>NW_020954580.1:26726176-26803921 GCF_900497805.2 Vombatus ursinus | reverse complement strand
TCCCATCTCCGGCTGCTGCCCATGCCCAGAATGTTCTCCCTCCTCCTCTTGGCCTCCCAGCTTCTCTGGCTTCCTTCGAGTCCCTGCTACAGGAAGACTTTTCCAATCCCCTTTATTCTAGTGCCTTCCCTCTGTTCTATCTCTACTCGATGCTGTATATCTTGTTTGTACATAGCTGCTAACATGCTGACTCCCCCACTACACTATGAGCTCTCTGAGAGCAGGAACTGTCTTTTGCTATTCCTGGTATTCCAGGGGCTTAGCAGTGACCCGAACATAGTAGGCACTTAATAAATGCCAACTGACATTTCCTCTCTCCAACATAGAGCAAATACTCCTCTTATATTGTACTGAAACACATAAAGAATAGCTGTCAGCAAATGCTTTGGAGCACAATGACAACAGAAAAAACTTCAATGAAAAGATGATGAGTGAATAGGACATCCATAGTAGCACTAGAAAACACTCAACTAGATGGGGGTGGGAGGGGTGGCAGGGAATTCTCCTTTTCTGGAAGTATTTAAGACCCTTTTCCTAGCAGAGTTTCAGTATACTCCTGCTGAAGGTCAAGAGGGCAAGATGACCTCACAAAGTCCCCTCCAAAGTCCTAAGAGTCTATAAATAGAGGAATCTGGGAAATTAGTTCATATTTCCTTCCAAGTTTTTTCCTCTTCTTACTTGCCCAGATGAGAGATATTAAACTAGAAATAAATAGGGAAAGCAAGAGTACTAGAAAGCAAAGCCACCTCAAGAAGGGAAACAAGAAATACTCAATTTAGTTACAAACAAAGGCAAAAATCTGAGCATTAATTTAGCTGTCTCTAAAACACTCGAGACTCTCACAAACAATCTGGAACCCACCCCACCAACATAAAATACCTACTGCTTTCTCCCTCCACCCTCCAGGAAGCGGGAGCTGTGAGAAGAAGGAAAAGCCACCCACCCTCTTAAACAGTAGGGCTCTTTGATACAGGATACAGTTTAAGTTCCTGAAGTACACTTGGAATAACAAACCCAGAGAATACCAAGGAAAGGAAAATAATTTATTCCTTGTTCCTACAATTATTTAAGATCAAAATCTCCAAAGAATTTCTTCCCTTAGGTAGAATGGCCCTAATTAAGTACCCCAAATCTGACGGTGCCAATGGCTGTTTCCAGGCATTAGTTCCTAAGCACCTACTATGTGCCAGGCGCCATGCTAAGCACTTGACATACAAAGAAAGGGAAAAGCCTTATACTGCCATGTCACTGTGTGTCATTACTTTGCTTAAACCTAGGTTCTGAAAAATCTATTTAATAAGTCCATTATGGGAGAGAGGTGAATAGTTCATATTTCATAATTAGAGGTAGAAAAGATCCAGAGGTTTTAGTGGACTGCAAGCTCACTATGCATCAGGAGGATGACCTGGCAGCCTTAAAGGCTAATGCTGTCCGAGGCTGAAAAGGGCTTACAGGGATGGGGAATCTGCAGCCTCAAAATCACGTGTGGCCCTCTAGGTCCTCAAGTGCAGCCCTGATTCCCTGATTCAATCAGGGAATACTAATCTATGGAAACTGAACCAGAAGCCAGAGACCTTCACTTCAAATCCGCCTGCTACCTGTGCAACTCTGGGCATGTCTCAGCCTTTCTGTGCCTGTTTTCACTGTAAAAAGAAGGGATTGAATCTGACGATCTTCAAAGTTCCTTCCAGCTGTAGGATCCTACGTAATTAAATGTGAAAGAGTCATCTCCTTAGACTCAACACTTGTCAGCGGCTTCCTGAGGAAGCTGCTCGTTCACCTCAAGCACTCCCCTCCTTCTGTCCTTGCCTCGTTGGCATTCTGAATTTTCAAGACATGGCATTCAACAGAATTCTCTCACAGCCAAAGTTAACTACTAAAATCAACCACATAACTACACCACCTAGTGGACTCCCAAAAATTAGACTGGAGCTGTGGTTTTCTCGTTTTAATCTCACACTTAAACAACAAAACACTACCACCTCCTTTGCTTATGCCAAAGCCTGGAGGAGTCATACTACATATATAGAGAGACTGAGACAGAGATATTTAAAAAGCCATGCCTTACTAAGCAATCAAGTCAGGATAAAATGCTACTAAAGGGGGGAAAAACCCTCTGGCATAAAATCTTGATACTAAAAATTCATTCTAAAATTTGTTTCTAATTAAACACATTAGGTCTCCTTTACTTACCTTTCTTCAACAATAAGGAAGTAATTTACAAAATGAATCATTGAAAAAAATTTCCTATACCCAAAATTCTAAAAATTTTCTGAATAATTCTGAACAATTTTTAAGTTGGCCAGTTAGATTCAATATGCCTTCCAAGCATAAGCAAGAACATGGAAGCTTCTGGAAGAACCATAACTGTGATGGGAAGAAGACAGTCTTCATCTTCTTACACGAAGATGATGAGAGCTTCGAGCACTAGATCGGAACTCAGAGGCTCCAGGTTCATATTCTGGCCCTGCAACTTAACGTTGGATGGCATTTGGCTAGTCATATAACCTCTCTGGGGCTTAGTTTCCTCATTTGTAAAATAAGTAGATTAGAAAAGAGCATTTCTTCCCCTCCCACTTAATAATATTTTATTTTTTCCAATTATATGTAAAGATAGGTTTCAACATTTATTTTTACAAGATTTTGAATTTCAAATTTTTTTTCTCCCTCCCCTCCCCCCCCAAGATGATAAGCAATCTGATATAGGTTACACATGTATAATCATATTAAAGATATTTCCACATTAGTCATGTTGTGAAAGAATTAGAACAAAAGGGAAAAACAAAAGGGAAAAAGAAAGAAAAAATAATAAAATAGTATGCTTCAATCTGCATTCAGACTCCATAGTTCTTTCTCTGGATGTGGATAGCATTTTCTGTCATGACTCTTTTGGAATTGTCTTAGATCATTGTATTGCTAAGAAGAACTAAGTCTATCAAAGTTGATCATCGCACAATATTGCTGTTACTGCGTACAATGTTTTCCTGGTTCTGTTCATTTCACTCAGCATCAGTTCATGTAAATCTTTCCAAGTTTTTCTGCAATCTGCCTGCTCATCATATAGCACAATAGTATTGCATTACATTCACATACCACACTCGTTCAGCCATTCCCCAACTGATGGGTATCCCCTCAAGGAAAAAAGCATTTCTAAGGCCCCTTTCAAGCTCCAAAATTAATGTGTTATGCTATAGTGAAATACAGAGAAAAATCTACAAAACATTTCACAAGATCCTCTAATGTGAACCCTGAAACCTGGTGACTTCAGCATGAAGTCCAGGTTCAATGAAAATAGAAGATTGTAAAATTATTTCATTTTAGAAGATAAATGACATTTTAAAATAATTAAGATGGGGGCAGCTAGGTGGCGCAGTAGACAGAACTCTGGCCTTGGAGTCAGGAGGACCTGATTTCAAATCCAACCTCAGACACTTGAAACTTACTAGCTGTGTCACCCTGGGCAAGTCATTTAACCCCAAATGCCTCACCAAAAAGCAACAAAAAAAAAAAAAAAAAAAAAAGATGAACTGAGACTATGACATTAAAAACATGCTTTTATACAAAGATTTGGAGTAGGGAAATTATAAATGTATTTTTAAGAAAAATCAAGTAATCAGAAGCAATACTCCAAAAAAATTCTATTTGTCAAACACATGCATTAGAAACCATATAAAAGTATCTGGGAATGCCTATAGTTAAGTAGTACAGAAATGACAGATAATGGAAATATTATGAAGACCTCCAAAGAGTGTCAGATGTATAACTATTTGGTTTTTTAAAGGCCTCAAGGGGAAGAAAATCTATAACTTACCTTGGTAACCAGTCCTGGTACCTAGAAATCCTAACTGAAGTTTAAAATGTTTTCTCCTACAAAACTTTAATGTTTTATATGAATACTTAGGGAATCCACATCTAATTGGCACCTACTAGGTAAAGAACACAAGCTGAGGTCTGGCTTGGGAGGGCTTAAGGAGGGAAGAAAAAAAGAAAAAAGAAAAGAAAGACACTTTTATTCTTGTCATCAAAGAGCTAACACAATTTAACTGAACTGATAAGAAATGACTGAAGACAAAGCAATTCATCAACAAGTGTAAATTATATTTGAGCCTATACTGTCATCCGTTCCCAAAACACCCATTTCCAGTTTCCAGCACTGGCCTTCAAGCCTCATAGCCTTGCAATCTTGGGGTCACCTTTTAATTAAATTGAAATGAATCCAACATATGAGCAACTTGCTGGTAAATCTGCCAGAACACTAGACACTGGTCTTAACTCTGACAGTCACAACCTTGCTTCATGGCCAAATCACCTCATACTTGGAGTGAGTCTACCATCACGAGGTCTAAGCCAGGCTCCTGCTTAGGATCACAATTTCTAAGCGAGGTGGTATAGAGAATAGAATGCTGGACTTGGGAGTCCGGAAGACCCATGATCAAATCCTGCCTTCAGTACTTGGCAGATTTGTGACCCTGGGCAAGTTTTCAAACTTCTTCAGCCTCAGTTTCCTCATATGTAAAGTGAGGATGATAACAAAAATGCCTACCTCACAGGATCATTATAAGGACCAGATGAGATGGTATATGTAGAAGCAAAGTTTAAAGTGCTATCTAAATGTGAGCTCTTAATGTTAGACTGGATGATGAGGAACCAGAGGCAGGAGCCCTGTAGACTTCTGAGCCAATGTAATAGGAAGAGATCAGCACTGGAGTCAAGGAACCCAAGTTCAAACCCCTATAGGTCTCAGTTTGCTTCTCTGAAAAAATCCTCCTTCAATCAAGGTTTAGACTGTCTCCTAGCTCAAAAGTATACAGGGGCTCCCAACTGCTGCCCACTTAATATCCAAACTTCTAATCACAGGCCTCAGAAAGCTCTCCACCAACTTTCTTCCCCACATCCATGACAATCTTTCCTCCAATTTATGCCCCTTGGAAGGCCAAGCAAACCCACTTACTGTAAGTGAATGAATAAAAAAATTCAGTCCTTAAAACATGCATCTCTATCACTTAAAAGGTGAATTTGATTTCAATAGCACTTGTTGCACAAAACCACAAGAGGGCAAGGTTTGCATTAACATGAAAGCAGCTACTTCAATAATCAACACAGCCTCATCTGACTTTTCTCTGTGATTGCCTCATGTAATGAGAATTTGTGTTAAAAAAAAAAAGGGACAGAAATGCTATCAATTATTGGTATTGAGCATAATGAGTCACAGATAAAAAAGGAGAGACTGTAAATAATTCTTCTTAGCTAAGAGTCTCCAACAAATTATAACTTGACTCTGCTATATACAAATTCAAACAGACCTATAATGTAAATATTTTTAAAACTAAGACCAACAGTCTTGAGTGCCTACTAGCCAATAAGACTGTAAGTGCTAGATACTGCAGGGGATACAAAGACATGTAAGATTGGTTGGAACTGGCCTCCAGTACTTTACAATCTAATTGGGGAGATAATAAAGACACATACATGAAGAAATAGCCCGTCCTCAAGAGTATGAGTGTTACTGGCAGTAAGTATGATATTCTTGTGCCCCTCCTTCCTGTAGAACACCCATCCACTCTTAAACTCCATCTCCTTCAGGAAACCTTCCAAAATGTCTTCCTCCACCCATCAGATGCTCAATGGTGACCTTCTCCTTTCAGGTCTAATATATTGCTTTGTGATGCTTCAATCCCTTCATCATGTAAGTTCCTGACAGGGAAGGATTTTATTTTATCTAATTAACTTATTTCTCTAGTGTCCCTTGTGCATACAAGAGGCACTTAATAAATATTTGCTGTGTTTAACTGAATTGAGGGGGCAGCTCAGTGGTGCAGTGGATACAGCACTGGCCCTGGAGTCAACAGAACCTGAGTTCAAATCCAGCCTCAGACACATAACACTTATTAGCTGTGTGACTCTGGGCAAGTCACTTAACCCCAACTGTCTTGACAAAAAAAAAGTTTTAACTGAATTGAGGTTATTAAAAACAGACAAAAAAGATATGAGGAAAAAGTTACAACTTTGTCATTATTATGTAATGATTCAATTTCTGAATGTGAAGTAATAACTCAATAAGATGAAGAATATAACTTGGAGAAGGGGTAGCAATCATGATCTCAAACAAAGCAAAAGCAAAAGTAGACCTAATTAAAAGAGATAATCAGGGAAACTACATTTTGCCAAAGGGTACCATAGACAATGAAGTAATAAACAGTAAGTTTTCCTGATAAAGACCTCATTTAAGTCAAATTTATGAAAAAAAGAGCCATACCCAGTTAATAAATGGTCAAAGGATATGAAGAGGCAGTTTTCAGAAGAAGAAATCAAAGTTATCTACAGTCATGAAAAAATGCTATTGATTAGAGAAATGCAAATTAAAACAACTCTGAGGTATGACCTCAGAGGGATTGGGAAAGGCTTTTTATAGGAGATGGGATTTTAATTGCTACTTAAAGGAAGGCAGGAGACAAAATGAAGAGGGAGATCATTCCAGGCATGGGGGACAGCCAGAGAAAATGCCCAGAACCAAGAGATGGAGAGTCTTGGTGGCAAAACAGCCAAGAAGTCAATGTTACTGCATTAAAGAGAATGTTTTAGGGAAGAAGGTATAAAGAAGAGTGGAAAGGTAGAAGAGGGCTCAGGTACGAAATGCTTTGAATGCGAAACATAGCATTAGACTAACATGACAGAAAAGGAAAATGATAAGTGCTGGAAAGGATGGGGGAAAATAGGCACACTAATGGAATAGTGAACTGGTCCAACAATTTTTGAGAACAACTTGGAACTATACCCAAAGGGCTATACTCTTTGACCCAGCAATACCACTCCTAAGTCTATATCCCAAAGAGATCAAAGAAAAAGGAAAAGGACCTATATGTATAAAAACATTTATAGCAGCTCTTTTTATGGTGGCAAAGAATTGGAAACTGAGGAGATACTCATCCACTGGGGAATGACTGAACAAGTTGTGGTATACAAATGTGATAGAATACTACTGTGCCATAAGAAATGATGAGGGTGATGGTTTCAGAAAAACCTGAGAAGATTTATATGAATTGATGCAGAGTGAAGTGAGTAGGACCAGATCATTGCACACAGTATCAACAATATCGTGTACAATGATCAACTGTGAAAGACTAAGTGACTCTGAGCAATACAGCAATCCAAGACAATTTCAAAAGACTCATGATGAAAAATACTATCCACCTCAAAAGAGAACTGATGAACTGAGTGCAAACTTAAGTACAATTTTTTTTCATTTTCTTTAAAAAAAAAACAAAACTTGGAGAACTCCCTATTTGAAAAGAAATTTGCTAGGAATATTTGCTAGGAATAATGGAAGGTAGTATGGCAAAAGGTAGGTTTAGAATAGCATTTATACCAGGGGTGGGGAACCTGTGGCCTGGAGGCCATATGTGGCCCTCTGGGTCCTCAAGTTCAGCCCTTTGTCTGAATCCAAACTTCACATGCGATAGAACATAAATGATGTTATTATATGGCTTTCTAAGTTAATATGTGTATGACCCACATGGATCTTTATGTATGGTGCAGTGGCCCCCATTTCTATTTGAGGTCAACAGTGTTAGGATAAAAGACTATTCTGTAAACTTTAAAATGATCCAAGGCATTTCCAAAGTCTTAGTGCAGGTGTAAGCTTTAGAGTTCAACGCTAGACTAAGGCTTTGGGAGCATCTTACAAAAATGAAAGACTATTATGATGCTGATAGTGATGGTGCTTCAAGGATTTTCAGCAGATTAACCAGTATAAGACTGCTTCACTTTCTCGTGATTTCTAAACTCCTCTCATTAATTTGTGATGATTTATCAACTTTCCCCTACATATGCCCGATGGTCCAGTTGGCTAGTATCTCTCCCTACTTTCCTGAGAGCAGCCCTTAAAATCCCACAATTTCAGCTAAATAAACTGTGACACCTAACTAATGGACTATTACTGCACTGTAAGAAACAATGACAATGAATAATTCAGAGAAACACAGTATAAAGCGCTTACGCAGAGAGAACCAGTAAAACAGTATATCCAACGACTACAGCAGTATAAGAACCAAAACCAGAACCGAAGGCTGTGTTATTATAACATCCGATTTTGACCCCTGAAAAGAGGTTAGAAAATGGAGCTCTCTCTGTTCACTGCAGAGATGGAAAAATGTGGGCAGAGGATCCTGTGTCTACTGTCAGACAAAGTCAATAATGTGGTGGCTGATTTTGTTGCTCTGTTTTTTTCTTTCTTTTAAAATCTTTACACAAGGGAGTTCATATGGGAGAGGGGGGGTGGCCCGGGGAGAAGGATCATATTCAGAAATAAATGTGAGGTAAAACAAAAGGGAGTCAAATGAAAATATCTGTAAAATCCCATCATGTCCATCAAGCCCCTACAGAAAAACCGGCCCCTTCCCATATAGAAATCTAATACCTGTGACTCCTCTTTTACTCAACACCCAAACCCTCTCTTTGCTGTTATGTGACCTATTTATTTTAGTTTTACTGATGGTCCTGATGCATTAATGTATCTGTTGGCCTGAATTGAGTTGAACTATTGAGTTCCTCAACAGTGAAAATAACTGATCCACTTTAATCCCAGAACTCTACAAACAGGTTTTAATCGATGATTTTGATTTGATCACAGTAACTACACCACAGAAAAACCAAAAGAAATTCCAACAGGCAGCCAGCAGCTACATTAATTTCACATGGCCTGCTTGAGACTCTGACTAATGTTTGTTTCCCTTCCCCTTAGGTCTATCGGGTTTTGTTTTTTGTTTTTTTTCAGATACAGAGAAGCGGTGCCTGAATTAGGGAAGGTGCCACAAGAGCCTTCGGTATTACTGTCTATATTTCCTGTTACTGTTCAGTCATTTTCATTTGTGTCCAACACTTTGTGAACCCATTTGGAGTTTTCTTGGCAGATATTGGAGTAATTTGTCATTTCCTTCTCCAGCTCATTTTATAGATGAGGAAACTGAGGCAAACAGGGTTAAGTGACTTGCCCAGGGTCACACAGGTAGTAAGTGTCTGAGGTCACATTTGAACTCAGTCTTCCAGACTCCAGGCCCAGTGCTCTATCCACTGTGACACCTAGCTGCCCATTTACTTTCTAATTCTGCTCAGTTTCCCAGCCCCTTCTGTGGAGGTGGTCTAATTCTACCCTATAGGCTCTTTAATAAAGTAAGAGACACTGACACAAGTTCCCCCTCACTCATGAGAAACAGTAAGACTATAGGTAACAAAAACTTCTTAAATCTCTTAACAGAAAAGAAATCCAGGTCTCCAACTGAAACAAAAAGACTTTACTTCAACACTTCATTGCACATGTGATCCCTCTGATACGGCTATTTCCTGCAATGCAGTACAATGAGAACTATCCTGTGCATTCTTATCCAAGCCTTCCCAGAAACCCTGCACTAAACAGCTATGCAATGCTCAGGAGGCCTTTCATGTCCACGACTGTGTGCTCTCAATATTCTCATTTCTTTGGTTCACTTCCTTTGACAATCACATCATATATATGTATATATTTCATATATTATGTGCTCTATAGAGAGAGCATACATACTCTATTAGATATACAGATATCTATACATATATCTATTTAGATATCTATGCACATACACACACACATACATATTTCAATTAGCAAAAATCTGCCTTTTCTCTCTCCTATCCCCAACCCCATCACCCTAATTGAGAACAAAAGGTGGGGAAATCCTGTTACAAACAATAGTTGAGAAAACCCAATCTCCATTGACTATATCCAGAAGTATCTATGTCTCCTGTACTCCGAAGCCTTCATCTCTAACAGGAGTGGACAGAGTGTGTCTCATCATTAGTTACATGTCAGGTACTGAGCTAAGCATTTTCCAAGTGATAATCCCCATTTTACAGTTGAGGAAAATGAGGGCAACAGGGTCACACAACTAGGAAGTGTCTGAGGCTGGATTTTAACATGGTCTTCCCCACTCTAAGCTCAGTGCTCTATCTGTGCACCAGTTACCTAGATATTTTGGAATCATCCTCTTCTGGGCTTGTGTCTTCAGCATTTCTGTCACCATAACTGCTTTCTACAGTGGTATTTTTTCTTTTTTTTTTTTTAAATTTGCTCATTCTTCCAGGCTACTTTCTGACTTCAGACTTGAATTTTAGGGCTGTAAGCTTTCGGTGCTCCAAAGTGGTCTGATCCAGGGCAAAGTCTGATGGTTGTCCATCCGGCCTGGGCTCTGTAAGTCCCTGACCTGGGTTTGGGTCTGAGCAACAGCAGATGCTGCTGGGCTTAGCTCCTATCTGCCAGCTGGTTCTGAAGCACAGACCTGAAGGTTTTCCTTTGGTCTGGGATGCCTGACTTGGCCATTCTTCTGCAGGTTTCAGATTGGGCTGGAAGGTGGAATGGTGACCCTGTCTTACTCATAAGGTCACTGACATAGCTGCTCTCCACCTCTAGAATATCACCTTTGCACACAGTTTACCTTCCTTAACCTACCTTGGATCCGTAATCCAGAACTGAGTAGGGAACAACAAACCTGCCAGCTGGCACATGCTCCCGCACCCTAAGGTGCCCTGGCGTGGGGCTGGGACCCCCTCTTGCCCTTTTCCCTGGGCATGGCCTGCTCCTGGCCAGATCCCATTATCAGGGTCCACAGATTTCTGTCTCCCTATGCTGACCTTAGCTAGCTGACCTTATGCTGACTCACTGACTATTTTGCCATCAAGATTCAGTCTGCTGCATTTTCTAGATCTGTTTGGATGAGGTTTGGAGGAGAGCTCACAGAACTGCTTTCTGCTACTCTGCCATCTTGGCTCTACCTCCAACAATCATACATTTCTCAGATGTTTATCTTTTATATAATTACTTTCACTCAAGTCATTGTTGTTAATATGCCAAAACCTTAGCCTCCATCTCCCACCATGTCTTTCCATTACCTTTTGAGTCACTATAATTTTGATTCTTCAAAGACTATAGTATTTCATGATTTGGGGTCATAGAGCAATGCCTTAAGAATACCATGTGAAAAATATCAGATTTTTTTTTTCATTAATAGCAACTTGGGATTGGTGAAACCACCACATAATTTCCTACCCATAATCTTGCCCATCTTCTTCTTGTGATTTAATTCTCAACTCAATTTATTGTCCATCTACAGTGTCTGTCCACAATAGTTGTACTAATAAATTAATTCAATGGGAATGCCCATACAATAGCATGTCACAGTCTGGGAAATGGACATTCCTTTTTAAAGTGGTCACGGATCTCACTGACACATAGTATTTTGGCACTTTCTGCAATCAGTAGTCAGTACCAATAAGAAATCTCTCTTTAATTGGGACTCTACATAGCACATCCTCCATGAGCATAGTGAATACTTTTGGTGAGCTTCAGTATCCCTGTTTTAGGCTTCATTTGATACCAATGATCAAAGGATGGTAAATAAGGTCATCTGTGTTTCAAGAAATATTTTATAATCTCAATCTTGCATTTTCTTTACCATTTAGTCGACTGTGTGACTGTGCAGATGGGGTGTGTTACAGAAAATCATTTGCAAAAACCTGCTTGTTCCCTTCTCATATTTTTATCATGGACACCCTTAACACATGTATAGCTTATACTCGTGACAGTTTTATAGAGGTATAAGCATATAGGTTGGTAGTTATTGATACCGTCTTCATATCCTTTTTTGGAAAGATTTTAAAATCACGTCAACCTCCCTCCCACACACACACACACACACACACACACACACACACACACACAGTTATTTTCTTTGTGTCCTTGGTCTGACTCAATTAATTTTCCAGTCTTCATTTTTTCAGTGCCATTCCCATGTCTTTACAGAGTGCATCAGAGGCTGAGATGCTGGGGCCCATTTTTGGTGGCTCCACTGTTATTTAATGATGAACATTTGCTATAGAAATTTTGGCAGAATTGCTGAACTTTTTATCTGTTTGTTTTTCTCCTTCTCGTTTCATGTTTAAGTGGGGTGACCGAGCTTATCTGGCTCTCATGCCAAGTATCTAGAGCTTCATTTCCTCATTGCCTTCACAAAAGTATTGCTCATTTGCCTCACGGAATGAAAGTGACCAAGGTTCTTAAAGGCTTTCTTAAGGGAGAGAATAAACTCAGGCAAGTTCTATCAATCCCATCACTAGTAAGGATGGCCCCTCAGAGATGAATTTCTTGTTTCCTGGTTTACCATATAATCAAAGAAACATACAAAATGGCCCTTGGCTTTGTGTGGCTGGTTTTTTGCTTCTGTAACGATGCTGGGAAGATAGCAAAAGGCATCCACAATTTTAATAACACATTAATGAATTGTGACATCAAGGTGCCATAGTGGATAGACTGATCAACATGGAGCCAGGAAATATTAAGCTCAAAACCTCCCTCAAAAACTTACTAAGCAAGAGGACTCTGGAAAGATGGCGGAGTGAGTCAGAAAATTTCAAGCTCTCAAGATTTTCCTCCACAAGAGATAAAATAGCACCTCTGGGTAAACATGGAGCCATGAAAACAAAAAAGAGTAGGGGCGGAAGAGGGGTCCTCCTGGGACAATTGGAGAAGGTCTGAAGAAAAATCCTGGACAAGATTTCCTCCTTGTGATGAGCAAACACCTCCATGCTAGGGTCCACTTCAACAAGTGGCAAGTACTGGGGTTAGCTGATTTAGGACGCGGTTGCTGCTGCTGCTGCTGCCTCAGCCACAGAAACTTTTACCCCCAGGACAGTGAAGGGAGTTGGGTGTCTGACCTGGGGAGGACCAAGGGAACCTTTTCGGACAAGGAACACCAGACCCAGCTGTGCTGGGGAAACGCAGTGGGGGTGAAAAGGAACCAGCACACACCCGATGAGTGCAGAAGCAGTGCAGCGAGGATGCCTTTGCTGTGGGCACTTACAGGAGGCTGGAGGTCTTGGTTTTAGTTCAAGGGCAGAAGGGTGAACTGAAGAGGATTAGAGGCACCATCCCCCATACCCCAGGACTAGAAGTGATTATAAAAACCAAATTATTACAAAAACCTACTAAGCTATGTGATCTTGGGCAAGTTCCTTAATTTCTCTGAGCCTCAGTTTCCCTGTCTATAAAATGGGGGGTAAGAACATCTACTTTATAACTTTATTGTGATCACAAGATCTCAAAATCTGTAAAGTGCTATGTAAACCATAAATCACTTGAATTATAATTTTAATCACTTAAATCATAAATGCTAGCTACTAAATAATAATAATAAATGTGTGATCCTTGTCCAAATATTATTATTGATGAACATATGATCCTTGTAAAAACTAGGTGCTGGAAAAACTGAAGCATACTAACATTGATACTCTCACTATAAATTAAACCAAGATATATAACAAAGTTGCAGCTAAATGGAAAGATGGCTCCCATATTCTCCTCGAAGAGGCAAATAAAAGAGTTGGCAAAGTTGGTTTCATTGCTTGCCAAAGAAATACCAAGAGACAACTGGATATCTCACTTTGCCCTATTTATGATGAGAATAAGCAAAAAGATCACCCTGAAGAGAATTGCAGCTCATGGTCAACATCTATTACTGAAGAAGAAGAGACAGCAGAATTCTATCTCAACAAGGGCCTCCAAACCACGTCAAAACATACATTTTGATACTTAGTGACATCAACACAAAGTTGACCAGAGCCTAAGGATGGTGGAAAATAGGGTTTAGATCACATATTCTGTCAGGCTTGGTCAATGGATTGGTTAGTTTTGATGAAGTGCCTTTTTTCTTATCTTTCTTGTTTTATTCTTTCTTACAATGGCCCACTGGGTACAGGAGGCGAGAGAAACGAGTTTGTGTACGTGTACATACATACTTTTTTTTTTTAAAACAGGACTCAGATGTGATGAATATCATAAACTCCGATCACCATCAAACAGCACAAAAATGTAATGGATCTTATCTAAATGGACAGGAATAACCTGGGTGTCAACGTAGACAACAATTCTCAATCAGCAGTCTCTAGGTGCTCATTATAACAAATGTCAAAATCAATACCAATTACAAGTACAAAAATAAGAAAAAGACAGTACAATTACAAGGGCTTCAACCTGACCTATTCCAACAAGTTATGATGCCACAGAATAGAAAACAGATAAAGGAAAAGAGATCAATACAGACTATCAACATTTCCTACAGACTTCAAACTAACATAAAGTAATCACTACAAACAACGAGTCAGGAGAGCCCAAAAATGAGCTTTGCCAACAAATACCTAATCTCTTTGCCAAGAAGAAAGACATAGAAGACAATGATGATACTGGTTGAGAATATAAGGAAATGAACAGAAAAAATGTTAGGGTATTACACACTAGAAAAATCCCATTAAGACACGGAATATACGGATTCAAACAAAGATTCACAGAACTAAAAAAAAAAAATCTGACGTCATCTAGTCTAATCCCCTCATTTCCTAGATGAAAGGTTAAATTATTTTCCTGAGGTCACATCACTAATTGTAGAGTCAAGCCCAGATCCCAGGTTTCTAACTTCTAGTTTAGTATTCTTTCCAATCCACAAGAGTAATATATTTCATTACTTTATAAAGACATAAGCCCCCTGTTATAATAGATATGTTTAATTATCTTATAATAGAAAAAAGACATCCTATTATAATAGAAAAAGCGATGGGCTTGGAATCTGATGTGAATCTGAGCACATACTCCAATCTGAGGTATCTCTTTGGGGACCTTACTGAAACCTTTGGGTTTTTTCACCTATAAAATGGAGGCAAGAATATTTACATTACCTACCTGGCAAGTTATTACGATAAAATGTCACTATAAACCTAAAAATGCTAAATCGATGTAGCAGAAGTACTAATATTACTACTAGTAATAGAAATAATAAAATATAAAGTATATTAAATCATTCCCCCTCCCAAATCTAGGAAATATATATATATATAATAGTTGTAATAAAGGCTATGGATCCTGTCTCCCAATCTTAGCCTCCTCATCTTCTAAGTGCTATTTTGTTCAGCTAGTTACTTGTCCTACTTCTCTAGGATCAAATTTTCGGGATTCTAAAAATGATGTATTAGGAGCAGTGAATCCAGCAAACTCATCAATTTGAAGCACCTGGCCTTAACAGCAACATACTTAACCATATCTGAATTCTTACTCACTTTCTTCTCTCTTCCCTCCACTTTTCAATCTCCTCTGGAGTATCTAATTTTATCCGCTTGGCACCAGGAGCATGCATCTAAGAGGGAAAAAAATGTTTCCAGTGTCAAAATGAGTCTGCCTTTAATTACTGGGAATGTGATCAGTGCGAATGGGAGTAATGGGGACTTCACACAGAAAGTCAAGTTCAGCACCAGCCATGGCAAGAAAACTACCAAATGAGTAGCTTTTTGTCATTTCCACACTGTGATTTCCCCTAATGAGTTGTTTTGAGTCATGATTAATCCAGTGCTGCCTTTCAGGGAAGAGAGACTTTGACTAGTAAATGAGGTTCTACCAGATCATTTTAACAAAGTCATATAAATCTATATCACTGATGAACATTAAGCATCCTATGCATCTTCTTAATTTGACAATGAGAGTAGCTGAGGGGATAACAAGACCAAAAAATTAAGTATAACTATAATCTGTCATATGCCATAATTACTGTAGAGTTGGCAAACAACCAAAGAAAAGAGGCTGGTAAATCTAATCATAAGTCTAAGAGTGATAACTTACATTTTTCCAGTGAATCTGAACAATCTTCTCATGAGCACTAAAACTGCAGCCATCAACCGAGCACTGACGTAATTTAAAAAAACAAAACAAAATAAAACATTATTCACGACTTTTCACACAAAATCTATCCCGCCACAACACAAATAATGCCCATATCCAATTTGTTCTTACAGTCAATTAAGCTTTTTGAGGTAAAGCTGATTACTTCTCAATGTTTAAATCAAGGACAGAAGAAATACCACTCCAGAGCAGAGACGTGTGCAGAAAGGGATTTGTATACTGAAAATGGACATCAAATATAGTAATAGGTTCCTCTCGCTGCTTGAGTGCCAGGATCATCTCAGAAGGAAAGTAAAAAAAACAAGCAAAAACACTCTCAATGGACCCTAACCACTCTTAAGAATCGAAAGGGAGGGCTTAAAGGAAAGTTTAGAGGGCTCCTGTGATTTTTCTTTGCCTTCTCATACATGATGATAGGGTTAATTTGGAGTTTCATTTAATAAAGTACCACAGGGGTCACACATAAGATTATATGGTAACCTTATGGTTACACTGTAAGTGGGATACAGGCCCATAGCAATCACCAAAGGGGTGCCCTCTATAACACTACTGACAATTTTTTTTGTGTGGTGTAAGCAAAATCAAGGACAGCCTTGGCATGGGGAAAGAACGTACCAAAGAACACTACAGTGCCTGATAACTGTATAAGAGACTAGGAAGGGGCAGCCCCACTCCAAGGCATTTTGGCAATGGAGAAGAATACAACAGCGAGCTAACAACAACAACAGTAACAGATCACATTCATAGAATGCTTTAAGCTTTACAAAGCGTTTTACAAGTTATCTCGTTTGACCCTCACAACAACCGTGGGAGACAGCATGCGTATATGAACAGTTGTGTTCTTTTTAAAAAGACAAAAACAAACAAACAAACAAACAAAAAACCATGCAAGTTTCTCACCTACCCACTACTACCTGCCTGGTCCCTGAAGAAATGAGGCTCCCCAAAATAGGGGGTATGGCCCCAGAGCAGGCTGTCAATCTGTCAAATCTTGTGACAACTCGACATCAGATTACCCTGCTAACTGTTAGGAAGCACTAGCATGCTACATTTATCAAAGTTATCAATCTTACGGAAATGAAATTTGAAATTGCTAAGAGATACAAAAGTAGAGAGAACTATTCTGAAAATTACGGATCAATAAGAAAAGAAAACTTACTGTTCTATGCTGAGAGATGTGCTCATCATATTTTTCTTGATTTTTAAAGCCACGGTCACAAGTATCACAGTAATGGGTATAAACTGGTTCTTTATTTTTCTGTTAGCAAAAAAAAAAAAATGCAATCTTTTTATATATTTATCATTCCTTAAAAAGAAAACTTTTAATAAACAGCCACCAAAAGAACTTCAATATCAGAACATGAATGACAACTTAGAAAATAAAGAACTAGAAAAATTACTTTAATTAAGAGCTATCAACATTAGAAAATGTTCATTTTTCCTACCTTAGTACTCTCCTGCCCAAAACTAACTTGTATTTATTCTGTCTATATTCTGTATATGTTTGCATTCACATGTTGTGTCTCTTATTCGGGTGTAAGCTCTTTAAGGACAGGAGCTATCTCAATTTTTCTTTGTATCCCTAGAAACTAACATAGTGCCTTGCATATAGTAGATGCTCAATCAATACTTGCGGATTTAAAAATTAATTAATTAATTAATTCTAAACA
This sequence comes from Vombatus ursinus, assembly GCF_900497805.2. Lineage (NCBI taxonomy): Eukaryota > Metazoa > Chordata > Mammalia > Diprotodontia > Vombatidae > Vombatus > Vombatus ursinus. The sequence continues at coordinate 26,786,506 of NW_020954580.1, read as the reverse complement.
TAGTTAGAATTATGGAGGAAATAAGCTAAGGAAAAAGATAAACCTTAAAACTTATAAATTCACTTAAATAAATTTTATTCATTTAAATAAAATTACTATGGTTTAAACAGCCATGAAAAATAAACATTGGACGCTTAATAAGAGGTCAAAAAAAAATTACTTTCAGTTTAATGGAAGCCAGCTAGATGGTAATGAAGAAGTGTATCAGCACCCAGCCCATTATATGTGCTGTAATCACATTAAAATGCCTCCTGACCTTCTATTCCTTAATTCTGATTTACAGAATATCTATGGCTCTTGGGTGAGATCTGTGAATGTTACAGGTAGACGTTTCTGTTCTTTTACATAAGTAGGACACAAAGGAAAAGGGGAGAACGATGCTAGCAAAAGGAGCCGTTAATGCGCAATCTGTAGGTTAAATTAAATTTTGTGTAGGTATAACACAAGGTTGCATTAGTAGTCTATCTCAGACAATTTAATACTAAAAAAAAAAAACTGAGCTAAGGAAAAAAATGTTTCCTCCTTTCTTTGCAAGAACTCCACTGTGCAACCATCCAGACGGAAGGAGAGAGAGACAAAAATGGAGCAAGTGCAGATTTGGACTAAACCCAGGATTTCACTAGAAAGGGAATGGCATTGAGGAAGCTTCTTTCTAACAATGAAGGTCAGCAAATATTCTGCCTGGTTATGTGCCCAAGGTCATTAATGTGTCAGAGGAGGGACTGGAACCCTGATCTTCCAGATTCTAAGGTCATCTTTCTATCCACTAACCCAAAACAAAATGAATCCCTTAATGCAGGTTAATTGCTTTCATATTTTACCATTCTATAATTAAATTAAGGCAAATACATAGCTGAAACCTTTTTAAAAAGATTTTCAATATCAAAGGTAGAATTATTGCAAGTAAATACATTTAGTATTTATGTTAAATCCAACATTTACACAGCATTTATATAACATGTTTATGGAATTTTATTTTATATGGAAGTTTTCACATTAAAATTACGAAAACTGTACACTGTATCCAGTACACAACTAATTCCTAATCTGAAAGCTTCTATTTAATGGGACCTCAAGGACATGGTCTATAAATTAGGTAGACTGGACTCTCTGAGCTTACAAAAAAAAAAAAAAACACCCCCCCCCCCACACACACAAACCCACACCCACATCCCCATCCCCCTCCACTGTCTGATCAACATTGACTTAGTGTCTAGAGGGGAAACACCATCACAGTAGGAAAAAGAAACCTGATTCACACGAAAGAAACAAAAACAAAAACAAAAACCTTACACAGGCAACAAAGAGCCTATCTCTGAAGACTTCTCTTTAATACCTTTTGTTTCTGTTTTCCACTTTGTTGATTTTTGAAATTTCGATTTGATCTGTCATGGTTTTTCTTGGGAAAATGATAATTTCTGCCTACAAAACAAAATTAGAACCACAGTTACTTATAATTATTTTTAAACTACACATCACAGGGAATCTGTTGAGAAGCAGATATAGTAGAAATATAGTACAGAAACCAGACATAGCAGAAATATACAACTCTTCCTCCTTTAGGAGAATATGAGTTAGGTGAGATGGCATTTCCACAAAAAAAGCAGACTCAAACCACTGGTTGACCTGTGCATCAGATGCTGATGTGACCCATCCACTTCTCATCCTCTGATATTCTTGTTTATGTCCTTCTAGAAATCTTCTGAAGATCTACCTGACACACCAGAAGCCTTCCTCTCCTCTCAGTCTCCCCCTTGCAGAGATATCAGGGCAGCCGGTGGTCAGCTGTCCATCTGTTAAACCTCACTCTTCTACATTATGCTTCACCTGCTTTTCCAATCATACACTTCTCTGATGATCTTCTTGTGAAAATCCTTGTACACACGACACCACCGGTAACATGGTGCAACTAACTCTACCACACAACTGTGCAAAGCCCTCTAAGTCACCAGGAATTTTGTTTCTTCTGAATAACGAAGGAGATACATAAATGATATTTCATGGTTTGCCATCCTGTAGCATAACCAAAGGACCATTAGTGGTTTCTAAAGCAGTGAATTGCTTGAGTTCGATGAAAACATTGTAATTTATCAACTATGTCCCAATCTACTCATCTTTCTCCCGTTTAATGCTAGGATTGAGCCCTTTATTCATCTGCAGTGTCCATACAAGATTGATGTGTTTAACTAATTTCCATAATATTAGCAAACAGGTATCCTTCAAGCATCCTTAAGCATTGTCTCATAAAATCAGAACTGTTCAATCTAATAAATGATGAGCAATAGGAAAAATATCTTCAGGTTTTAATGACTACCTACCACACAGGGTAATTGTGATGAAAGGGCTCTGCAAATTGTAAAGGACTAGAGACATATGAGTTATTTTTCTCATTATTAAATAATGTATTTCAAATTGATTTGCATTCAACTGGAGGCAGCCGGCAGAACCATGGATAGAGAGCTGGGCCTAGAATCTGGAAAAGCTGAGTTCAAATCCAGCTTCAGACACTTACTGGCTATGTAACCCAGGGCAAGTCACTTAACTTCTAGTTAACAACTTTCTTAACTTTCGAGTCACTGAAACAAATGACAATTTAGTCAGTGACTGAAGTGAGACACTACATTCTTGGTGGATTTTCATTATCAGTGCTGTAATTTTCGCTTGTATAAAAGATGATTCCACTATTTTTTATAGATCATCCTATATATCACCTTCCGCCCTGATAACATGTGTTATTAATAGATTATTACAGATACACTCACCCTGTATCCTCTTTATTCTAAGAAATTTTGTTAAATCAGAACAGTTTTGTGCAATATTTAAGCCTTCGTTACTGTGTTATTCTTGCTATCATATCAAGTACCTAACTCTTCCAACTCTAACATACCATTTAAAATCTGATCCATTAATTTTATGCCCAGTAAGAGCTGTTGAATGAAAAGTCTATATCAAGTATTCATGATTTAATATTAAATATTTAAAGGAAATTCAATTTTTTTCCTGTTTCATTTGCATGAAATGACTATCCTCTAATAAAAATGTTTACTAGGATAACACTTGCTCTACAATTAACAAAATTACATTGCTGAAGCCTAGGATAACAAGGTTTAAAGCTAAATGAGGCTTTAGAGAACTTGATTTTGAGGACCAGGAAACAATTCAACCCCTTTCTTTTATAAGATAAGTAAATCATGTCCTAGAGAAGTAAAATGACTTGCCTGAGGTCATAAGGGTAGTAAGAACAGACCATTCTGACTCTACATACATCTCATGTTTCCACTAGAGCAGAGTCCTATCACACAAGCATTCACTCTGCCCAGCTAAAACTGTATCACCTTCCCAAGGACACTTCATAAAAAACATGGCAGCTTAAGAACCTCCTATTATTCAGACATTTAAGCTCTCTTGCCACTCACTTTTCCCTCCCAACACTACTACCATAGCTTAGAAGAATGGAATAGTGGATATTATTTGAGTTTACATCTTCTATTACCTAGATAAAACTTCCCTGGCCAAGTGAAGGCCTTGGAAAGGAAATATGTTATTATTGTTTGACCTTTTTTTTTTTTTGCTTTTTGGTGAGGTAATTGGGGTTAAGCGACTTGCCCAGGGTCACACAGCTAGTAAGTGCCAAGTGTCTGAGGCCAAATTTGAACTCAGGTCCTCCTGACTCCAAGACTGGAGCTCTATCCACTGCGCCACCTAACTGCCCCTGTCCTTCATTCTTGAAGAGGATCATGGCATCAGGAAGGTGATTCCATGACTTGCAATTGAACTGGATTTAAGTGAGGAGGGCTTTGCAAAGTCACCAGCCTCACTTTCTCCTCCAGATCCACCTGGGTCCAGTGGCCAAATATAGATCAGGACAATTAAAGATGGGGCCCAGACTGGAAATAAGAAGTTAAACCAGAGGCAGCACAGAAGTGTAAAGAGCACCAGATTTACAATGAGAGGAGGTGGATCTGGACCTTGACCACATCTCTGAGTTCTTTCATCTGTAAAACGCAAGGATGGTACCAAATGATATCTAAAATGCTCTAAATTCTATGATCCTACAAATAATAAAGCCTTGCTAGAAAAGGGCAAAGAAAATAAGTTAAAAGATTAAATATTAAAAATGTAAATGGGGCAGACTGTTGATCTTGAAATCAAAAGGGAGAATTTTGGATTTAAATTGGAAAATGACATTAAATCCTAGAGGTTAGACTTTTGTCTATCAAAAAAAAATTACTGTTGTCATTTTGATCATAGATATAAAGCAGGAAGGGACCTTGGAGGTCATGAGTCCAACTCCCTCATTTTACAGATGAGGAAACTGAGGTCCAGAAAGGTTTCTCCTTAGGGTCACACAAATACTAAAGGTCTGAAGTGAGAACAGGAACCCAAGTGTTCGTGACTCCGTTGCCAGCACTCCATCCACTTACACCATTGTACTTCTACCTCAAACACAAACTCATAACATTTGAACTAAGTTTCTGTCACAGTGAAATCAGCAAAATCTCATACACGGTGGGACAACATTGCAAAATAAACCCTTTGAGAAGCAGCATAGTGCAGGCTGGATTTGGGAGCGCAAGGACTTGGATTCATGCTAGTTCTATATCCTTGGACAAGTTATACTTCTCTCATCTCTAAAATGAGAGGGTTGGATTAGTTGGAGAAAGCTAGGTAGAGCAGTGAACAGAGCACAGGGCTTGGAATCACGGTATTATAGTGATCAAATCGGGCTGCAGACACTTACTAGTTGTGTGACCCTAGGCAAGTCACTTAACCTTGTTTGCCTCAGTTTCCCTAAATAAAATGGAGATAATAACAGCATGTACCTCCCAGAGTTCAAATAAGATAACATGCAAATAATGTTTGGCACTGCGTGGATGCTTATAAAAATGCTTATTCCGTCCTCTCCCTCTAGATGATCTCTGAAATCCCTTCTGGTCCTAATGCTATGATTTAAACTGCTCTGAACAAGCCCCCTCTTGCCAATTAATCCAAAAATTGGGAGAGGTGAGTAGATTGGCAGTGAGAAGAATGTAGTTTCCAAGTTAATAAAACACGCAGGAGATTTGGGGTAGGGTAAGGATGGAGCATGGAAGCCGAATCAACTCTCGGGGTTGGGGAGCGGGGAGAATGGGGAATGCAAGTAAGAAATAACATCCCCGGGGAGGAAAAAGCCTGTGTTTACCTGGCTGTTGGTACCAGTGTCCCTGCGGAGGGTCGAAGCCATCGTAGCCTGGAGCCGGCGCCCAGGACCAGTCGCGGGCCGGCTGGAAGTCCCAGGAGTTCTCTGATGAGGCGGGCAGGTGAGGAGGGGGCAGGTGAGGCGGTGGAATGGACGGTGGGGGCGGCGGAGGAGGAAGCACCCAAGATGTCCAGTCCGCAGACTGATCAGCCGGGAGTGTTAGCACCGGGGGCGGCCCGGGCGGAGGGTACCAACCGAAAGGGTCCATGAAACCAGGGGGTGAGCCTGACTGAGAAACAGAGGCAAGACCCGCACCTCTCAGGCAGCCCGCAGCACGTGGGCTAACCTCGGGGGCGGAGACATTATGCGTCACTTCCATTCCACCAGTAAACACACGGCAGGACCAATAGCTGTGTCGTGACGTCACTTCCCCGGCGCCGGAAAAACTGTCCCCGGAGTTTTGCCCGGACTGGGAGACCGAGAGGCACCCTGCGCGTGCGTGTTGTGAGGGGTCTGTGTGTGTCCCGCTACCTGGGCAGGGAGGCTGGGTTGTCCTCGGGCCGCGATGGCCAGGGACCTGATCGGCCCCGCGCTGCCCCCGGGCTTCAACGCCCGAGGGACTGCGGAGGAAGAGCCGGACCTGAGTCCTGGTAAGCTAGGAGGGCTCTCCCGCCCGAGTCGAGGCCAGCCCCGGCCTCTCGGGGTGGCGAGGCCGTCTGTGTGCCGGGCGCCAGGCCGGGGGCTGGGAAGACCCTGGGAAAACGACTCTGTCCCTGCCCTCGTGGGGCTTCCCTTCTACCCGGGGGAGACAGATGCGCGAGAAACAAGTTCAAAGTCGGGAAATTCAGAGTAGCTTTGTGGGGGTGGGGGGAGCCGGGGAGCATCAGGAAGGTCCTGCCGTGCCGAGCTGGGCTTTGAAGGATGCTGGGGATTCTGCTGGAGGGGAGATTGGGGGAAAGGAGTGAGGAGGGAGAACATTGCAGCCGCCATCATCATCATCCTCATAGCATTTGTATAGCTCTTTAAGGTTTGTAGATAAGCTCTCCTTTGATCGTCACAGCAATGCAAGCTATGGCAATAAGACAAGAAAAATAAACTAAAGGAATCGGAATAGATAGAGAGGAAACAAAACTGTCACTCTTTGGACGATATAATGCTATACTTAGAGAATCAACTAAAAAAAAAGTAGTTGAAATAATCGTTTATTTGATTCTCACACAGCAGCCCTGGGAGGTGGGTGCTGTTATGATCCTTATTTTACTGGTAGGAAAACTGAGGCAGACAGAGGTTAAGTGACATGCCCAAGGTCCCACAGCTAATAATCACATTTGAACTCGGGTCTCCCTGACTCTGGTTTCAGCACTCTATCTGTCTACCTGCATAAAGAACCCCTTGTTTAAACACAAGGAGGCAGGAGAAGCTTGCAGGGAACAGCAAGGAAGCCAGTTTAGTTGGAACAGAGCATGTGTTGTCCTGGAAAGGTAGACTGAGAGTTAGATGGTGAAGTTGTCAGTCAGAAAGCATTTGAGGCAGCTGATAGATGGCACAGTGCATAGTTCTGGGCATAGAATTAGGAAGTTCTGAGTTAGTATTCTGCTTGCTGTCTGACCCTGGGCAAATCTCGTAACCTCTGTTAGACTTGGTTTCATCTGTGAATGGGGGTAATAATAAATAAACATAAAGGTATTTCCAAATTCCATTCAGATACATTATAAAGCAAAGAGTAGGCCTACATACGTGGAAAACATACTTCATCATAAGATACTGATTTTTCCTGGGGGGCGAGGGTTGGTATTGGGAAATCCTTATAAAAGAACAAGTGAAGGAAAGGAAAAAAAGCAAAGGAGCCTTAAGTTTTTTTTTTTTTTAGGACAAAAATGTGATGAATTTGAACTTCTGAAATTAAATTATCGGTTCATTTTGTGTCTGTCCTGCTGAGATTTTATGTTTTTAGGAAATTGGCTTGTTTATATCTTGAACAAATTGCTTAGCTCTCTGACCTAATTAATAATGAAGTAATAATAAAAATGTATATTGGGAAGAGGAAAAAATGCTACAGAGAGAAAAAAATCAAGAGAAGTATGATATCCTCTTAATGAAGAAGGTTGAGTGGTTCCCTATTGCCTCCAGGATAAAAAACATACAGCCCATAAGAATGTGAACTCCTTGATGACAGGGACCTTGTTTTTGCCCTAGTTTGCATCTCCAGCCTTAACACAATGCCTCACAAACAGTGTTCATTTATAATAGCTAGCACTTAATACAGCTTCTTAAGGTTTTCAAAGAGCTTTACAAACATCTAATTTTATCCTCTTAAATGAGGTCTTTCTTGTTATCCCCCAACTGTTAGTGCCTTCCCTCATAAATTACGGTGTATATTCTTTGTATATAGTTATAAATGTATCCATTTTCCCTGTTATAAAATATGAGCTCCCTGCGGCCAGGCACTGTTTCATTTTAATCTTTGTACTCCTGGCACTAGCGCAATGCCTGGCACATACATAGCAGATATATCATAAATGCTTGTTAAACTGACTAGGTATAAAGAATTATTAGTCAGATTCATTCACATAGTAAATACTTAATAAATTGTGTTAATACATTGATTTGATTGCACTAGGCATTATCCAGAATATAAGAAAAGAGTTTAGAGAGCTCTCTACTCCCAGCAATTTTAGGATCTTTTTACAGAATGATCATCCCATTTTGGACATCTGCCCTAATACTGATAACACCATACCTCTAGTTTAGATGACTTCCAGTCTCTCCCCCTCTCAAATACTCTTCTTGTTTCTCACTCTTGCTTTGGCTCCATTTCTTTTCCAATGTCTACCTTGTAGATCTCTAGTTCAACTCTTTAGGGTCTTCTGCCAGCATCCGACTGTACATTGTATCCACCATCCATTTCCTTCACTCCTTCTCAGCTACTCTGATACTACTATTCATAATCCTGCTGAACAGACCTGTGGGAAATCCACTACAGATTTGTTATCTATTTGTTGTCTATTTCAACTGGGACCTCACGGTACTGTGGAAATCCTTTTATTCTTCCCCGATTGGCTCTGTCCCACTCCTCACAACAGTAACCGTTCCAAACCTTCTCTCTTCAAGCCTCTTATTATAAATACTTCAGCCTTTCCTTCATGCACTCTGTCGTACAATCATACTGGCCTTCTTGTGGTTCCTTATACGACACATTATCTGTGCTGACTGTCTCCCATACCTGAAATGCACAACCTTCTGACTTCCAATTTATAGAATTTCTAGTTTCCTTTAAATCAGCTTAAGTGACATGGAACTTTTCCTGATTCTCTCCTCTGGCACATTATCTTGTATTTATTTTATGCTTGTATGTGTACCTCTCCCCCCACAGAATGTAAGCTTTTTCGGGTAGTGACTGTTTTATTTTTATCTTGGCCTCTTCAGAACTTAGCACAATGTTTAACACAAAGAAGGCACTTAATCAATGCCTTTTGTTTGATCAGGTGTAAAGGACTGTTAGTCTTTGCTGTTCTTTCCTAAGTGTGGAAACTTTGAGACACATGATTGATTGGAAGCTCCTACTACTAGAGGTCTTGATTTTGACTTTTCTTTCATCTTTTTTACTTCCCCAAAACCTAGCACACTGCTTTGCACATAAGTACCTAGTAAATGTTACTGAATGAGTGATAAATGAATGAGTTTTAGAGCCGTGAAAAGGGAAGATTTCTGTAAAAAACATAAATAAAATAAAGCTAGCAACCTTCTCCAGCAGTTGTCTATCATCACCAAGCATAGCTTACTCAAATCAGCTTGTCCTGTTACTGTCTCTCCCATAGCATGGTGCTATCTTATTATATAATGCTTATTTCCTTTGATGCATGTAAACAACATTAAATTATTTCATGTGCAATATATAGCTGATTTCACACTTCAATATTTCTCTAGTTTTTTTTTTTTTGGTAGTACCATATGCTATTCCTTGAATGTTATTTTCATCTGTTGAAAGTAATAACTAATTCACAGTAGCACAAATTTAAAATAGTTTTACAATCACTATACCTATACAACTACTGTAAATTAAAATTACTGTCCAACCTGTACCACTTCCTCAAAATATACTTTTTTATAATTAGTATAGTCATTCATTTTACAACATCCTTCACATGGCTACGAACCATAGAGCAAAATGAATTAGATCATATTAAAATCCTTCCCAAATCCAAGTGAGAGACAGCATGGCAGATTGGCTAGAAAGCTAACCTCCAGACCACAAAAACCTGCTTTCACATCCCACTTTTGTCACATCCTGGCTGTATGCCCCTCGACACATCACTTAACTCCTTAATGCTCTAGGCAGCTCTATGACTATACGTTTCAGAGAAGGTCCCAACCTGCCTGACTAAAGGAAGTTGTTTTTTTGTTTGTTTGTTTGTTTTGCAATCAGGGTTAAGTGACTTGCCCAGGGTCACACAGCTAGTAAGTTTCAAGTGTCCAAGGCTGGATTCGAACTTAGGTCCTTCTGACTCCAAGGCTGGAGCTCTAGCCACTGTACCACCTAGCTGCCCCTGGGAAGTTCTTCTTTGGGTACTCCCTATGCCAACGAAATGACAGGTCAGGGCAAAATCCAGGTACCTATCACACCTGTCCATGGGGTTTCTGTGGCAAACATACTGGAATGGTTTGCCATTTCCTTTTCCAGTGGATGCTTTTATCAGGCAATAAGAGGTTAAGTGACTTGCTCAGGGTCACATAGCTAGGAAGTATCTGGGGCTGAATTTGAATTCAGGTCTTCATGATTCAGGCCCAATGCTCTGTCCGCTAAGCCATCAGCTGCCTCACCTAGAGACATAGTGTGTTTCAATATTGTACTATAAGTGGAAAGAGGCAAGGAAAGCAAGAAAAAAAGAGGAGGAAAAAACCCTCCTGCTTAAAACTTTAAAATCAAGAGCAAAGGAAGAAAGAAGGGACCATTAGTGAGAGAAGAGCATGCCGAAGTGGCACTCTAATTGAAACAGAATCCCCATTCTGGGGATAATCTCCATTCCTCCTGGATGGTGGTGCTATTCCTTGTTTACGAGGTAAACAAAAAACCAGAGGTACATTAGGAATTCTGTAAACTAGGGGAAAAATTTATCCCAATTTTATAGACTCAGCAAACCTAGGCAACAAAAAATCAAGTATCTTTCCAAATATTTCAGTCTAAAATAGTTTGATTCTTAGTCTTTCTACTATATAGCAGTCATTTCTAGGCTTTTTCCAAAGTATGGTGTTCATCAAACATTTATTAAATGCTTACTATGTGCAAAGAACATGCTAAGTGCTGGGAATATAAAGGTGAAAGATAACCCAGTAAATTCCTAGAGGAATTTGCAATCCCTGAATTCTAGGATAGATTCTAAAATAATCTGTTCTGTTTAATGATATAAAAGAACAGTAAGGGAAATTCTATCAAATTATTGAAGATACTAAAGCAGATAAGCTTTCAAGTTCATTGTGTTAAGTATTAGTGAGAAATAAGACCCTGCCAAGTAGATTGCAACATATTGTCAGTGGTGGTTTGTGCACACACATGAAAAGAGGAAAGAATTGTAAAAGATACATGTGAAAAGAAAGTAGAGTGACTAGTTACATAGTGAGAGAAAGGAGAAACAGATGAGTAATCTGAATATTGCGTTGGTAGTCATAAAATATTAACAGACTTAAAAGAAGGTCTCCTGTGCTTTGGAAAGATCTCATTGATTGCTGCAGAGATTTGTGATTTTGTCAGTGTATTTCCTTCACCGATGCTAACTGCAACCCCTGTATTACTTTGTAGAATTGATTTGAGCACAAATTCATTGCCTTTTAGCCAACCTGGAGTTAAGGTGTCCTGGAATCAGCTAGGCTTGTCCTTGCAAGTTCTCACCACCTAGCTCTTACTCTAAGGCTTTCCAGCTTGGGTGAGCCTATCAGAGTTCACAACTTATCTGGCATAGTTTTAGAACCTCAGGTCATCTGTTTACCACCATAAACGTCAGAGGAGGATATTAGTGAAGGGTCCTTCTGTATGGAATGCCGTTGAAGGTTTTAAGGAAGACAAAGACAGGAACCACACAGGATGAGAAGGGGTTGGATCTGTCCTCGTGGAGGGTATGTCCACATGGAGGAAATCACATAACCGTCACAATATAGCTACTCCAAGGTGCTGAGAATACAAAAGGCTGTTGTTCCTTTTCTGGGGATACAAGCGGAATGCATACATGATAGTAAACAATACCAAATACTATATGCTAAGTGCCAAAGTGAGTAGTAGACAGTCAGCAGTGTGTGAATGCATAGGAGAGCTTTCCTGAAGCTTACAGCATCCGTAGCAAATCTTCTTTAGTTGCAGGACCAGCACTGCCCCCCAACTATAAGAGCAGTAGTTCAGACTCGTCATCCAGTGATGAAGACAGTGATTCTCCTTTGCCACACCAAGGGGGAAAGGAAGATTCTGAAGAGGAACGTGATGCTGGTCCAACCCCAAGGTCAGTCATTTTGGTCATAAGTCATTGTTTAAACCTTCCCTGTGGGATTGTCTATAGTGGAACAGTTGAATGTAGAGACATCTGGGAAAAGGACCTTTCATCTGAATTTGTGTATGCCAAAAGGTAGAAATTATTTCATTTGATGCTCTTATCATAAATTGAATCTATTAAAGGGAAATAATTTAAGTATAACGTGGAGCTGTTGTGTTTCAACCAGTTGCCTTTTATTTAGGAGCCTGTCCTAGAGACAAGTTTCAAACAACTGTCCTAACCAGATTCAAAAAATAATATCTGTCTAGAAGTTTATGATATATATTAATTTGGTTGAGCATACAATTTTTCTTCTAAGACAGAACATCTCTTTAAATCCAGCCTTCCCAAATAATACATATCCTATTTTGTACTCATTGCTCTATTTTTACCCTTTTGGAGAAGGATTTTTATCTATTTCCCCATACCACTTTTCTGTTACAAGCTTGCTTACTTAGGCCTGTCTCTACAAGGAGCCACCCTAAATTCTGAGTTGTTTGCATTCATGCACTCAAAGGCATGAGTACTTAGTCATTCCTTAGACTATATGAACACCTGAAACTGCGCTGCCTGTAAGATCTTGACTCTGCAGTCCCCCCAGCATAATTTCCTGTCTTTTTCCTACTTCTCACAGCTTGACTACTTCTCAACCAGTTTTTCACTCTCATCTCAGCTTCTATTCCCTTCATCTCATGTATTGTCAGTGGTGATCTCTGTTCTGGCCTTATTTCTCACCTGTCATGGGCTTGAATGAGACATTAGCCATTTCCATGAGAGTCTGCACTTTATTCTTATCTCTCCCTTCCTGCTTATCCTGTTACTGCCCTTTAAATCCCCAGCCCAGGGTCACCCCCACCATCAGCCTTCTTCGCCTCTATTCCAAAGCACTTCTATAGGAACCCAGGAAACTCTGCTGACTTAGTCCATTATAAATTCATGGTATCTGATGTCCCTTACTTTCCCTGACCCCTGCACAGCAATCGTTTTATTAATTCTGACTGACTACATGTCACGCTGTCCACAGGAGCTGTTACAAACCTCCTTCTTTGTCTTCTAGTCTCCAGTTCACCTTTATTTCACTCCATCACTTTTCCCTGTCTCTCAGAAAATGATCTTACTTCATACCAAGAAAACTGAGACCATCAGTTGTGCATATCTTCGTTTTCTGTCTAACGCAACTCACGACTTCTCTGGACTCTCATCCATCCTTTCTTTGCTCTAGTATCAGAACTGAAGTTGCCCCTTTCCTTGGTCATGCCTCCACTTTTCCCCTCCTCTTAGACTCTGATCAATTCCCTTCTCATTTCATCTGTCAGCCATCTCCTTCCTGCCGCCTACAAGTATGCTGAAGCCCCCCCGCCATCCTAAAAAAAGTCATTCTTGTCATCCCCTCAAGCTATCTTCCCATGTTTTTTCCTTTTCATTGCCAGACTTCTGGAAAAAGTAGCCTGCACTTACTTCCTCTGTTTCCTCACTGCCCAGTCAGCTCTTCAACTCTTACTGCTAATCTCACATCTCTGTGGAAAGTGATCCCTCCAGTATCCCTAGTGACCCAATTGCCAAATCTAATGGTCTATTCTTAGTCCTTGTCCTCTGTGACTTTTGCAGTATTTGATACTATTAATCACCACTCTTCAACTTGATAATTTTTTCTCCCCTTGAGTTCCCTGACACTGCTGTCCCCTGGTTCTTTTACTATTTGTCTATTTCTCCTTTTTTTTTTTTTTTGATGGTTCATCATCATGTACCTAAATGTAGTTGACCCCCCCCCATCCCCAACCCAAACTCTGTCCTTTTTTTCAATAAATTCAATTCACCAGGCATTTAGTAAGTACCAAATTTTGTGCCCAGAACTGTGGCAGCCACTGAGGTACAAAGACTAAAATAAAACAATTCCTTCTCTTAAGGAGCTTACATACTACTGAGGGGGAAACAGCAGGTACTCGGGGTGATTGAATACAAAATGTATTTGAGGTAAATACAAAGCAGTTTGGGAAGTGAGGGATTGTGGAATTACTAACCCTAGACAGTCTCTTTCACCCCCATCACTTCAGTCATGGAGGAAATGCCTTGCAGATCTCTTTATCTAGTCCTTCTTTCTCCCTTCACACATCTCCAACTGTTGGCTGAACTTCTCAACCTTAATGCTCCATTGGAACCACAAACTTAACATTATCATCCAAAATCATCTGATCTTGTTCCCTAATGCTGGTTTCCCTATTTCTCTTAATAGCACAACATCTTCCCAGGCTTGAAACCTTGATGTTATTTTGGACTCTAGTCCTAGTTAATTCTCCTTCCATAACATCTCTCATATATACTCCTTTTTCTTTGCTTGCATTGCCACTCCCTTAAATCTAGCCCTTATCACTGCTCCTCTGGACTCTTATAGTACCTCAGTAACTAGTATCCCTCCCTCCTAGCTTATTCTTCACATAGCTTACAAAATAATCTTCTAGCAAATGGGCCTGATCCTATTATTCTGATGCTGAAAAACTTTTAGAGACTCATTATTGCTTGTGGGATAAACTACAAATTCCTTAACCTAGGATTTAATGCTTTCCACAGTCTGGTTCAGCATTATTTCATAGTAGTCTCCTTGCCACACTCTATATTCCATCCAAATTGGGCTGCTGTCTGGTCCCTGTTGTCTGCTACCTCAGTACATTCTTGCCCCCCGTAACTATGGTGACCTTTTGATTAATCTCTGCCTGTTGAGATATCCTTCTCTTCAAGGCCCAGCTCAGGTTCAGGCTCCTCCAGAAAACCTCCTCTGATCCCCTCAGATGAAAATAACCTCTCCTCAAATTTTCTTAAGACTCTTAACATAAATCTCCTCTTTGTACCCCTATCATGTTCTACTAACATCGTATTCAATTGTACTCATGTGTATACATGTTATACCTCCCTTATTATACTTTAAATTTGAGTGAAGAAACTCTATTGTTTTTCCATCTTTGTATCCTTAGTGTCACACCCAGTGCCTTTTATAGAACAGCCACACAATAAATGTTTGTGTTATAGCTGCATAAGTTAAACTGCTTTGTGCAGGAAATTAAAGGACAAGCAGAAACAGCACTGAACCTGGAGTTATTACCTGAGTATAGTTCTGACTTTATCACAGATGGGCTGTGTGACCTTCCGATAATCCCTCAATCATCTGGATCTTAGTTTCTCAGGTGAGGGGTGGGGAACCTGCAGCCTCGAGGCCACGTGTGGCCTTCTGGGTCCTCAAGTGCAGCCCATTGACTGAATCCAAACTTCACAGAACAAATCCCCGTAATATAAGGATTTGTTCAGTAAAACTTGGAACCAGTCAAAAGGCTGCACCTGAGGACCTAGAAGGCCACGTGTGGCCTTGAAGCCACAACATGAAGACCCCTTTCCCAGGTCTTCTCCAGCTTTTTCCTGAAAGCCATGAAGGAATAGAGGAACTCCTAAAATTGTTATTTTATTATTGAACTAGCTGAGCACAATATACTCAGTATGTTGAACTCTGAAGAATGGAGATAGTTTTCCCATCCTCCTGGTGCACAGGTGAGGATCTCATCTTTGTACTAAAAAAGGTAGGCCATTTGAAGAGTCTTCTCATTTTATGAGTTTCAGAACCTCTTGATATCTTCCCTCACTCTTGCCTCCAGTCTCTAACAGTGATGTAACTCTTCTCCTGGGTAAGGCCAGCTCCTCTGCATGTGTGAGAGATCAAATCCCTTTCTGTCTTCTGCAACAGATTTCAAACTCCGTTCCCTCTCTCTCTGTCTGTCTCTCTCTCTTTCGCTTCTTCAACATCTCCCTATATCCGAGTTCCTTCCCTACTGCCTTCAAACATACCCAAGCCTCCCCCATCCTTAGAAAACCTACATTAAGCCATACCATTTCCCCAAACTGTTGTCCTAAATCTGTCCTCCCTTTCTCAGCTAAATTCCCAGAAAGAGCTGTCAGTACTTGCTGCCTTTGCTTTCTCTCCTCTCACTCATTTCTCAACCCTTTGCTACGTGACTCAACTGAAACTGCTTTCTTCAAAATTATCACCAATCTTTTAATCAGCAAATCTGGTGGCAATATCTCAGCCCTTATACTTCCTATCTGTTGTATTTGACACTGTTGACCTCTCCCCCAATCCCCGCCCCTCTCTTTTTGGATACTGTCTCTGGGCTTTTCTGACACCACTCTTTTGGTTCTCCTCTTACGTGTCTGACCACTATTTTTCCATTTTTCTTTGCTGGTTTATCATCCATATCATACCCTGTAACTGTAGGTATTTCCCAACATTGTCCTAAGTCCTCTTCTTTTCTTCTTGTTCTCTCTCTCTTTTTGGAACTTCCTCAGCTTTCATGGGCTTAATTATCATTTCTATGCAGATTAACACATGCAGAATATGTATATATGTGTGTATATATAGCAGATAGATAGATATCTATAGATATCTGTAAATCTGTTTTTATACATCTCCAGTCCCAGTCTCTTCACTGAGCATCAGTTTCATGTTACCATTTGTCTATTGGACACTTGTATCCTTAAACTCAAAATGTCTAACACTGAACTCTTTATTTATCTTTTCCCCAAAACTATCCCTTCTTCCAAACATTGTGTTGAAGGCATCACCATCCACCCGGTTGCCCAGGTTCCTGATCTCAGCATTATCTTTGATTCCTCCCTCTCTGACATTCCACATATATAACCAGAAGCCAAAACATACCTTTCCTACCTATACAATATATCTGTCATTGAACCTCTTCTCTCAGTTCACACAATTACTACTTTAGTTTCAGGCCTCCCCCACCTCTTATTTATATTGTTTCATTCATTCAGTAAAGATTTATTTTTTGCCCTTTTTGGGGGGGGGGGCAGCTAGGTGGCACAGTGGATGGAGCATCAGCCCTGGAGTCAGGAGGACCTGAGTTCAAATCCGGTCTCAGACCAGACACTTGACACTTACTAGCAGTGTGACCCTTGACAAGTCACTTAAATTGCCCTTAACCCAATTGCTTCGCCAAAAAAAAAAAAAAGCCCCAAAAAAACAAAAAGTAAAGCTTTATTAAGGACCTACTATGTGCCTGGCACCTTTCTAAGTACTAAGGATACAAAAAGAGGCTGACATTGCAGTAGCCTCTTAACTGGCCTTCCAGCTTTAAGTCTCTTACCAGTCCAGTGCATCCTTCACTCTGCTTCCAAAGTAAGTTTCCTTAAGTGCAGATTTGATGACTTGAAGATAAACTATAAATCTTTATTTACCTTTTAAACTCCTTTACAACTTCAGCCCACTTTTACAGTCTCATTGTGGCCAAGTATCAACGGGTTAATGTAAACTATTGGTATCTGGCAAGTTATTTGGTAGTGAGGCTTTCTTGTGCCTCTGAGAAAATATCAGACCTTCCAATCCCTCATCTCTTCCTCACATGGTCTTGGGAATGGAATTGCTAACTTTTTGGCTTAAATATGCCCCACTCATGGGCTGAGAACATCTTTATGAAAGACACTTCAGATGTAGTTGATGTTGCTATTATGAAGAAGAACAAGATTTCTTACTGATGTTTAGGCAAGCAAAAAAAAAAAAAAACTCCAGAAAAAGGTTACAATAAAAATTTATGTGCTGTGTAAAATTATTTCATTCTTTCTTTGATGGCTTCCATTTTTTTCAGTCTCATGTTTTAATCAGTTGAGTATATGACTTCCCATAAAATATTAGAGTTTTTCTGACAAGTTTTCTTGAAATAATTTTGTGGTTGCTTCTCTCATGTGTAAACAAAGTGAAATTGCTTCCTTTTCAGAAAACAGAGAAGAAATCAAAATGAAGAAGAAGATGATGATGATGATGGCTTTTTTGGGCCAGCTCTTCCTCCTGGATTTAAAAAACAGGATGATTCTCCACAGAGGTAACTAACATGAAATGATAGTACAGGTTGATCTTTTCTAAGTGAGATTCTTCTAATTAACATACTTTATGTGCTAGTTGTCGGGGCTAGAGAACCAGCAGACTTGGGTTAAAGCCCAACTTTTGACACATACTGGCTGTGCAACTAGGAAAGTCACTTAACCCCTCAATGCTGTAGGATACTCTCTAAGACTAAAAGTTGCAGAGAAGGCTTGGCCTTCATTGATAGAGGGAGGTTGCTGACCGTAAGTTCCCAATGCCAGTAGAATCACAATTTTTGTTCCTATGCTCTTAATTTCTTAAAGACTTTTATTCCTAATATGATGTTTCCCTTTGGTGGCTAAACTCCGTGAGATGGCCATCTACAGCAGGTACCTTCACTTCCTGTCCTCTCACTCTTTCTTAAATCCTTTGCAGTCTGGCTTCCAGCCTCATCATTGAAATAAAACTGCTCTCTCCAAAGTCACCAGTGATCTCCTAACAGCCAAATCTAATGGCCTTTTCTTAGTCCTCATCCTTCTTGAGCCCACTGCAGCCTTGGACACCATAGCTCATCCTCTTCTCCTACACACTCTCTTCTCTCTAGGTTTTCATGACGTGGCTTTCTCTTGACTTTGACTGACCACTCCTCAATCTCCTTGGCTGTATTTTCATCCATGTTATGACCAGTAATTATGGGTGTCACCCAGCAGTAATTATGGGCCCTCTTCTATTCTCCCTCTACACTTTCTTGCTAGGTGATCTTATCATCTCATGAGTTCAATTGTCATCTCTACACAAATGACTTTCAGATCTATTAATCCAATCTCTGTCTTCTGGTCAGGCATCACCAATAGCCTATTGGATATCTCAAATGTAATCTCCCTTAGGCTTCTCAAACTCAACATTCTCAAAACAGAACTCATTATCTTTTCCCCTCCAAACTCTCCTCTCTTCTAAACTTACCGTTTACTGTCCGTAGCAGTGCCATACTCTCAATTGTCCAAGCTCTGAACCTACGGGTCTTCCTTGACTCCTCATTTATACTCATCCCACATTTCTAATCTGTTGCAAAGCCATTTTGTTTGGACCTTCACAATATGTATCTCCTATGTTCCTTTCTCTTTGTCCACACAGCCACCATCATAGTATAGACCCTTATTACCTTATGCCTGGATTATTGCCCTAGTCTCTGAATGGTCTCTCTGCCTCAAGTTTCTTCCCACTCCCATCTATCCTTCATTGATCTACCAAAGTGATTTTCCTAAAACACACATCTGACTATGTCATTTCCTCTCCCATCCCTTCAGTTAGTAAACTCCAGTGGCTCTCTGTCATCTCTAGGATCAGAGTAAGGCAACATAAACGTGCCTGCTGTGTGCCAAGCACTGTGCCGGGCGATGGGGATACAAATAACTGCATAAGACAGTCTCTGCCCTCAGGGAACTCACAGTCTAACGAAAGAGACAACAAATAAAAAGAAACTGATAAGTAGGGATGGGGATAGAGGGGAGGGGTGAGGTTACTTGGCATGGCGATGTGATGAAGTCATGTAGCCAGTGTAGGAAAAGATTTGAAGATATGTGAATTTCCTAGAGTTTCTGGAGATGATGAAGTCCAAGAAAGTAGTTGGGTGGGAAGTGATGAGGAGAATCCTCGGGTACTGTCCTGAAATAGTAGGGGATCTGGGAGGAGCTCTCCAATGTCTACCCTCCACCTCTCCTGTTAGAGTGAGGGAGGGGGCCTGGGGCAGGAGGTGGAGATATAAAATACTTTGCTATAAAAAGCCCTTTACAGCTTGGCCCATTGTTATCTTTACAATCTTCTTAACACTTTACTCTCTTCCATATACTTTATGATCCAGCAAGACTGGCTTTGCTGCTGTTCTTTATACACAAAATTCTGTCTCTTGGTTTGTTTCTCTTGACTGGCTGCCCCTTGTGCCTGGCATGTTCTCCACCATACTGGTCCCCTTCTCCTATTGGTGAGTTCCTAGGGTGGGGGGCGGGGTGCTTTGCCAGGCAGACTAGTCATGCTTCTAGCTATGCTTTGAGTTTCCCTGGGCTTCACGTCAAAGCCCCCACACAAGTATCTTCTCCCCATCCCTTCAACTTTTCAGCTTTTTAATGTGTTGTTTTTCCCTGTTAAAATGTAAACTCCTTGAAGACAGGGATTGCCTTTCTTTTTGCTTGTCTTTGTATCCCCAACACTTAGCACAATGCCTCATACATACTAGTCATTTAATAAATGTTTGTTGCCTGCCTGCTCTCTCCCTCATCTTCACCTCCTGCTTCCCTGGCTTCCTTCAAAACAGTACATTAAAGATATATGGCACTTTCCATTACACTTTCCATTCTCACGCGTTATCTCATTTGATTCTTAAAATACTCTGAATATTTTAGATAGATATCTAAAATAAATCAGTAAAATAAAATAATAAAATAAATTTAGATAGATATCAGAACAGATACTTAACTCATTTTTTGAAGTTTAGGAAACTGAGGCTCAGATTGGTGAAGTAATTGGTCATTCATTTTATGTCAGTGGCCAAGAAGTGGCAGAGCTGGGAGTAGACTTCTAGACTTCAGATCCCCTGCCCAGGGCTCTTTTCCACTACACTGTCCTGCCTCTTTGAAGACATTGAGAAGTTAGAAAATAGTCAGCAGTACCTTGAGAATTGTAGGAAACTGTGAAGAATCATGAAGCCAAAAAGGTGCAGTGAAATTTTCTTTCTTGTCTTCCTAGAGTTTCCTACTTGAAGGTCAAGGGAGGTGGGGAACCTGCAGCCTCAAGACCACATGTGGCCTTCTAGGTCCTCAGTGTGGCCTTTTGACTGAGTCCAAGTTCACAGAACAACTCCTTTTATCAAGGGGATTTGTTCTGTGAAGTTTGGATTCAGTCAAAGGAGGACCTAGAGGGCCACATGTATCCTCAAGGCTGCAGGTTCCCCACCCCTGATCAAGAGGCTTACAGTAGAACCAAGAACTCTCGCTGATGTCTGTGCCAGACTCCAGCAGTAGCTTTCTCAGAGATCACAGTTGTGATTTCCAGCCAACCCAGATGTTGAGAATGTTAATTTAGCTAACATTGTGAATACTACTCATTATTGCTGTGTCTGTTCACTTGTTGCTGTCTCCTTTTATTTAAATCTGCTTGTTAGAAATTAAATCTGTGATCCTTGCCAGAGCCACATCTGTTCATAAGTAGCTCTGCTTATAACCTTAATGACTCTTAACATAGATTTCATTATTGGTATCACACAAAGACCACCTTCCCCTCAACTCTAAGCCTATAAGAGCTGAGGAATAGCCATGCCCCCAGATTGCTGGCTCTGCTTCTAACCTACCCTTTGTATAACTGTTACAAAGGGAGAAACCCTTAGGGAGAAGAGGCTGGGTCCCACTACCAACAGTGCCCATTGACAACTCACTGCCACTAGTAGACTGGTAAGCCCAAGACCTCTAGAAACTGAAGCATCACCACCCTCAGACCACAAGCCTGGCTCCTGCAGTTATAGTCCAGGGAAGCAGCCCTGTGCACATGGGAACTCGCAGCTTCCTCTGCAAATGTAACATTTCCCACATCCTCTGCAGCCACAACTACTGAAAACCTGGAAAACGAAGTTCTCACCCCCAGAGTCCTGGGCACTGTCAAATGGTTCAGTGTCAGAAGCCATGTTGTTTTATTAACTGAAGTGACATTAAAAATGAATACATTATCATCTGTTTTGCCTCTGCATCTCAAGGTCCATGGAACCTTTCCATCTGACTTGCAACTCCTATATTGCACACTCCCTTTATAAGAATATAAGTTTTTGAGAGCAGGACCTGTTTTCCGTTTTTATTTATGTCCCTAGCACTTAGCATAGTTATTTGCACATAGTAAGCCCTTAACATAAATGCTTTTTCATTTATTCATTCATTGGAAAGTGACCGCCAAAAGTGAGGGCTTAGGTAATTCCTAGGCACATAGTAGAACAGACTTCCCCAGATTCAGTCTGTAGTACTCTCCAGTAACTAATAGCCCAGTAACCTCCTTTGTAGGTGTAGGAATGCCTGGCAACCATTGCAAATTACAATCCATCTTTACTTTCACACTTTGCAATTCTGGTCCATGTTTCACCCTAAATCCTCCAAAGAGGATCTGTCCAACTCACTTTCTTTAAATTTTTTAAGTTATCGTGGGTACAAGTGGGTCATATATCACTTATCCATGGTCATGTCATGACAATAAGTGGCATTAAAGGGTGATTTAATGTAAAACATTTTCCTTTTTTTTTTTTAATGTTTAAAATACAATTTGATTATGCAGCTGTTAGGATAACACATTAGCACTCTCAAAGGTTGAGAATCACTGAAAGAAGATCTAATTGTTGACTGACAGAGAACTAAAGTGAAGTGGTTTTTTTCCTGATTTCTGGTAGAAAAACACTTAGAAGAGAGTTCCTTTTCAAAATAACATTTGGATAATTTGAATTTTTTTTCCACGTACCTGATTTCTGATTAGCTTAGTTTTATGTGCTTTTATGTTGAATATATGAACAGCTATAAACTTGACTTTTATTTTTAGGCCAATCATAGGTCCTGCATTGCCACCTGGTTTTAATAACCGAGCACAGAAGGCTGGGGAAAACAGAGATGACCTAGGAGTACCAGTGTCATCATCTTTCAACTCTGAGGTTTGGAAAAATTGAATTTTAAAAATTAAGATGAACAGAACACTCTGTGCTTCTTTTATCAAACTTTCATATTATACCTTACTTCATAGTCATTTCTGTACACATTTGAGCTTTCTTGCCAAGCCTTTAATCACCATGAGGTCAGGGACCTCTCTAAGCCATTTTTGTATCCCCCAGGTGGGAATTTTATGCTTGGTCGTTAAATAAGTAAGGAACTATAGTCCAGAAGATTATGCTCAACAATTTCCCATTTCCACTAAAGACAGAACAAACTCAACTAAATTTATATATTTAACAGGAAGAATTTAGAATAAAGATAAGATAGAATTTCTGACTAGATTATTAAATACTGTAATGGGTTACAAAGGAAGTTGTAAAATCTCCTTCTTTGACTATCTTTAAATATAGGCTGGAGACCTGTATCAAATAAAAGCAAAAAAAAATTTAAAGGTATCTTCTTTGCCCTTAAAGATCTTATAATTGAGCTATGGAGATGAAAAGATAGGAAACGTTAAATAACAATAAAAGACTTAAATAATAATTTAAGAGTGTAGAAGAGTTCTATACAAAGAGATAGAGTTCTCCTTGAAACCATTGGAATAAACTAGGTCAGAGATATCACACTTGTGGCCACAAAACTCTTAGTGCTGCCTGAATCAGATGAAAATGTAATTGAGAAATGTTCAACAAAATAAAAAAAGATATAATAGATAATATTTGTGGTTTTCTAAATCAGTATGTACCCCCAGGGATCCATTTCTAGTTGAGTTTGACACCAGCGAACTAGATCATTCTAGAAAATAACAAGATAGGCTCAGATTCTTAAAACCTAGCCAATAGCTCACAAATGTTCAGATTCCTTAAGAATCTGGCCAATATGGCAAATCTTAAATAAACCTTGTCTTTGGCTGAAAAAAAAAAAGAAAAGAACAGGATACCCATTTTTATGGGTACCTAAAACTGTCCATAGATAACTGAGTTCTGAATGGCCAGGTGTGGGTTATGGTTGTCTACATTGTGAGGATGAGTAACAAATCACAAAGGGAAGATGGCCCTCATCCCTCTTGTTCCTCTCATCCCAAGGTAGGAAGTCAATTCTTAGGTAGGAGACAATTCTCTGGTTTCTTGTCCAATTCTTAGTCATTCTCCTGATATTCTGTGACTTAAAGTAGAGATGCTGGTAAATGACGTAGCCCCATCTGTGTAGCACTAGAGAAACTAAGACAAAGAGCAGAAGGAAAGGAAGGGGAGGTAGGGAAGAGACAGAGAGGGGAAGGGAGGGAGACGAGAGTGGAGAGAAAAGAGGTGGGGAAGAGCACATTTATTAAGCGTTTTCTGCTGAGTGTTGAGTATACAAACGCAGGCAAAATAGTGGATAGTTCCTTCCCTCTATGTGTGGACCACACGTAGAGTTGGGAGAGGAGAGCATGCAGCAGCAGCAGCATAGCGCAGAAGTACCTGGGAAGCAGTGTGAAAGCCTGCTCCTGGGCAAGATACAGTGAAAATTCACCCATTAGAGTCTGTTGTCCCCAGGGGCAGAGTCGAAGGTTCTAATGGGAAAGAAGATGAGGATATTGGCTGGGGCACGGGCATTGTGGTGTGGAGATGGCCCCAAAGTGCTAAAACAAGTCCTTAGTGCTTTCACTAGGATCACTGGCCAAGAATGGTGCCCATGTATTTGGGTGGTGAGAGGGACATGCTTAGCTAGGCCGATTCAGCCATGCTGGAGTGATGTCCTTGTTTCTTCTAGTCCTCACATCATTTATTCTGCTTGATGAAATTTTCAGGGAGCTGTGAGAACTCTTGATAGTGTCTGTTAACTCATGCATTGCAATGTACTTTACCAGTTCTTGGCTGAATGGCCTGCCTGAACCAGAGAGTTGCTGAACTCTGGCAATGTTAAACCCATAATTGCCCGATTTAATTCTTGACTTGCTAACGTACCTTGTGTTTAAATTCAAAAAGTCCTTAGCACTTTTATCCATGGGCCTTTTAAATATAACATGAGATAATGTGACTACTCCAACATAGGTAGCATGGAAAAGAGTTACTATACATTTAAAAGTTTTTCAATTAATATTTACAAAAATCATAAATTGCCAAGCTTACCAGAAGAGGAAATAAAATACTTAAATAGCCCCATCTCAGAAAAAGAAATTGAACAAGCCATCAATGAACTCCCCAAGAAAAAGTCCCCACAACCAGATGGATTCACAAGCAAATTCTACCAGACATTTAGATAATAGTTAATTTCAAACTATTTGAGACAAGTAAGGAGTCTTACCAAATTCCTTTTACAAATATGGTGCTGATACCTAAGCCAGGAAGAGAGAAAACAGAAAAAGAAAATTACATGAATATTGATGCAAAAATTTTAAATAGAATACTTGCAAGGAGATTATAGCAATATATCATACACTGTGACCAGGTATAATTTTTACCAGGAATGCAGGGCTGGTTCAATATTAGGAAAACTATCAGCATAATTGGCCACATCAGTAGCAAAACCAACAGAAATATGATTATTTCAAAAGGTTCAGAAAAACTTTTGACAAAAATACAACAACCATTCTTATTAAAAATACTGGGGAGCATAGGAATAAACAGATCTTCAGCAAGTGTTATCTGTAATGGGGATAAGCTAGAAGCCTTCTCAATACAATCAAGATGGGAGAGGGCAAGGATACTCCTCAACACCACTATTATTCAATATTGGACTAGAAATACTAGCAATAAGAGAAGAATAATAAATTGAAGGAATTAGAATAGGCAGTGAGGAAACAAAACTTTCACTCCTTGCAGATATGATGGTATATTTAGAAAATCCTAGATAATCGGCTAAGAAACTAGTTGAAATAATTAACATTTTCAACAAAATTGCCAGTTACAAAATAAACCCACATAAATTGTCAACATTTCTATATATTACCAACAAAATCTAGCAGCACGAAATAGAAAGAAGAATTCTATTTAAAATAACTGTAGACAATATAAAATACCAGGGGGTCTGCCTCTCAAGACAAACACAGAAACTATATAAACACCATTACAAAACACTTTTCACACAAATAAAGTCAGATTTAAACAATTGGCAAAATATTAATTGCTAATGGGTAGGCCGCCAATATAATAAAAATGACAATTCTACCTAAAGTAATCTATATAAATCAATCTATGGTAGTGCCATACCGGTCAAACTACAAAAATTATCTTATAAAGCTAGAAAAAATAATAACAAAATTCATCTGGAAGAACAAAAGGTCAAGAATATCAAAGGAATCAATGAGAAAAATGTGAAAGAAGGGGGTCTAGCCATACCAGATCTCAGACTGTGTTCTAAAGCAGTAATTATCAAAACAATCTTAGTACAAGCTAAGAAGTAGAATGGTGGATCAGTGGAATAGATTAGGTACACAATACATAGCAATAACCTAGTGTTTGATAAACCCAAAGATCCAAGCTTTTGGGACAAAAACTGCTGGGAAAACTGGAAAACAGTATGGCAGAAACTAGGTATAGACCAACATTTCATGCCATATACCAAAATAAGATCATGGCTACATGATTTAAACATAAAGATGATAGCTTAATAGGCAGATTAGGAAAGTATGAAATGGTTTATCTGTCAGATCTATGGATAAGGGAAGAATTTAGGACAAAACGAGATAAAGAGAACATTACAAAATGTAAAATGGATAACTTTGATTATATAAAATTAATAAGTTTTTGTACAAACAAAACCAATGCAACCAAAATTAGAAGGAAAGCAGAAAACTGGGGAAATGAATTTTACAGCAGATATCTCTGATAAAGGCCTCGTTTCTCAATTATGTAGAGAACTGAGTGAAGTTTATAAGAATACAAGTTATTCCCCGATTCTGAGGTAACACATGACACCTATCAGATTGGCTAACATGACAAAACAGGAAAATGATAAATATTGGAGAAGATGTGGGAAGATTGGAACACTAATGCACTGTTGGTGGAGTTGTGAACTGATCCAACCATTTCGGAGAGCAATTTGGAACTATGCCCAAAGAGCTACAAAACTCTGCATACCTTTGATTCAGCAGTACCACTGCTAGGTCTGTATCCCAAAGAGAGTTAAAAAAAAAAAAAAAAGGAAAAGATCCTGATTGAACAAAATTATTTGTAGCAGCTCCTTTTGTGGTGGCGAAGAATTGGGAATTGAGGAGATGCCTGTCAATTGGGGAATGGCTGAACAAGTTGTGGTATATGATTGTGATGGAATGTAATTGTGCTATGAGAAATGATGAGCGAGATGATTTCAAGAAAAGGGGAAAGACGTAGATGAACTGGTACAGAGTGAAGTGAGCAGAACATTATACACAGTAATAGCAATATTTGTTCAATGAAGATCTGTGAAAGATTTGACTGTTCTCAGCAATACGACGATCCAGGACAATCCCAAAGGACTCATGAGAAAAAATGCTATCCACCTCCAGAGAAAGAATCGATGTTCTCTGAATACAGACTGAAGCATCCTCTTCCTTTCTTCCTTCCTTCCTTTCTTTTTTGTTAGAGTTTTCTTGAACAAAGTGACTAATATGGAAATGTTTTACATGCTGTTACATGTATAACCTATATCAGATTGCTTGTCTGAATACAGACTGAAGCATACTCTTCCTTTCTTCCTTCCTTCCTTCCTTCCTTCCTTCCGTCCTTTCTTTTTTGTTAGAGTTTTCTTGAACAAAATGACTAATATAGAAATGTTTTACATGCTGTTACATGTATAACCCATATCAGATTGCTTACCATCTCAGGGAGGGGCTGGGGGAGGGAACGAAGGATAGAATTTGGAACTCACCTTTTTAAAAAAAATGTTAAAAATTGTTTTTTACATGTAATTAGAAAAAGTAAAATGTTATTTTTAAAAAAGTTTTTCATATCAAAAGGATCTAATATACCTTTCTAGAATTAGGATTTTTTTTCTGATGTGTTTGACTTTTCTATCTTCTCTTCTTCCTTCTTTTATTTGTGCTGTATTTCATTGTTTATAAATGTTTCTACTAGCTGCTGCTCTTTTTTTTTATTGGAGAATGAGGTGAAAGGGAAGCAGCGTCAATTATTTGTATGATTTACAACCAAATACGAACTCCTACTCTAAATATATATAATACATCACTGATTTTACCAGCGTTGTGAAACAAGCAAGAAAGACTGCTGCGGACACTAGGATTCAGAAAAAATTTTGAGACTGATAATTATCATAGGCTTTCTTTGGTGGGTGATTTTTGATAATATATTCATTTTTCCAACTCCTGCATTCTGTTTTGTCAGGGTTTCTATGAAGACTGATGCTGTGACATCTTATAATACTTGGTTGAAGTATGGTTAATTAGTAAATAATGACTAGTTATCTTCTTATTGAAAAATTCTTGGTTCATTCATTGAGCCAATATTTATTAAGCATCAGCTATATTCATGATTGTGAGCACCATGAAAGTCAGGTTGTCAATATGTTGTAAAAAATAAAATTACTCCACTTATTATTCATCTAGGACTATAGAGCAAATTGAAAGAAAATTATTCCTATTGGGAAACAATTTTGCTGCAGGAATTTTAAAGTAATTTTGCTTCCAATAGAGTCAGTCAACATTCAGCTGTATTATGTATGGTTTGTTGTAATCCGTGCTGCAGGAGAGACATGAAATAATTAGAAGACATGGTTGCAGGCCACATGATATACCTAGTTTCTTTTCTTCCCCCCTTTAAATATAGTAATTTTTTTTTCTGTATATGGGGAATGCTGCCTTAAGATAGAATTTTGAATAGTCAGCATTCACTTTGTTTCATCATAGCTTTGGGAAAAGTGCCCCATAAAATTTCAGGGGGCTTTTGTCAGTTTATTGCTTTTGTGGCCTTAAAGCAAATGTTGCTAAATATGACTCTTCTGAAATGCTTGTTTAATTTAGCAATACGTAGATTTTCCCTATTGTATTTGGGTCCCCTTCTTCATGTGTTCAGCCAAACAAATCAATATTTGGACAAAGTACATAAGGCGCTGGGCCCAACATAATTGGAAAGAAGTCAAATTTTTCTGTGGCCCTTTTTTTTAATTTTGGGGAGAAAATTCAGTGTATTTGCTGCAAAGATAGTGTTTATAGCAATATGGAGAACATAAGAAGGAAAGTGACTAGTGTTAATAGACCTTAGAAAGGGACAGTATAGATTTTCTGTGCTTAGAGGAATTTTTGGCAGTGAGAACATTTTAATTGAGCATCTTCATGGCTATGTGTCGCTAAGATATATTCACAGGCCTAGAACTTACTAGCTATTATTATATATGCCTTTGTCTTTGTGGGGCAAGAGATATAGCTGTTTTTCAGAATTAGCAGTTAATTGAATTATTAGTTGATTAGTTAAAACAGGTTTAAGGTGGTAGCCATTGTCCACCAAAGATGTTTTTAAAGCTTTTCTGTAGCAACCATCTTCAGCAGATGGCAGGGAAGGAGAAAAATCACCTCATTGCTCCAAAGTGTCTGCTCTTTTGTCTCTGAGTGACCAGTGTCTTCTTTGTTTATTAATGTGTGTATGTCTCCCATGAGGCAGAGGAGGGGCGCCGTGACGATATTCCTGTGCCTTTCGGAACAGATAGGCAGGACAAGAGACTGCATTTTAATCTGGGGCAGGCTGCACGGGGGACTGTTGTGGGCCACGTGTTGGACACCTCCAATCTCACCTTTTCATTTTAAGGATAAGGAAACTGAAACCTTTTTAAGTTAAGTAACTTGCCCAAGATTATACGCTAGTGTCACCTTTGTGGGAGAGTGTGGACCAAAATTGAGATCTTCTGACTCCCAATGGAGTCTACATGGGCGATTATAATTTCTTATTAGAATTTATCGCCCCATCTAGATTGTAGCAGCAGTGCCTTCAGCTCCCCAAAACATTCTCCCTCCTTTCCCAAGGAACTTAGTACCTGGCTCCCAGGTTTTCTCTCCACCTTAGCTCTGGCCCTTATGCTAGGGATCTTCAAGATCCATGTTGTTGTTCTCTTAAGCATTCTAACCTCCCAGTTTCTCAGTGGCCTCAACTCTCATGACCTCGTCTCCTATCACCCACATGGATTCCACTTCAGGAATCAAAAACTACAAAATCCCTAATTCCAACAGAATGTATCATCCTTTATTTCTCCTCCCTTTTGCAAAGAAACTTGTATAAAAACTGTCTGTACCACGTGTTTCCATTTTCTTTCCTCTCACTCACTCTTTAGCTCTTGGCCTTCTGGCTTCCCACCTCATCACTTGGCTCGCTGACTTTGCTCTCACTAGATCAGATGGCCTTCTCTCAGTCCCCTGCTTTTTTCATTTCTCTCCAGCATTTGACATTTTTTATTTTATTTTATTCTGAACTTAAGAAATAAAACAAGCATTTTCGTAGCATAGTAGAATAGGGGAAAAGATGATTGTACATGAAACTGGAAATCTATTAAGTATAACTTGCTGTTTTTTAAAATATAGAATAAAGTTATGTAACTTTCTTTTTTTCCCTTTTTTTCTTCCCTCCCTCATCCCGCCCCTGCCCCCGCCCTGGAGATAGCTACCATTAAACGTGTGTGCGTGCGTGTGTGTGTGTGTGTGTGTGTGTGTGTGTGTGTGTGTGTGTGTGTAAAACCATTCGGTACATCTATTTATCAATTCTTTCTCGAGAGACAGTTAGCATCTTCCTTCATATGTCCTTTTTAGTTAACTTTCTATTTATAATAGTCAAAATGACTTAGTCACTCAGAATTGTTCTTAAGACAATATTGTCACTATATACAATGTTGTCTTGGTTCTGCTCATTTTACTCTTCATTATTTCATGCAGTTTCTAAGATCATCGAGCTCATCATTTCTTATAACACAATGGTATTCCATCATGATCATATACCACAATTTGTTCAGCCATTCCCCAATTCAGAGGCATCCCCACAATTTCCAGTTCTTTGCCACAACAAATGTTTTAGAATGTATAGGTTCTTTTCCTTTTTCCCTCGTCGTCTTGGGAAACAGACCTCATAGCGGTATTGCTGGGTCAAAGGGTATAGGCAGTTTAGTAACTCTTTGGGCGTAATTGCAGATTGCTCTCCTAAATGTTTGGAGCAGTTCACAGTTCTCCCACAGTGAATTTGAATCCTAGTTTTTCCACATCCCCTCCAACATTTGTCGCTTTCCCCTTCAATTATTTTAGCCAATCTGGTAGGTATTATATGATATCTAAATTTGCATTTCTCTAATCAGTAATGATTTAGAGCACTTTTTTATGACTATGAATTGTTTTTATTTCTTCCCTGGAAAACTGCCTTTTCATATCCCTTGACCATTTATCAGGTGGGGAATGCTTGTATTCTTATAGATTTGACAAAGTTCTTTTATGTGTTTGAGATGAGACCTTTATCTGAGAATGTGCTTATAAAATTTTTTTCCCATTTTCTTTCCTTCTGATCTTGCTGCATTTTATTTGCACAAAACCTTTTTAATTTAATGTAATTGAAATTACCCATTTTATACCTCATGCTGCTCTGTTGTTTATTTATAAATTGTTTGCCTATCCATGAGTCTGATAGGTAATATAGTCCATGTTCTTCAAATTTTCTTGTAATATCTTCCTTTAAATCCATATATCCATTTTGATCTTATCTTGTTATATGGTATAAGATATTGATCTATGCCCAATTTCTGCCAGAATGCTTTCCAGTTTTTGCCAAATAATGAATTTTTATCTCAGAAACTTAAATCTTTACACTTGCTTGGCTTATTAGGGGAAGGAAGAGAAAGAATAAAGAAGATGTGGTCTGAAAGATCATGTCAGAAATGAAACCCAAAATAGTCTAATAAATGACTTTATGGAGCTGTTATTTAATACTTATTTGGAGTAATGAATCAGAGAATGTCTTTTCCACACAAGCCTATATAGGCATTTATGTATAAGCAAAAGGAAGAAAACAGTTTTAAATGAAAGATATAAATGTCTACAAAATTATTGTGGTGCTTGATACAATACAATACATTATTGTGGAACTTGATACAGTTTGATACATTGTATCTCATATATAGCCATTCTTTTAAGATAACATGGGCATAGTAGAGAAGAGGGAGGCATCAAAGATGACTGAGGATTAGAGGCAAGGGAAAACAAAAATAGAAAAGTACAGTTTGGAAACTACTTTTAGAGGAGGAAATTAGGAGTTGAGTTTTAGCTGCACTAAATTTAACATCAGGACTTCAGAAACATTTGGATGTGTAGATCTGGAAATGAAGTAAGAAGTCAAGGCCATAAATATATAGATTTGGTAGTCATACACGGAGAAATGAGAGAAGGATGGATTAAATCTCTAAGAAACAGAATATTGAGAAAAGTGGAAACCTAAGAACCAAAACTTGGCCATGTTTAAGGGAAAAGAGAAGGAAAAGCTAGTGAGAGAGACAAGGTGTAGTCACAAAGCTAGAAAAAGAACTAGAATAGTAGAACTATAGATCTTTATAGCTGGAAGGGCTCTTAGAGATAACTAATCCAACCCCCTCATTTTAGAAATGAAGAAACAGGCTTAGAGACATAACATAACTTGCCCAAGGTTTCATGGCTCATTAGTGGCCTTCAGAATTAAAACCTGTGTCTTCTAACTCAAGTCCAAGGCTCTGTCCCCTCTATTAGGGTACTATCATGGAAACTAAGGAAGCGAAGAGTCAACAGTGTCAGTTACCATAAAGATATCCAGGAGAATGAGGACTGAGGAGAAGCTGTCGGTCATAGTGGACAATCAGGAGTGCAGTTTTCAGTAGACTCGAGAAGGCCAAAACCAAATTAAGGGTAGAGTGAATAGGGAGAAGATAGAAAATGCAGAAATGCAATCATGGGCTACTTGTACTAGAATGTTGGCAGTGAATTTCTAGGGAGATGGTGGAGTAAGTAGGAGCTAAGGAACCACCTCCACTAAAATCCTAATTACCAGTTCACCAAGTGAAAAATCTCTAATGAGATTGAGTGACTGCTACTTTCAATACTATCTGCTACCTTGGGGCAGGTAGAACAGGAGGGAAGCAGTATCATTTATTTCTGTACACAGAACTGAAAACAGCATCATCTAGCTTAGTGGCAGCTTATTCAGCTCCCTCCTTGTACAGATGATTAGCCTAAGGCCCAGAGAGTTTAAGTCATTGACCTAAAATCGCATAGTTGGTTACTTATTGCAGAGCTGGAATACTTAACTGGGATTTTTTTTTAAATTCCAATCCCATGTTCTTTCTGCAATCCCACATTTGTTATAAGTGACGCTGAGCAAAGTATCATACTTGTGAGCGTTCTTTCCAAAACTTATTCAATGAAGATAAATTGGGTTCAGTTATAAAAATACATAGACTCTAGTAGGGCATATACTATACCCATTTGAAGTTTTGGAAGACTGCATTAACTCTCAGATCTATTGTCTCCACTAACTCTGATACTATATTTCTTTTTCATTAACTGTACTCAGTTGTGCTCCTATTGACCCATAAAAATTAATGCTGTTTCCCAGAGGCCCTAATGTACATCTACCTTATTCTACAGTTGATAGCCTAGGCAGTGGAGAATATGGCCAAAGACCTTTTACATGCTAATAATGATAGCTATTATTATTTCTTATATAACACTTTACATGCATTATCTCATTTTAAAAGGTAGGGATGATCTCGTCTTATGGCACTTAGCACTTAGTTATATGATTGACAAATATTTTTTGATGATATTTATGGTGCTAGGCAGTTGGTATAAGTAAAACTATAAATTAGAAACTTCATTTGTTTTTAATATTACTGATCCTTCTAACTTGTTTAATGTAATAATTATGTT
The DNA here is from genome assembly GCF_900497805.2 of Vombatus ursinus. Classification (NCBI taxonomy): domain Eukaryota; kingdom Metazoa; phylum Chordata; class Mammalia; order Diprotodontia; family Vombatidae; genus Vombatus; species Vombatus ursinus. The sequence goes on along the minus strand of NW_020954580.1, from coordinate 26,753,442 downwards.
TTGTTTTTAAAGGGAACTGAGAGTAGTGAAGATGAAGAGGCCGTCATTGGACCAATGCCTACAAAAGGACCAGTTGATTATAGTGTGACTAAAGAATTTGAACGGAGAGCTCAAAGAATGAAAGAAAAACTCACTAAAGGAGACGACGTAAGTGTTTTAAATATCTCTTTGGTGCCTAAGTAATACTTGGTTGTAAATTTAGCAGTCCAGTTACACCTCACTGGTTGAATATTAACTGACAGCAACCTTGTCAAAAGCATCAGTTGAAAAGTATACTAATTGATATAAGATATTATGTATATTCTCATGTCTTTTTTTTATTAATTAAATAACTAATGAAGGATGGGTCCAGACCAGTTACAAGGGAATCATGGATGACTGAGCTCCCTCCAGAACTGAAAGGTTTTGGCCTTGGCCCAAGAACTTTCAAGAGAAGAGCTGATGACAAATCTGGCGATCGATCGGTTTGGACGGATACTCCGGCCGACAAAGAAAGAAAAGCTAAAGTAAGAACGATTTCATTTACCCTAGGCATACAGATTTTCCATATAATAATGTGTAAGACAAATTTTACTCAAGAGGTATGAGCGAGAGAAAAGGGTCAAATATAGTATTAATTTGTAATAATGACTAGTAATCTGTAGTGATCTTCTATGATATGGGTCTGACTCCCAAACTCAAAAGCTTACACTATCTCCCTGCTGCTTCTGAGATCAAATGCAAACTCCTTTGTCCAGTATCCAACGCTCTCCACGGTCTTACTGCAGTTACCTTTTCAGCTTTGTTTCACATTACTCTGTTTCAGTCAAACTCTCAAGTGTTCCCCAAATATGACTTGCCATTTCTCTGCCATTCCTAGAACATCTTTCTTCCTCCCTCCTTCAGGGGCTGTTTCCCTGAAGCCTCCCCCAACTTCAAGTGTTCTCTCTCCTTTGTTTTCCTGGAGTGCTTTGTCCTATCATAGCTTTTCTTGTGTTTTTATGCACACAGGTCTGGATCTGTGATTTCATAGGAATGTAAGCTTCTGAAAGACAGGGAATATTTGACTTAGATTTTTTTTTTCATCCTCAGTGTATAGTGCAACATAAGCCCTTAGTAAATGTTTCTTGAATTGAATGACAAAAATAGTGAAGTCAGAAGGAGAAATATTAGTTACTAGGGAAGGAAAATATGCTTAGTCTTTAAGGATGTTGAATTGAAGTACTTATGGGATAGCTGTGTAGAGAGAGGCCTTATGGCAGCTGGAGGGAGTGGGGAAGTCAAGTGCTTTGGGACAGTCCAGGAGAAAGAGATTGAGGCGTGACTTCATGACATAGATGCTATGGAATCTAATTCAGTTGTTAAGGGAGAGGGTATAGAAAGAAAGAAGAGGAGATGCTCTGATGAGCACCTGGGAATGCCCACTTTAAGTAAAGGAGACAGAAGAAGCAGCTAGAAAGGTAGGAGGCGGGACAGGAAAGAGCAGCGTCTTCACGCCCCCATCTGAGGAATTAAATACTGAAGAGCTGCCTGTTGCTGCCTGCTGGCACCAGTCACATATGAGCAGAAAGCTGGCTTCCTGTCGGTCTGGATCAGTCTTGAACAAGGCTAACAATTCGGTGACATTCAGTCAGGTGACTATCATTCAATACAGTACAACATAGACAATGTTAATTGGGGTTTTCTAAGTCAATATGGGGCTCTGCCCCTCAGGGTTAAGTTTCTGTTTGAGTTTGAAGCCACTGGAACATTAAGAGGTTAGGTAACATACCTAGTATGTTTCAGAGGCAGGACTTTAACCCACATCTTTCTGGATCCAGGGCCAGCTTTCTGTCCCCTACTCCCTCTCTAAAACTATTCAACAATCCATATATAATGGGGGGAGGGGGGGCGCGTTGTTTCCCTACTCTTCAATACTTCCAGGAGTCTTTGATCCATCAGTGTGGGTACCCCCACCAATACCAATGACAGCTCATCCATCTATGTCTTTTCATCCTATACAGCTCCTGTCTGTTCTCTTGTAAATCTGCCACAAGCAGCCCATTGGTTGTACTCAGGGCCCCACTCGTAAGTCTGTTGATGTTACTTAAGCACTACGTCCCATTCAGGCTTTCCGTCATTTCCCTCTCAGACTTGCTACAGGACCAGTCCACATCTCTTTAATTTCTTTTGCACTGCTTCTTCTGAACAGTCCTTTTCTGGTAATAGACCATGGTGTGCTTGTACGCACCATGCACTTCTCCTTGGCATTTTGGGTGACTCATGGTGTTTATTCTTCAGAACTTGTGTTATCCCATTATTCATTATTCATTATTCATACTGGAAGAATATTGGTATTAAAAATGTGGGCCTTTGTTTCAGGAAGAAGCTCATTAAAATACTGTCATTTCAGTACTTTGTGTAGTATAATTTAATTGCATAATACAATGACAGGTCATTAAAAGTACTACACAATTACCCAAATACAGTCCAGCCCTCTCTCCTCCTCCTCGTCAGTACTCAACTCTATTCACTGTGTCTGTCCAAGGTATATATTGACGGGGCAACCTGTGGGCCATCCTTTGAATTGCATATCATAGTCTAGACCAGGGGTCGGGAACCTGTGGCTTCAAAGCCATAGGTGGCCTTCTAGGTCCTCAAGTGCAGCCCTTTGACTGAATCCAAACTTCACAGAACAAATCCCCTTAATAAAAGCCTTTGTTCTGTAAACTTGGACTCAGTCAAAAGGCCTCATCTGAAGACCTAGAAGGCCATGTGTGGCCTTGAGGCCGCAGATTCCCCACCCCTGGTCTAGACAATATGCATTTTTTTTCCCACTTGGCTTTTCCAGTGTAGATGGTTAGGCTGAACTCTTGAGTGGCTATGGATCTCATCTAGGAGATTCTGCAATGTACTAGCACTTAATGCAATCAACATGCAGTCATCTACAAATAGGAACTTCAAGAGGACTTCATCACCTAGAGGGAATCCCTCTTCAGTTTGGACTCTGTGATGGACTGTCTCTATGAGGCAGGCAAGCATACATATCCCTGTTTGATATTCAGAATCAGAGGGACACTCGGCAGAGTAATCTTTTGAGGAATCTTATGTGGTCAGCATATGCATGAGAGCATCCTTACTGGGAGGAGAGACTTTTGGTGGGGGCATTTTGCTCTACCAAATCAAGGACTCAGTAAATAAGGCCCTTTCTGTGGATAAATGTGACCATAAAGGTGTGGTCTGCCATCTAATATTGTTTGTGAAGTCTGCCTGATTCCCTTTCATACCTTCGTCCAACTTCTCCTTGTCATACATGTAGATTATTCTCATAAAGATTTTATATAAATGAAAAAGTAAGCATCTGCATATAAGTGGTGATATTTTATCAATTGCCTTTCCTTGGTTGTAAAAACTTAGGGGATTTCTTTTTCCCCTCAAATATTTGAATCCTCTTATCTTTTACGTAAAACACTGATGCTTCCAGCAGAATTCTGTGTATTCTTGTTCTGGCCCAGCTTCTCTTCCTAGCTTTGTTTTCCTCAATTCCATTTCTCCCTCTTCACATCATGTGTCAGGGTTAGAATGAAGCCCAAATGTGGCGGCTCCATTGTCATTGATGGAGAAAATAGTTTGTTTAAAGAAACCTTGACATGTCTTTACCATTTGATTTTTTTGCCTCCTCCTTCATGTTTCATTCTCAAGATGATCTGGCTTTATTTTTTTTTCCATAAACATGTTTTGTGGGTACTCTCCCTTGCCAAGATGGTGGAGTGAAGAAGGAAACCTCTGAAGCCCTTCCAGATTCCCCTCCAAACAACTAGAAAACCACCTTAGAATTGCTCTAGGAGGAGGGAAGGAGTTTACCAGCATGGCAGGAAAGGTCTGTCTCACTGGGGTGGGAGGGGAGCAAGGTCCAAGAGTAGCAGCAGGGGCCTAGAGCAAGCTTCCAAGCCTGGGGCAGTCTACCAGTGAGGCCCCACCCTCCTGCAAGCCAGCAGCTGCCTAGGCATGTGAGCATGTGAAGTTTAGACTTGTGACCCCGCCCCTGGGACCTACCAACAGATAGACCTTGCTTCCATAGCAACCCAGCAGCAGGGCCCCACCCTTCCAGCAGATCAGCAACAAGATCCCTCCTAGGGCCAGCCACCAGAAAGACTCTGTTACCGTAGCAACCCAGCAGCAAGGCCCCACCCCTGGGGCAGGCCAGCAGCTAAACCCTATACCCAGGGGAGGCCAACAGGGAGGTCCCACCCCCAGTACTAGCCAGAAGGGAAGCCTACCCTCCAGAGAAAGCAAGCAGCTAAGCCCTAAAGCCCAGTGAAAGCCAGCAGTAAGACCCAGAGCCTGAACACAAAGACAGGACAGTACAGGACCAGAGCTGAAATCTCACGTAAAAAACACGAAGTCACCAAAAAAAAAAAAAGCTTCACTACAGAAAGTTATTATGGTGATAGGGGGATCAAGGTATAAACTTAGAAGAGGACAATAATGTCAAAATGGCTACATGTGAAGCCTCAAAGAAAAATGTAATTTGGTCTCAGGCCCAAAAAGAATTCCTGGATTTTAAAAAGCAAATTAGAAAAGTAGAAGAAAATTGGGAAAAGAAATGAGAGTAATACACAAATCATGAAAAAAGAGTCAATAGAGTGGGAAAAGATAAAAATTTACTGAGGAAAATGACTCCCTAAAAAATAGAATTAAATGGAAAAGGAAGTACAAAAACTCACCGAAAAAATAATTCCTTAAAAATTAGAATTGAACAAATGGAAACTGATGACTCTATGAGACATCAAGGTACAGTAAAATAAAATTTAAAAAAAGAATAGAAGAAAATGTGAAATTTCTTACTGGAAAAACAACTGACCTAGAAATAGATGCAGGAGAGATAATAGAAGAATTATTGGACTACCTGAAATCCATGATTTAAAAAAAAAAAAAGCCTGGACAACATGAAAGAATTACAAAAGAAAACTACCCTGATATATTAGAACCAGAGGGCAAAATAGAAATTGAAAGAATCCACCAATTACTGCCTGAAAGATCCCAAAATAAAATTTCTAGGAGCATCATAGCCAAATTCCAGAGCTCCCAGATTAAGGAGAAAGTATTGCAAGCAGCCAAAAAGAAACAATTCAAATATCATGGAGCTACAGTCAGGATTACACAGCTTTTGGCAGCTTCTACATTAAAGAACCAGAGGGCTTGGAATTTGATATACCAGAAGCCAAAGGAGATAGGATTACAACCAAGAATCACCTACCCAGGAAAATTGAATATAATCTTTCAGGGGGTAAAAAATGGATATTTAACAAAATAGAGGACATTTAAGCATTCCTAATTAAAGACCAGAACTGAAGAAAAAAAATTTGAGGGGGGGTGGAAATGTTTTGTGTCATCATCTATCTTAGAAAATTTGGGAAAGTCAGGGCATCTTGAAAAGATGAGAAAGGATAAATGTTAATAATATTTTCAATTTCATGCACTGCTTATGGCCATCCCCAGCAACCATTATCCAACAACTCTTGTAGAGATGGGACCTGGCAGCTAGCTGCCTTTCAAGACCCAGAGATTGTGAAGGACCACCAGAGCTTTCCTTCTGGCTTGCAAATGAAACCTCTCTGTGTCATCTCCCCCACTGGAATGTTCTTCCTTTTGTATCCCCAGCACTTAAGCATACTGCTCTGCACAAAATAAATACTTCGTAAATGCTTTTTTTATTTATTTATTCAGTAACCAAGATGGATAATGGAGGAAACATCCTAATTTAAGCACCAGAGCCCAGATTACGAAAAAACATGTGATGCTAGGTGTCTCTAACTTGGCTCTACTTAGAATCATAAATTTAGAATGGACGAGAATGTAGGAATAATTTAGAACAACCCTCTCGTTTTATAGATAAGGAACTGATGTGATCCTTATGGATAATGTGTACGACATTACCAGATTCTAAAAGATAACTTCATGATGCTGGTAAAATTACAAAGGCCTTACAAACAAAACACTGAATTTAAAAGCAAAACTCTCATCTCTCTTGTTTCACCAAAACCATTCAGTCCCATTATACTAATACAAAGAACTTTATATCCTAGCTCTGCCCATCTGTTTTACATCTAGCAGTATCATCAGACCCAGTCTTAATTCAGTATTTTGCTGTAATTTAACCTGACTATGGCTGGTATTGATTTGTTTTTATTTATTTTTTTCTTGTGTGATTTGGTAATGCTCCACCTTTTTTTCATTCACTAGGAGGCACAGGAAGCAAAGAAGCAAACCGGTAAAAGTGAGGAGGAACGTATATTATCAGGAAGGGATAGGAGATTGGCTGAACAGGTGTCTTTATACAATGTGAGTGATCAAGTAAAATGCCCATCTCCTTTATCTTAACTTCTCTCCTTTTCTGTGTCTTCTACCCACCCTCACTCTCATCTTCCCCCCTTCAAATGCATACACATGCACACACGTCCACCTGTCTCTTTCCCTGCTTTCCTTTCTGTCTCTCTTGAAATATACCCAGCTCTGTTGGTTTCCATGGTAATATCACTATAGCCTTTTTTTTTAAACTGCTGCTGAAGGCAATGTCAGACTTTTTTTAAAAATACCCCTTTGTGTAGGATCTTTTTTGTGTGTTCTCATGTAATATTTTCAATTTGTATTTTATTTAAGTGACTCATGTCAGAACTTCCATTATTGGGGATAGACAGCCCTTTTTCAGAAACTAAGAGCCTCCCAGAGTTATACAGATCTTCATCAGTGTTCAAGAGTTTAAAGGGGAAGTTGATTTGGATTGTTTGATGTAGAAGTCTAAACTCAGAGGAGTCTAAAGGAATCACAGTTAATAGATGAATTGAGGATCTCGTTGTCTTTTCTCTTTTCTATTATAGTCTCTAGTATTTCTAAGAAATGCTTTCCAACTTCAAGAAATTGATACAAATCATTGAGACTACTAAAATCCAAAACATTTTTTCATTTATTTTTTATGAAAATTCCCTTACTCCTCGTTGATATTCATTTCAATGGTTGTAACCAAAATCTTAAAACCATAGCATGGTCAAACTTGCCCCTTAGTTACAGTGTATACAGCATTCTTGATGAGCATCTTCCTGGATAACCTTCCTGTGCTCCGGTTCAGACAGGCATAGCAGCTGTAGCAGAAGGAGCAGCCCACTCTTTGCTTTGTCATTACTAAGACACCAAAGGAAGAAAGGCAAGAGGCATTTTAGTCATTGGTCAGTTGTTAATGGCCACAGCCTTATTTCATTATTTCCTTTCCAGTTAAGAGCCCCCGGAAGAAACTTTGGTTTCCATTGCCAAAAATGAATCTCCCAGCAATTTACTCTGGCCGTCTTTCTGATTGTTGAGTTTGTGGCTTATCCACAGCAACCCATTCCCATGCCATCAGCCAGATGCTAGCCTGCCAGTCTTAGAGCAGAGCTAAGTAGAATTTGGGATGACTGGTTGAGGATGTGTGTTTCATATTGAGTCGGTATCTCTGACTCCGGTGTACAGAATTGACATTAACAAGGGAATACTGAAAAAAGGAAAAAAATATTATCATAGCTTACTTTATTAGAGTCTCCTGAAATGAATAAATCAAATGATGCTAAAATTTAGATAGTATATATTCCTCAATAATACTGATAGCAGATAGTCGTTACTATACTATTACATAAGAGGGAAATATGGAAAAGGTGAACGAATGGGCCAGAAAAGCCAAATTTTTATTTCCGGTCTATAAAAGATGGTGATTTCAGAGTCAGTATATGGCGCTTCGGTGAGTCACTTAAACTCTGACAATACAAATCAGGAAAAGAAGATGTTCAAAGAAAGGTAAGAGTGATAATTACAAACTGAGAGGTTTTTGGCTACAAGAAATTGAGAGACACAAATTTGAAAAACAAAAAGTCAAAGCAAAATGTAACGATCAAATATATGAAGAGATAAAAGAATATATTAATCATAGGTCAATCAAGTATCTATGTACAAAATAAATTAAATATAATCATGGTCAAATAAAATTCATTATTTAGAACTATCGTGCCTTATCTTGCACGATTATTGAGAACTGATTTGTATTTAGCATCTTGGTTAGTCTTATCTCCTTATACCGAGCTCTTCTTTCCTACATTGACACATAGAACTGTAGGGGGCATTTATCTGCAACATTAATGATTACTAAAGTAGGCCTGCTAGCTTGGAAGCTGAAAGGAAGATGCTTTTATGTTCACAGTACGACACTTGAAAGTGTCTTTCCACCAGATACAAGAGACGGTCTTTCTACTTTTATATTAAGTCTTTCAAAACTCTAGCAAATGGTAACTCACCAAGAGAACAGAAACATTTATGGTCCTCCTTTTTTAATCCATAGCTTATTAACTCGTTAGGTTGTTACTCCTTTCTTAACTTGTAAAGTTTAGAACACCAGCAGAGGTATTAGGGAGCATTGCTTTATGCACAAATATATAACCTTAGAAGAATTATGCTTACATGGGAAAATAAAAACTTTCAGTTTTTTTCCCTTATTTTTCATACTGTTTTGAAAATTGGCTGCTACCACATAAATTCTAGACATTTTTCCTAATTGTTTTCTTTTTTGAGTTGGTGCTTCTCATTATATTTTTACCATTATTTCCTCCTATAAATTTAGCACCTTTGGTCCTATGTATATCATAGCCTAGAAATGAAACTAAACTTTATTATGTTACTTTGGTAATAGAACAGTACTGTAGAAAAATCACTAGATTTGGGGTTGTAAAGTCTACATTTGCTTTGCCACATCTAACCTGAGTGACTGGGAGACAGTCTTAACCTCATCTGTAAAATGAGGCAGTTGGGCTAAATGATCTCCAAGGGCCTTTCCAGATCATCCATGATTATATTTCATTTATTTTGTACATAGATACTTGATTGACCTATGATTAATATTCTTTTATCTCTTCATGTATTTGATTGTTACATTTTTGACTTTTTGTTTTTCAAATTTGTGTCTCTCAATTTCTTGTAGCCAAAAACCTCTCAGTTTGTAATTATCACTCTTACCTTTCTTTGAACATCTTCTTTTCCTGATTTGTATTGTCAGAGTTTAAGTAACTCACTGAAGCACCGTATACTGACTCTGAAACCACCATCTTTTATAGACCTGAAATAAAAATTTGGCTTTTCGAGCCCATTCGTTCACCTTTTCCATATTTCCCTCTTATGTAATGGTATAGTAATGACTATCTGCTATCAGTATTATTGAGGAATATATACTATCTAAATTTTAGCATCATTTGATTTATTCATTTTAGGAGGCTCTCATAAAGTAAGCTATGATAATTTTTTTTCTCCTTTTTCAGTATTCCCTTGTTAATGTCAATTCTGCACACCGGAGTATTAAAATGTTTGCAGTGACCCCCCCCCGATCTCTTTTTCTCAGTGTTTACAGTTAATGTAGGTTCCAAGTTGTGTCTAATTTACATGAACTTATGTCCTGCAGATTCCACCTGTCTTTGGGTTTTGAAAAGGCAATAGGGAGTCAGACACCACTATTTTTGATGTTGACTGCTATTATCCAATGATTATACTTCATCAGGAGATTTTATCATTATGATGTCATGCTAAGATCTTCATTTCCTCTTCCCTATGTGCCCCTTTCCACCCCAGGATTCAAAAAGATCAGAATCTCTTATGGACATACATCACAAAAAGTTAAAGAACAAGACAGCTGAAGAGAAAAATAAACCCCAAGAGAGAAGGCCATTTGACCGTGATCAGGATCTCAAAGTCAACCGTTTTGATGAAGCCCAGAAGAAAGCTCTGATTAAGAAATCTAGAGAACTAAACAGCCGCTTTTCACATGGCAAAGGCAACATGTTTTTATGATGTGAGTATCCTACTCTTTACAGCAAGGTGCATTTTCATACTTCTGTACTTTGAAGTTATGGATTCAGTTACTTGATATGTAAATATTCTTTTATTTGTATACAAAATGTATTTTATTTTAAAAGAGAGCCAATTATAATACTGCCTTTCTGTATAAATAAAATCTTTGGTTTATAAAACTCAGCCTTGAAGAGAAAATGTAGTTTAATGATAACATACTCTTGCACTGGGATTAACAGTCCAAAACAGAACATTGCTATCAGAAATGTTAAAGGAAATTCAAATATAAACATAAGGGGCAAAGTTGACATGAAGCTGTAGTTTGGAGCCCTGGGAAACACAGCTCATTAAAGCTTAGAGAAAAGAGTCTTGGCAGCAGTCTTTTTTAGAAATAAGCATTTTCTTACATTTAATTTAACGAGAAAAACACTCTGAAAAAGTAGTTTGCATTGCCTGACTGTTCTTAAAGGCCAAGATGCTTCTTTTTTTACACTCATTCCCTAGCTATACTTGACATGTATCAATCACATAAGGACTAAGAAAATGATGAAGTATCTGGCTTCTTTAAAAACTTATCTTTATAATCTATTCATTACCTTAAACTAAAAAACCTATTAAAACAGTAGCAGTTATTTTACCGAGTGGTTAAGGGGGGGAAAAACAATTAAAGCTATAGCCATAGATGAATGTATCAGACCTTTTTTTCCTGTGTCTTGGGGAATGGGGTAAGGTGGGGAGGAATTATAATTCCATGTAATCTCTCTGTTCTACCTTTTTTCTTTGGTGTTAGTCTGTTTTTAGAGTCTCTTCTTTCATACTCAAGTAAATCTACAAATCCTACATTATCTCTTGTGGCCTTTAAAATGTGAAAGCAGAAGAAAATAATGGTCCAAATGTAGAATCCAATACAGCACCTGACCTCTCCGGCTTCTTGGGATGGACTTTTCTATAAATAATTATTATGAGCTTTTCATCTCATCATTATTTTATTATGCCATAAAAGCTTAACGACCGCTGGGTGTTGCTGTGAAATCTGTGAAGGTTTAAAGCTGTGCCCAGACCCTTGGGACCAACACCCCGTATGGTGACTGATCCCTTCACATGCTCTGACCACAGGTTGTGCCTGCCTGATTCAGTCCACCCTGGGATCAATGTGTGAAGGAAACATTTGCACTCGGTCCTCTAACCTAAGACTTAGGGACATTTCCCTCTAAACAGCTGCCTGCGCCAGTAATCACTTCTAAGTAAAATTATTATTGTTTTTGTTTTTAACAGAAATAAGGCCTGTAATATTTACTTGGAGGTAAGGAGAACAATCGCTTTTTCATTCAGGTCTTAGACAAAGCTGTATTCATCTTTTGGTTTTGTTAGGGGGTAAGTTTGTATAGTTTGTTCATGAACATTTAAAAGAGCAGTCATGGATGCCATTTTATTTACCGATGGCTAAATCCCCTGAATAAGAGAACCATAAATGGGAAATTCATGCAACCTTTAATTTCAGCTGCCCATATGAAGGTATTAAGATAACTTGTTAGTGCTTTAAACAATTTTCCTTACTATGTTAGACATAAAACTCCAATTTCAGATGCAAATTCCATTACTCATATTTAACAAATTAATCACATTTGTTCCACTGCTTCTTTGTTCTGGTTTGGGAAAAGCATGTGGGGCTAACATCAGCAATGGGAAAACTAATTTTTATTGAAAACTCCATTTTGGCTTTTCACCGCCTTACATAAATGGAATGAACTGTTAGGTCACATCATCGCACAAATGGCCCTCTCTCTCCTTCTCTCTTTCTCTTTCTCTCTCTCTCTCTCTCTCTCTCTCTCTCTGGTGTTGTCTTTCCTAACACTCACAAATGTAAATAGTAGCTTACTCAAGATGAATTACCACTTTCTAAAACAGAGTGAACAAGCAGTTTCACTGAAATGTCACTAATCAAAGATTAACTTCACTTTGGAAAAAAAAGACTGCACAATGATGCAGAGCGCAACATTTTCTTCTTTCCATCTTCTAGAACACCGAGGCTTCCTTGTTCTTCTTTTACTTTTGTCTTTAAAAATATTTCACCAAGGTAAGCCAGAAATATTTTTAATAGGGTCTTTATGTACAGCTGTCTTTTTTCAGGAATTCTGAAGATGGCCATCATGAAATTTTAGAGCTTTATTATTGTTTGAAGCCAAAATTTTATCTTCACTTTTTTGTTACTTCTTTCATAGGCATATTCTTTACTGGCAGGAAAACTGAGTTCAAAGTTAAGAATCAAAGATTCCCAGCCCCGCTCTTAGCACACTGAGTCATTCAACTTTTCTTTTGCAAAACGTTGCTTATTAAACATTAGATATACTATGACTAATAAAATATTTTAGATTTTAGGGTGACCTTTCTGCACAAAGCTCTTTCTTACGGTTACCGTTACTTCTCTTTGTGCTGGGGAGCACACGTCGCCTACCCCAGACCCAAAGGGAGGCTGTGCTTCCTACATTTGTGTGTTTTGAAGTGTTCACTTACCTTGACACACTAGAGCCAGCAAGTTGTTCTGTCCCACCTTTAACGACAGTTTAAGAAGCATAGGAGCAACTATGATTTCCTCAGGGTTGGTACTCCTGCCGCTAAGGCTGATGGCCGTTCTTCTGGTCTTTGGGAGTTCCTATGGTCAACCAGATGTGGAGCCAGCCTCTCTAAACTTAGCCAAACCAGTCCTGCAATAAAAGCTGCACAGACTGTTGCCAGAAGCCCAGAAAATGAATGGAGATGCAGAGAAGGAAAGCGTTCTTCCTGTTGTTCAGCCCTGCAGAAGGCTTATTGAAATCCAGTCTCTGATACCATGTCAGAGATTTGGGCTTACCTGCACATTAAAAGTTAAGTTTAGGGGACTTTCAACCGAAAAAGAGCCTTGATCAATGGAATGTACAGGAAGTATTTTAATATTCTCTCCTGTTGAAATTAGCATTTCACATTGTCCCAGGGAACATCTGACATTGTCCATAAAGCCATCCCTTTAAATTGTGGGAAAAGCTGATAAGTCATATCGATTCAGATATTCATAGTGGTATCTAGGATATAGGTAAGTAAAGGGTTGTATGTGTATAAACTTTTTTCTGGACTAAAAAGTATATGATGCAGGTATAGATAATAATGTCGTTTTTGTTAGATAAACCAAACCCTTGTGAGTTTTATGCTTGTACCTCTGGACTAGTCATTGCCTTCCAAATACCCATCTAACTAACATTTTTGATCATTGTCTGGCTTTGACGATTGTCAAATGGTAGCGTTTTGGGAATTGCTGTGTGGACTTTGTTGAGACTAGTTGATAGAAGTTTATCTGTTATTAATACCATAGGGCCTCAAAATTGATCAGGACTTTTTATATGAGCCATTTGACTGTAAAAATGTTGCAGCATTAATACAATGTCTTTTTTTTTTGACAAAGCTGCTAATTGTCACGAATAACACTTATTTAAGAGTATTAACACTTATTTAACAGTATTTAAGAATCTAGGACTTTGGAAGATGGACTGTACAGAAACCGAAGACTGCTTTTCAAGATGCTGTTATCTCTTCCCCTTTTGTGTCTTTGGGGAGTTCATACATTTTGCTGGAAGAAATACTCTCCGTTGAGTCATTCCTAATAAGAATCATCATGGAGGAAAATCATCTTGCCTACTGAACAGAAACAAGTGAGGGTTTCTACTCCAGTTCATCAGTTTATTTTGAACTTGCATTTGATGCCATCAAGGGATTTAAACTCAAGTCAGAAGAGATTGCTTCCTTCTGCAGGAAAGGTTAATTTTTTTTTTTTTTTTTTTTTGTTGGTGAGGCAGTTGGGGTTAAGTGACTTGCCCAGAGTCACACAGCTAGTAAGTGTTATGTGTCTGAGGCCAGATTTCAACTCAGGTCCTCCTGACTCCAGGACCGGTGCTCTTTCCACAAAGGTTAATTTTCTTTAACTCAAAAATCATTTTAAGTTTATCCCTGGTGTGAAATATGAATGTGGAAAAATATATATGTGCTGCTTTATCCAGTCTTATCATTATAAACTTTACAATTAAAGAACTGTTTTTGAAAAAATACTGTTCCCAAGATGTGATTCTTAATCTGGAAATAAAGGTTTGTTTAATATTGTAAAGTGATTTTTTTTTTTTTTTTTTGGTGAGGCATTCAGGACATGCCCAAGGTCACACAGCTAGTAAGAGTGTCAAGTGTCTGAGGCCAGATTTGAACTCAGGTCCTCCTGACTCTAAGGCTGGAGCTCTATCCACTGTACTACCTAGCAATCCCTGTAAAGTGATTTTTTTAAATATGATCAGCATTTCTGGTATAAACAGTTCTCACAAAGAGGTTATTTTCTTCAACTTACAAATCAACTATAATCATTTGAGCTGTTGGGAGGAAACACCTGCTTCTCTCCCCTGTCACACTAAGGGTGATGGCAGTTTTGGGGTTGTCTGTTATCTCAGCATCAAGGTGAGTATTGAGTATTTGTTAAACATATAAGCCAGGCAAGGAGAGATGATGAAGATGCTGTTAAAACATCAAGCAGTTTGGGGGGGGGGGGGAGAATACAGACATTAAATCATATTTAAAATCTTGTTTTTCTACTACAAATCCAAGTCAATAAACATTTATTAAGCATCTGCCATATAACAGATACTGGGAATTCGGGGGGGGGGGGGGGCATAAAAAGCCTTTGTTCCAAAGTGTGCTGTATTTGGAGTCAGAGGGTGAGGTTTAAGTAAAGACTGCCACTTACAACCTCTGAAAAAAACAACTTAACCTCTGCCTTGGTTTCCCTAACTGAAAATTAGGGGTTTGGATGAGATGACTTCCAAGGTCCCAACTAAGTCTGTGATCATCGGGAATGGCTGAACAAATTAGGGTATACCATGGAATATTATTGTGCTGTAAGAAATGATGAAAAAAGGTAGATTCAGAGAATCCTGGGAAGAATTGTATAAACCAATGCAGAGTGAAGTGAAGAACCAGGAACAATTTATACAATAACATTGTGGAAACAAACAACCCGTAAGAACTCTGTTCAACACAATAATTAACCGCAGTTCCATAGGACCACTCATGAAGCATGATACCTCGTACCAGAGAGGCTGTGGATTCAGTGCAGCAGCAAGACAAATAGTCTTGGGACGTGGCCAATGTGGGAATTGTTTTTACTTAATTGTTAATCTTGGTTATGAGGGGGTTTTCCCCCCAAGGGGGAGGGGGTGAAAGGTGAGAGGGAGAGAAAATAGATTTTTGTTCATTAAAATTTTTTTTAGTAAAAAATGAAGTTACAAACTTATGCCATTCTGCTGGGTGGATACAACATGTACACAGGTAAATAAAGATAATGCAATGAGAGGAAAAGCACAAATTCAACTACCTCATTAGCTGGCCTCAGACCAGACCTACCAGGTCATGCTTTACATTCCATCTAGCTGACCACTCCAGCTGTCTTTCTGTCTGCCTTGCTTCTCACCACCTGGAACAGCACCTCTCCTCTCCTGTTTGGGAGGACTGGGGCAAAGTTCAGATTCAACTAGCCCACTTATACCTAGGCAACCTCAAGCCAGACCATACTTCTCATCCCAGCCAGCCGCCCCTTAGCTCCATCTCACCTCGTCCCTCCTCTTAGTCTGAGCACAGAAATTAAACCAATTCTACCATTGTTAGAAGTACTCTGTTGATTGGCTGCTCTGTGGATGAAATACAGCGTCCCTGTGACTCTTGAAACACTCCCTTTCCTGGCCCCAATCTCCATAAATGTTGGCTCTCCCCATTAAAGTGTAAACTGGAGGGCAGAGACTATCTCTTTTCTGTTTGTGTCCCTGATACTTAGCATGATGTCTGACATAGTAAGCACTTAATAAATATGTTTCATTTGTCAAGAATAGCTTCCATGAATATAGCCTTAAAAGAAACCAAAGATTTCTATAAGGTTCAAGGTGTGCAGGAAGCAGCGGGTAGGACCCCTTCCCTTTAACCAGAATCAGGTGACATGTGATTTGAGAAACTTAAGGGGGAAGGTAGGGAGGTGGTTGTGATTGCACGTGGGGAGCTGCTGAAGAAGCTGAGGTTGGTGGGACGCTCTAGCTCAGGAGTTCTGAGCTGCTGTATGGCTAAGCCAATCAGATGTCTGCACTAAATTTAGCATTAGGGTCAGAAAAACAGGTCAAAATTATCATGCCAATCAACATGTCAAGCTGTGAGTGGCTGCTACACTTCCAGCTTAGGAGAGATAGACCCAGTTTCAAAAAAAAAAAAAAAAAAAAAAGGAAAGAAACCAGTGAGTTTTGAAGTGAAAAAGTGAAAGAAGTTTTATTAATAGTTATTTCATAAATGTGCTTGCTTAATAGATATGATCTCCTGGGGCATAAGAATCCTGAATATAAGGGAGAAGGGACTATCTAAAAGGACAAGAATAGCGAGTAATGTAGGAAAGCAAAAGAAAGGAATGGTTAAGACCTTAGTGCTTAAATTATTCTGAGAACTGAATACATTTTTATCATAGTCAGACATTATCTGGACCAGTGTTTTACAAACTTTTGTTTATCATATATCCCTCCCTGTCAGGTTAAAGAAAACTAGGATATTTCTTCACTTTGTGAATTTTTTTTGTTATTGAATCGTTTCAGTTGTGTCCAACTCTTCATGACCTCATTTGGGGTCTATCTTTGCCATCTTCTTGGCAAAAATAGTGGAATGGTTTGCCATTTCCTTCTACAGCTCACTTTACAGATGAGGAAACTGAGGCAAATGGGGTTAAATGACTTGCCCAGGGTCACACCACTAGTGTCTGAGGCCAGATTTGAACTCATGTCTTCCTGATTCCAGGCCCAGTGCTCTATTTACTGTGTATATTTAATTTTTAAAATACATACATGCACTAAACTAATAATTATGTACTTTATAAAACTTAAGGAAAAATAGAAATTTTAAAAATGAGATGAAGATGAAATAGCATTTGCCCCTAAGGTCAATAGAGGGCAGTGATTTGTTGAATAAGGGAATGATAGGCATTTTAGGGAAATAACTTTGGCAGCTGTGTAGGGGATAGCTATTGCCAAAATCCAGTAAAGAAGTGACAACGTGAACTAGACTTTGTGAGTAGAGAGAATGAAAGGAAGGGTCAGTGTGAATAGTGAGAAGTGTGGAAGGTTAGAACTGATGAGATTTGGCAGCTCATTTGATAGGTGGGGTGAAGGTCATTGAGAAGTCAAGGATGGCCATTGTGAACCTGAGGAGAATGCTGGTGTTATATTTGACAGTAACGGGGAAGTTTGGAAGAGGGACGAATGGGAGAAAGGGCTAGATAATACAATGTACTGAAATGTGTGATGTAGACAGTACCCATCCAGGTTTGCTCATCTTGTAGAGCTTATTCTGTATCAACCAAAATGAAAAGGAAAACAGGCAGAGCCCTTACTCTGATTACTGCTATAGAGCATAGCCTCCCATCCAGTGGGGTACCTACCACATTCATGAAAGGATCTGGGGGACAAGAGGTAGATATACTGTGGGAAGGGGCTGAATAGTAGATTTTTCCAATGGCACCCGTGCAGTTGCTGTTAGATTATAACTGCCCTGAGGGATTGAGCCCCATGTGCAAGTTGGGAATTGACAAATAGAGTTAGAAGGAGGAGTGGGAGAGAATAAGGCCATTTGGTTATGTTGGAGACAGGCCCCATTATTGGGTGTCATGGGGAGGGGAGGATGTGTCCCACTTCCTGGTTCATCACACACCCATTAGAACCACGGCACACTCCCCCCAGCGGACCCTTACCCTCCATTCTGTAAACTACTGGTCTAGCTCAGACCTGCATTTTACAGAAGAAACAAGTAAGTTGTGGTACAGCTAGAATTCTTTCAGAGCTCCTGACTCTGAGT
The DNA here is from genome assembly GCF_900497805.2 of Vombatus ursinus. NCBI lineage: Eukaryota > Metazoa > Chordata > Mammalia > Diprotodontia > Vombatidae > Vombatus > Vombatus ursinus. The sequence goes on along the minus strand of NW_020954580.1, from coordinate 26,735,736 downwards.
CCAGTGATAGCTTCATACTCCATACTACCTCCATTTACAATCAAATAAGTTTGCATAAACTTGTTGCTATGTATTGTAATGCACTGAACCGTGACAGCGGCCAATGGTGAAACTGAAGTGGTCATTCCTCTGAATCGCCAGATTACAGACCACAGAAAGAGGAAGGCGCCCCCTTGTGGACTTCTAGATAACGACAATTTGCAACAAACCCTGGAGCGTGAGACTTGAACACTGTCTAGGGCTAGGTTAGACCCACCCATACTGTTTTGTTTATTTTACTTCAAATGCGATTTTTAAAAAGAAGTCAACCTTTAGGTAAACAAACACAAACTTATTAATCCTGGCTTACTGTTGAGTGTTTCATCCATAATACCATAAGCATATTGGCTCCATGCTTAATTTATCAGACAGACTTTCTTGAGGGGGTGAGGATCATGGTCCAACTGTCTAAAAAAATTGCCCCCAAAGCTTAGAAGGCAACCTGCACTTTTTAGATTTATCCAAGTAGGAGAGGGAGCAACAGTAGATTGTCACTCCCATAAAATGCCTCATGGCTTGCTTGATGTTGAAGCTAACTCCCCCTGCCATTTTTATGGAAATGATCCAACCATGATTAGATAGGACTTACTAAGTAGAAACACAGCTGTTGTGTAGGAACAATAAGGAGTGTGTGTGTGTGTGTGTGTGTGTGTGTAGCTTCTGGGACAGTTAAGTGTGGCTTGTAACTGCATAATTTAGCCCTGCAGTTTCTGAAAGCTGCATCAAGCAGGCTTTAAATGTAAAGACTCTTTATTTTACATCTTAGATCAGTATGACTTCCTTAGGTTTTTTTTTTTGCCTATTCTTAGTAAATTAATCAAATAGAAGCCCTAAGAAGGCCAGGATCATAGGACCATATCTTATCTAAACTTTCTAACTTGCTCAGTGCCAGCACAATGTTCTTTACACACGTAAGAAACTTTTGTTCTGTTTTGGTGAGGCAGTCAAGGTTAAGTGACTTGCCCAGGGTCACACAGCTCGTGTCAAATGTCTGAGGCTGGATTTGAATTTGGGTCCTCTTGACTGTGCCACCCAGCTGCCCCAACACTTAATAAACTTTTGAAGAATTAAATTAGTCATCAGTCATTTCTTCACTCTAATTTGTAAGGTCCTAGTAGGATCAGAGTTTGAGAGCTACAAGTTAGAGTTCATCTTTTGATCTAATGCCCTGGACAGATGAGGAAACAGAGGACAAAAGAAATGAAAATACTTAATTCAAAGTCATAGAGGAAATATAGCAAAGGTAGGATTCAAACTCAGAATCCAATGTTATTCGCTGTCTAGCACATTGCCATAGGAGCAACATATGGGGAAAAGGGATGGAAAGAGGATACGAAAGAATAAGATTCTTTCTTTGTATTTGTGACAGCAAATGTAATGGGTGCTTAATAAATGGTGCCAGCTAATTATGGTTGCCGATAAATAGTCATATTTGCCACTTCAGACCACGTGGTTAAGAGTTTCCAATTTTCATTCTATCTGCCCTTCAAGCTGACATTCTAAGGTTTCTCTGTACTGGGTTTTTTTTACTGCTTCATTGGATGCTTTATAAAAGCTATAATTAAACTCAGTCTGAAAATGACATTACCTCTTTTTTAAAAAAAATTAATCAACTTCCAAGAACTTGAGAATAATGACACATTTAATGATCTTTGCAAGACAAAAAAAAAATTTTAATTACCTTTCTTCATCCAGGCAAAGCTGACCAACCATAGATGTTCCACAGGGTTCTGTCCTGGGTCCCTCCTCTTCTCCCTCTATACTGCTTCACTTGGTGATCTCATCAGCTCCCACGGATTTAATTATCATTTCTATGATGACAATTCTCAAATCTCCCTATTCTGTCCCAACCTCTCTGCTGACCTCCAGTCTTCCATTTCCAACTACCTTTCAAACATCTCCAACTAGATGTCCAGTAGACATCTTAAACTCAATTATGTCCAAAATGGAACTCATTATCTTTCCCCTTAAACTCTTCCCCCTCCTACCTTCTCTATTCCCATAGAGGACAGCACCATCCTCCCAGTCCCTGAGGCTTGAAACCCAGCAGTCATCCTGGACTCCTCACTCTCTCTCACCCTCCCACACCCAACCTGTTGCCAAGGCTTGTCAATTCCACCGCCCCCTTTTCTCCTCTGACATTGTCACCACTCTGGTGCAGGACTTCACCACCTCACACCTGGATTATTGCAATAGCCTGCTGGTGGATCTTCCTGCTTCAAGTCTCCCCACTCCAATCTCTCTTCCATTTAGCCACTAAAGTGATTTTCCTAAAGTGCAGGTCTGACCGTGTAACACCCTTCCCCTTCAACTCATTAAACCCAGAGGCTCCCTATCACCTCCAGGATTAAATCTAAAATCCTCTGTTTTGGTGTTCAAAGCTTTTCATAACCCACTCCCTGTCTAGTCTTCTTACGCCTCACAGCTCCCCATGCCTCTCACACCCTCTAATCTAGTGACACTGATGTCCTTGCTGTTCAGTCAAGATGCCTCATTTCTCTACTCCACATATTTTGTCGCAATCCCCTTATGCCTGGAATGCTCTCCCTTTTCATCTCTGCCTCCTGGCTCCCTCCAAGTATGAACTAAAATCCTACCTTCTGGGGCAGCTAGGTGGTGCAGTGGACAGAGCGCCGGCCCTGGAGTCAGAAGGATTTGAGTTCAAATCCAACCTCCGACACATAACACTTACTAGCTGTGTGACTCTGGGCAAGTCACTTAACCCCAATTGCCTCACCAAAATAAATAAATAAATGAAATAAAATCCTGCCTTCTACAGGAAGCCTTCCCTGGTCCCTCCTAATTCTGTTACCTCCCCTCTGTTCATTATTTCCTAGTTATCCAGTACACAGCTTGTTTGAACATAGCTTTTTGCATGTCCTTTCTCCTACTAGATTGTGTCTCAAAAGCAGACTGTCTTTTGCCTTTCTTTATCCCCAGCACTTAGCACAGCACCTGGCACTTCATAAATGCTTATTGACTGACATACATACATTCATACATATTAGTGGCAAATTCAACACTCACACATCCACTTGCAGAAGAGACTAAATTAGATCATCACACAATCCAGTAGCTCATAATCATTGACAAATGATTATTGAGCCATTTACTAGATGCAAGGCACGATACTGAATGTTCAGTTTGGAACAGAGATTCTTGACTTTTTTGTGTGTCATAGACCTTTTGGCAGTCTGATAAAGCCTGAATAATATTTTTAAATGTATAAAATAAAATGCACAGGATTACAGAAGAAATCAATTACATTGCAATACAATTATCAAAATATTTTTTAGGGGGCAGCTAGGTGGAGCAGTGAATAGAGTTCTGGCCTTGGAGTCAGGAGGACCTGAGTTCAAATCCAGCCTCAGATACTTGACACTTACTAGCTGTGTGACCCTGGGCAAGTCACTTAACCCCAATTGCCTAAGCAAAAAACAAAAACAAAAACAAAAACAAAAAACACAACCAAAAAAAATATTTTTAAAAAAAGTTCATGGACCCCAGGTTAAGAAACCCTGGTTTAGAGAAAATTATAAGATAGAATTCTTTCCCTTAATGGGTTTATAATCTAGTTGTGGAGACAAAGTAAATACTTGTTGATCACTAAAAGTAATTAGAGAGTTCAATTTATTTTATTTTTCCTGCTTCCTCTTTAAGCATGTGTCAGGCCTAAAAAATATGCTGGGCACTACTGTTAAACATGCAGTTTCCCAATGGGCTTATAATCTTAACAGAGAAACTGGCTTGTCTTAATCCTGCCCACCCAAACTTCATGTTGTTGAAAATCATTGTACATGCCTATCTTCCCACTCATCAAGCTAATTAAGATACAAGAAAATCCTCATAATTTGAGCTGCCTAGGAAGAATGTTACCTTGGCTATACATATTTTTACGTAAAAAAGAATGTATCTGGGGGAATCTAGATGGAGCAGCGGATGGACCTCTGAGCTTAGCGTCGGGAAGACTAGAGTTCAAATCCAGCTTCAGACACTTACTAGTTATGTGACCTTGGGCAAGTCACTTAAACCTATTTGCCTCAGTTTCCTCACCTGTAAAATGAGCTGGAGAAGGAAATGGCAAACCATTCCAGTATCTGCCATACACACACACACACACACACACACAAATGGGGTCACAAAGAGTTGGACACAACTGCAATAACTCAACAACAACAAATATATAGAGAGAGTGTGTGTACACATAAACTCCAAAGAAGGAAGAAAAAGACCTACATGTACAAAATATTTAGTGCAGCTCTTTCTATGATGAAAAAAACCTGGAAACTAAAGGTAGATCCATCAATTGGGGAGTGGTTGAACAAATTATGGCATATAAAATTTTCTTAGCTAAAATAGCACTATGGGCTCCCGATTGGGGAAAAGTCATAATACACAGTAAGAAGTGAAAAGCCATTAACTTAAACTCTGTGAAAGGTGGAAACCCAGACATGGTGACCTATTAAAAAAAATCATAACTTAGATACTGAATCATAACTTAGATACTGTGATCGGTACATGACCGGTACATGACCAGGATCTGACCAGTACCCAAACTTGAGTGCCTGGGCATTAACCCAACAGCTCTGGATGAACTCCTAGATGTCTGGGAACCCAGTTCAACACTAAGTATAAACTAAAATATGAGCCAAAACATTAACTAAGCAGAAAAACCCAAAATGTCCACCAATAGCAGTGAAGCACCCTATGGTTCCTCCTCCCTTTGTCTGATTTCTATAATTACCAAAGGGATTTTAGGGGGTCTTCTCAGGGATCCACTGTATCGTGTGGCAGCCACTCCAGATTGTTCCTGTTTGTAAGTAATTATAACGATTGATTAAACTCCGATAATCAATCTGGAGCCCCTTGGCCTCTTCCTTCAGTTTCGAACTTGTCCCATTGTTTTGGGAGAGAGGTACAGAGTTCCCTAGGTGGGAGAATTCTGGACTTTACAACCACCTTTTGCAAGAAGCCATTCCCAATCTACCTTAATGCTTGTGCCTTGCCTCTGAGATTACCTGCATATCTTGTACATATTTTGTTTGTACATGGTTTTTTGCATTTTGTATCCCCCACTAGACTGTCAGCACCTTGAGGGCAGCGATTTTTTGTTTGTTAGCATAAATGTTCGTTGACTTTATTAACATGCCATGAAAAATGACTTCTCTATATCTCCTGCTTACCTTCCTTGAAGAATTTGGGAGAGGAGAGACACTGTGATATGGTGGAAAGGAATAGCAATCCAGGATCTGCCACTTACTAGCTGTGTGGCCTTGGATAAACATTCCACGTTTCTGGGCTCGGTTTCTTTATCTCTAAAATGGGGATATAATACTTTGCCTGCTTCATAGAGTTGTAAGTATTGAATGAGACGATGAAGGTAACAAGGACCGTAAGCAATAAAGTGCTACATCAGATGTAGGTAGTATGGGAAGCAAGTAAGGAACAGTAAGAAGAACGCTCCATTTGTCATCAGAAGTGCTTGTATTCGAGGGGTGGCTCTGTTACATACTCTGTAACCTTGAACTTGGCCCTTAATTTCTCTTGGCCTTATTTTCCATATTTGTAAAATGGAGAAGGAAGATACTTGCAGTTTCCAACCGCACAGGTTTTTGTGAGGAAACTATTCAGTAAACTTTGAAATGCTATATAAATGTGAATTATTACAATGATAATATATTAATTATGATTATTATATTGTGTCATTATAATTATTCTATTGTATTATTATGGTAAGTGTTTTATTATACCGTGTTGTAATTGTTATATTGTCAATAATTATTCCATTATTATAATGATTATGTTGTCATGATGATTATAGTATTATAATAATTATTTCATTGTTATAATAATTATTCTGTTGTTTCATTGGTTATGTTATAATGGTGATTATGTTGTTAAAATAATTATTACATTTTTATAATAATTATTCTATTATATTCTATTGTTTATATTATAATGTTGGTTATATAGTCATAGTTATTGCACTGTCATAATTATTCTATTCTATTATAATAATGATTATATTATGATGGTGATTATGTTGTTATAATAATTATTACTTTGTTATAATAACTATTCTATTATAGTAATAATGATGATACATAATAATTATTATTACATTGTTATAATAATTATTCTATTCTATTATTATAATAATTATAATTAATTCTGATAAAATAAGATCTTAGAAAATAGCAGTATAGGATATAATTTTCACTGAAGGTCATTAGAGGCAAAGTAGTTGATATTGTTTGTTATTTCTGCATTTGTTAATAGAAAAAGAGAAAAATATGACAGTTGAGACATTGGCACAAATTAATAATATATTTATACTTACAGGAAGAATTATTTTTACAATAATGTTGTGAAATATGTTCTAACCAAGTAAAATTCCTTTATAACAATTTTGTTATTGCTGATTGGAATGTAACCCATCCAGAAATCCTGATACTTAAGTCAATCAGAAAATGGGCCAATGAATCACAGGAAGCACTCACCTGGCAACAATCTCTCAATAGCATCATGACCCCTATCCCCTAAAGATCTCCTGTTGGCCGGGAGAACAAGTTTAGATTTTATGAATCTCTGCCCGTCACACTGACTCCTGGTAACTCTGACAGGAAGTGGGGACCAGAGAATATGCCAAACCTCTGTTCTCTGCACAAATCTCTGGGGCAACGATGGAGATTGAAGGGATGCTCTCTCACTCCATTTCCTTTTCTGTCAAGTAAAACCCCAGAGTCTCTATAAGAAGAAAGATACAGGTTATACAGCAGAGAGGATCAGTAACACCGTCATAACCATAATATCATCTCAGCTCTCCAAAAGATTTAAATGTTTATAGTCTAAATTTTGGCCACTCAGGAAAATATTTCCCAAATTATAACATTGTTCCTAGGGAACTAAGTGCCACATTTAGGCTATTATTCCCACTAACCTCACGTATTAGTGAAACCACTTTATAACATTAAGTAGGCTTTGCTGGTACATGAGGTCTTAATATCTGCAACAGTTTCAATAACCAGATTTAAAGTGATCAGAAATAGCTTTTTTTTTTTCAAATCTACTTTGCCCTGGTCAGATGAAATCTGGAGAATTGTGTTGAATTTAGAATATATTAGAAAGAAGACTAATCATCCTGAAAGTGTCCACAAGAGAGGAATTCAACAAGAGCTCTGAGTCCATGCCATATCAGGATCATTTGAAGGAAATTAACCTAGAGAATCTTGTCGCTTTGATCTCCGCACTTTCTCTCATGGTTGTTTTGTTTTGTTTCTCTATCTACTAACAGTCATTTTGGCAACTAGATGTCACAGTGGATAGAGTGCTGGGCCTAGAGTCAGGAAGACTCATCTTCCTGAGTTCAAATCTGGCCTCAGACACTTACTAGCTGTGTGACCCTGGGCAAATCACTTAACCCTATTTGCCCCAGTTTCTTCATCTGTAAAATAAGCTGGAGAAGGAAATGGTTAAACACTCCAGTATCTTTGCTAATAAAACCCAAATGGGATTACAAAGAGATGAACATGACTGAAATGACTGAACAACAACAATCATTTCTTACCAGGACTGTTGCAGTGGCCTCCTAATTGGTCTCTCCGCCTCAAGGCTCTCCCCTCTTCAATCCATATTCCACAGAGCAGCTCAAGTGATTTCCTAAAGCTCAGCAGTAACCATGTCACGGTCGTATTAAGAAGCTCCAGTGGTTCTCTATTGCCTCTTGGAGCAAATATAAACATTTCTGTTTGGCTTTTAAACCTTTTTCCAATATGGTTCAAACCTACCTTTCCAGATTTATTATGTATTTCTAACCTCCCCTTCTCTATGGTCCAGCCAAAACTCGCCTTCTTACCAGTGACATGAAATCCCCCATCTCTATGTCTTTCCCCAGTTATGCCCCAGGCCTAGAAAACACTTAGGGGTAGAGGCAGGGACATGATGATAAATGGTTAACTGCTAGTTCTCTGGGGGTATAGGGAGTACACAGGACACATTTTAAGTTTATACTTTATTATTATTAACATTTTCTCCATCATTTTCTTAAGTCTAGACAATCATCAAAACAACAAACCAATCCTTGGCTTGTAGCCCTTGCAAATTTCTAAGGTATAAATCCTCAGGCTGAAAATTTAACAGTTAGCTCTACTGAGCAGCACAGCCCTGAGCCCATACTTCTTAGAACCTTTACTTCTTAGAACCCCTTCTTTCCTTCAAAATTCAGCTCAGGCACCACCTTCTATGTGAAGCCTTTCCTGATTCCTCCCCATGCCTAGTGCCTTACCTCCAAAATTATCTTGTATTTATTTTGCATATGTTCTCTGTGTATTTATATACATACATGTTGTCTCTCTCTATAGAATGTAACCTCCTTAAAGGTAGGTGCTGTCTCATTTTTGTTTTTGTATCACTAGCACCTAGCATACTGCCTGGCATACAGTAGGTGCTAAGTAAATGCTTGTTGATTGGTTGACTGAAAAGAGAAAAATAGAGTGTATATGGTAATTCTCTTTAAGTATTTGGAGGGTTGTTATGTAGAAGAAGGATGCAACTTTCCTTGCCTGATCCCAGAGGGAAGACCTAGCTAGGAACAATAGGTAGAAGTCTCAAAAAAAAGACAATTTTAGGCTTGAGATAGAGGAAAATTTCCTAAAGCTCAGGTGTAACTTTCTGAGTGTAACCTGTCTAAAAGTGGGATAGGCTGCCTTTGGAAAAGCTGGGTTCCCCCGACCAGAGAGTTTTAAGCAAAGGCTAGATGACCAGTCATCCAGTATGTTACAGGTATATTATCTTTTTTTTTTTTCAGCAAAGGTTTGGACTAGAAGTCCTTGAGGTCCATTCCAATTCAGAAATTCTATGATATTCATTGAAAGATAAAGTTTCCACATTGGAAATTCCATACACTGATGATATAATAAATGTTCTGTGATCCCTCCCCCCAAATACCACTTCTATTCATTCTCACCACCACCACCACCAAAAAAAAAAAAACTTCTCAAAGCTGTTCCACCATGATGGAGCAGATAAAGAAACTAGTTAGTCTAACCACTGGAAACCACCAAATAAGGAATATTAAGATTTCTAGTATTAAAACCAATCAGATTTCATGTAGGTTTTATTGGTAGGTGACCAATAAGCCTCATTAACAAGTGTAGATATTTTATGGTCTTCTTTCTCAAATTGGAATACTGATGGTTTGTTTCCATTTTGCTTATTAGAAAACTAAAGCTCATAAAGGTTAAATGGGTGGGCAAAGTCAGATGGAATGGTAATGAAAACAGAATTAGAATTTATAATCTTTCTTAATATTTATTACTTGGATAAATTAATCCTTCCTTTCCTCCTTCTTCTCCTCCTTTTCCTCCTCCTCCTTCTTCTCCTTCTTCTTTCTTCTTCTCCTTCTTCTCCTTCTTCTCCTTCTTCCTCTTCTTCCTCTTCTTCTTCTTCTTCTTCTTCTTCTTCTTCTTCTTCTTCTTCTTCTTCTTCTTCTTCTTCTTCTTCTTCTTCTTCTTCTTCTTCTT
>NW_020954580.1:26576236-26726166 GCF_900497805.2 Vombatus ursinus | reverse complement strand
TTCTTCTTCTTCTTCTTCTTCTTCTTCTTCTTCTTCTTCTTCTTCTTTTTCTTCTTCTTCTTCTTCCCAGTCCTAATCTGTCTCCCAAGTTTTAGCCATACATCACCAACTACCTTCTAGAAATCTCAAATTGGATGTCCTGTAGACTTGGCATATCCAAAACTGAATTCATTATCTTTCTCTCCAAATCCTTCCCTCTTCCAAGCTTTCCTACTTCTCTCAAAGGCACCTATCCTCCTTCCAATCTCCTGGCTCGGTAACCTTGACATTATCTTCAGCTCCTCGCTGTTCCTCACCCCACATATTCAACCAATTGCCCAATCTTGCCTTTTCTACTTTACAACAACTCTTGTATCCAATGGGTGCTCTCTATTTATGCATCTCCCACTGTAATTCAGGCCCTCATCACCTTTCTCCTACATTATTACAACAACCTCCTAACTGATTTCCCTGCCCCATCTATCCCTATTCCAGTCTATCTTATTCATTGCTTCCAAAGCAATTTTCTTTAAACATAGATCTCCCCATCTGGCTTCATTACTCAATCAGCTTCAGGAGCTTCCTATTGCTTCCCGAATAAATTACGAACTCATCTGTTTAGATTTTAAAGGCTTCACAACCTATTTTCCCATCCCCATTTAACATTACTCCCTTTCCTCCATTCTGCCATCCAAATAAACTGGTCTTCTCTCTGTGCCTTTCACACAAAACTCGATTTCCTGTCTCCTTGCTTTTACACTGGCTATCCCCATAAGCCTGGAATACAAACCTCCTACCTTCATCTCATAGAGTCTGTCTCTTCCTTTAAGATACAACTCAAGCACCATCTTCTGCATAAAGCCTTTTCTGATCCCCTCAGCTGCTAGTGCCCTTCCCCCCCAAATTACCATATTTTTCACTACTTGATAGACATTTGCAAATATTCACTTTGTGCAATGTATATATATATATATATATATACATATATACATATATATGTATACATGTTTGTTTTTCATAGTAGCTAACATTTATATTAAGTTTTGCAGAGCACTTTACAAATATCTCATTTGATGTGCTCAACCACCCTGGGAAGTAGGTGCTATTATTATCCCCATTTTACAGTCAAGGAAACTGAGGCAAATAGAGGTTAAGAGATTTGTTTGCAAAGCTAGTATCTGAAGCTGAATTTCAACTCAAGCCTTCCTGACTCCAGTCCAGCACTCTATCCACTGGGCCACCCAGTTGCCCAAGTATATAAGCTTGCAAGTAAGGATCATTTCATTCTTTGTATTTTTGTCATAGGGCCTAACATCTAGACATAGTAGGTACTTAATAAATGCTTGTCAATCAATCCATTGATTACTTGATTCGAACTCACATCTTCCTGGCTTCCTGGCCAGTGTTCTATCCATTATGCTTTGCTGCCTCTTAGGATGTGTCTTAATTGACTAACTGATAATCTTTCACTTGGCCCATTGAATCATACTCATTCTAGAAACATGAATGGGAAAAAAATGAGTTTAGAACATTTAGTGCCAAATTAGACAGCTAAATAGAACTAATTGTGTAAAACAATTTCTCATTTCCATTTGAGGACTTGGGTATGAAAGAAATCTTTGAAAGAGGGAAGAACTCCAGCAATTCAGACTATTACTTAAGTTCATTATTTCTTAGAATCAGGCGTGCACGAAAGCAAACTCCTCATGGGGGAACAGATAAAGAAAAGAGATTAATTTATCCAAATAAGAAATATTAAGAGCTCCAGTCCTGAAACCAGCAGATTTCATGCAGCTGCAGCACTCAGTGACCAGTGAACCTCATAGAGTCGAAGCTTCCTAGATAGTGATGCTTACCACACTTCAGTGTCACAATGAGACCCTAACTTCTCTGAAAACAGATATTACATCTCATCTTTTTTTTTTAATTCTCTACACTCAAAATGCAGTGCTAGGCACACATCAGTTGCTCAGATACACACTAGATGCATTGAATTTTTAAAAAAAATTTCTAGCACAATTGAGACACCAATTTCTGTGATTGATAGACAGGAATTACTCTTGTTATAATAAGCCCACTTTTCCTGGTCTCTACACTTGTAATTACTTGCCTAGGTATTCCATTCCACTAATGTTAAGTACCCATTTTTAACATTGCATGCTGCGAGGAACTGTTGGAAGTATAGAAAGAGTTCTTGCCTTCAAGAAGGGCATCACTGAAGAGATGGTAATAGAACATCTGGAAAGACCACTGCTGGAAGGCAGTATGGGGCACTACGACGTTGAGGAAATGGAAAGCCTCGAAGAGGCTGAAGATCTGGGTTTGTGTCTTAGTTCTATCACTACCGACCTTAGGACTTTGAATGGGCTCACTCAACCTCTTGGGCCTCATTGCCCTCCTCTACATACTGATAGGGTTGGACCAGGTGACCCCTTCTAATTCAGCATCCATGATTCTGTGACCAGTTTATTCCTTTCCTTGGGGTGACACACAACTTTAGATAGAGCAAGCAATTCAATGTGGGTAGAGGGGACCTTTTAGATGATGGATGCATAGCCTCCATGTGACAGATCCGATGAAATCACCTTTGAACAGAGCCCCTCTTCCCTCGGGAACCCTCAGAAAAGCTTTCTTCAATCGGGTTCAATAAACATTTATTAAGGACCTACTATGTGCCGGACACTAAGCTAGGAACTGGGGGTACAAAGACAAAAGCAAACAATCCCTTGCCTCCTATTGAGAAGAAACAAGATGTAGGTGGATAAATACATAATATATTCAGGGATGGGGAACCTGAATAGGAGGTCATTATGGATTAATGGGGATTGAGAGCATCAACAACTGGAGGGATCACCTCATCTCAGAGGCAGCAGATGAATCGAGCCTTAAGGGGAATCTGGGATCAGGAGACCCAAAGGTGAGGGAGAGGTTTCCAGGCAGGGGAAGCAGCCTGAAAGGCTGTCCAAGGCACAGAGGCAAGAGACAGGATAGCATGTCCTCAGAACAGCAAGTAAGCCAATTTGGCTGGAATGCAGCATGCATGAAGGGAATTAATGATAGATTGGAGCCAGATTTTTCTTTCGATTGATTTCTATTTCTAGTAAGGATTCCAGGGCTTGCTAAGCTGTTACATATCTACCTTCCAGAGCTCTATGATATGAACAATAGGCCAATCAGCCAATGCACCCCTCTACCATGGATACCCATCGTGATTAGGGGTCTCTGAATTGCAGCAATTGACTGAAGTAAGGTGTTTCTTCCCTTCCCCATGCTGTGTGCTTTCTAGGCCTTCTCACAGAATAAGGTCAGTCAAGCACAACCAAGATCAAGACAGAGGCAGATGAAGAATGAGGCAGTTTCAACTCACACATCCTGCCGAAATTTATAAATAACAATGCTCTCTCAAGTGATTTATTCGACCCATCCAAACACATCCAAGAAAATGAAAAGAGAAATGAAAAATATGGAGTGCTTCCATCACCAACCAAGTAAACACTTACCTGACTTTGCCAATTAATCCTGAATCTGGGAGTGTGGAGTGCCAAATGACTGGAGATTCAAAGTTTTTATGACTAAATTTAGGGTCCTGAGACTCCCCTTCCCCCCCCTCACATATATACACCCAATTCATAAGACCTAGTGTAGAGAGAATCTGAAAAATTCCAAAAATTATCTTCATTTCCTCAAAGCCATTAAGATTCCCAAAACTCCCCTCACCAAGGTCAGGGAGAGAGTTATCTACAGTCAACACTGAGATTTACCGTTAGCCCCTCCATCTAGTCAAACCAGTTTTCCCATTATTTTTGGTGATATTGAGTGGAGCATGTGGTCCATAGGTATTACTCAACCTGAAGGACATTCTATGAAAAAGTCTAAGAACTATGGGGCAGCTCGATGGTGCAGTAGATAGAGCACTGGCCCTGAAGTCAGGAGAACCTGAGTTCAAATCTGGCCTCAGACCAAAAACTTGACACTTACTAGCTGTGTGACCCTGTGTGACCCTGGGACTTAACCCCAATTGCCTAAAAAAAACAAACAAACAAATACCAAAGATTCTACTCTAAATGTACAGTTAATTGAAAATGTCTCAAAGTTTCCTTGCTTCATCATGCCAACATTATATTTTACAAACATTCATTCAACAAACACATATCAAATGCCTACTGTGAGCAAAAGGCCAGGAGGGAAAAGGAACAAGCATTTATTAAGCACTTACTGTGTTCCAGGCACTGTGCTAAGCATTTTACAAATATTATTCACTTACTCCTCACAACCATTCTGGGAGGTAGGTGCTATTATGATCCCCATTTTACAGATAGGGAAACTGAGACAGAGTGACTTGCCCAAGATCACCTAGCTAGTAAGTGTCTGAGGTCACATCTGAACTCAGATCTTCCTGTCTCCAGGTCCAGAGCTCTATCCACTGCATCACTCAGCTGTCATAATACAAAGTTCAGAAAAGACAAAGACCCTGGCTTCATAGAACTTATAGTTTAGTAGGAAGATAAGACACAGATGCTGTTATTCAGTTGTTTCCAACTCTTCATGACCCCATTTGGGGTTTTCTTGGCAAAGATACTGGAGTGGTTTGCCATTTCCTTCTCCAACTCATTTTACAGTTGAGGAAACTGAGGGGGAATAAAAGGTTAAGTGATTTGCTCAGGGTCACACAGCTAGTAAGTGTCTGAGGCTGGATTTGAACTCAGGTTTTTCAGGTCCCACATTCTACCCACTGTGCCACCTAGCTGTCCAAGACACAAATATAGACAACTAAAATACACAATATTTCACAGTAAGTTCATTCATGCTTAGTTTAAGAAACTAATCAATTCAACAAATATTTCAGTTATCCAGCATGGTCAGAAAATGAAGCACTCTGGACAAGTAAGGTTTCCAAATTACTTTCCAAAGTTTCAGATAACTACTTTACCCTGACATTGAAGATCTATGCCTTGGCACTGACTGTCCCCCATGCCTAAGTAGACTCCTTCCTCATCTCCACTTCACAGAATCTACCTCTTCCTTCAAGGCACAGTTCGCATATGCCATTCTCCCCCGTAGAGTTCTTTCACCTTTTTTGAGTCATGTGCCCCCTTTGGAAGCCTGGTGAAACCCATGGACCTCTTCTCAAGGTAATACTTTCTTGCCTATATTCTTATTTGAAGGAAATGCTAAATTTGTTAGAGGGTGACAAAAAAAAAAGATGTAATTTTTTTCCATCCAAGTTAGCAGACCCCTTGAAATCTATCCACAAACTCCTTTGGAGTCCATGCAATCCAGATTAAGAATGCCTGTTCTAAGGGGCAGCTCGGTGGCTCAGTGAATAGAGCACTGGCCCTGAAGTCAGGATGACCTGAGTTCAAATCAGGCCTCAGACATATAATGCTTACTAGCTGTGTGACCCTGGGCAAGTCACTTAACCCCAATTGCCTTAAAAAAAAAAAAAAAAGAATGCCTGTTCTACATGAAGCCTTTCTTGAGTCCCCCTACCAATGGTGCCTTCCCTCCCAAACTATTTTATACAGGTTTATTCTGCATATGTTAATGTTATATCTGTTTATATGTGTGTATATATACATACATATACATATATATATATATATAGATTGATTGATTATCTCTGGATAAGTTCCTTCAAAGTAAGGATTGTTTCATTCTTTGTATCTGTACCGCCAGTGCCTAATACAGTGCCTATACCATGACTGGCACATAGTAATTATTTAATCAATATTTAATAATCAGTTGATTGAGTGAGTGATCTTCCATAATCTGGCCTTGATTTACCATTTCCATACAAACCCAAGATTTCAGCCAAACTCAATCTCTCACTGTTCCCAGAGCACCTCAGATAGAGAAGTTGGCCCTGGAGTAAGGAAGACTTGATTTCAAATCTTGCTTCTGACACACACTGGCTATGTGACCTTAGGGAAATCATCTAACCTCTCAGTGCCCTATGCAACTCTTTGACTAGAAGGTACACTAGAAGTTGTTAATCAAATGAGCTGACATATGTAAAAAGTTTTGTAAACTTTGAAGCTTTACATAATGTTAATTATTGGTATCAATAATAATGATTATGACTGATAATAACTCCATTGGTAGTGGCGGTGGCAACATCCTCCCCCTCCCCCCCCCCTAATGAAATCACAGGTCCAGACCCCAACAAAAAAAAAAAATCAGAATTTAACTATTGCAATTGCATTTAATTTTTTAATGTATGCATCTCTTGGTTCTCTCACTAGATTACAATCTCTGTGTGAGCAGGGGCCATCTGTTATTCTCCTTCCTATTCCCCACAGTACTATGCACACACTATGCACTCAGCAACTGTGATGAATAAAACTCTGGGTTTGCAGAAGTAGATACAGTTATGAAAGAATAATGAACCTATGGCAATAAGCAAGTGAGTACAGAAAAACAATGCCACATGATAATAAACATAACAATTTTTTAATTATTGAATCGAAGACTAAAGTAATCTTTCAAAAGTATTTCTTAATTTCAATATTCATCATCATTAGAAACAGCCTTTGTGGTATCAGCAGCTTTGGTGATGCAGTGAATAGCATACTGGGCTGTGAGTCAGAAAGATCTGAGTTCAAATCCTACCTTAAATGCTAATTGTGTGAGCTTAGGCAAGTCACTTAGCCTTTTCCAGCCTCAGTTTCCTCCTCTGTCCAGTGAGAGGTTAGATCCAGTGGGCTCTGTGATGCTATTTCTACATCCCTAATACAAGGTCTTGTCTCTTTGTCAGGTGCTCCCTTATGGTGATCCGTTGGTTCTTCTCAGCATACTCAGTGAAGCTATTGCTAGATACCCTTATCCCTTCTGCTCTTTGCTGGATATGTTCTCCACTACTATCTCCTTTTCTGCTGCCCCTTTCCTTTTTCTGTCCATTCCTTGATGTTTCTGTGCTGTGGGGCCTGAGGGACTTAGTATGATGATAGCCACCCATAGTCAGCCACTGAGGTCTTGTCTCCTTACTATTACACTGTCCAGTCACCTTGGACCTTCTGCCATCTTTCTGTTTGACTCTTACCTTCTATTTCCATCAGTTTTCACATGTAAACACTTCTCTGATTACTTCCGTGCTTCATGTGGTTGAGAGTGTTGTTGTTGGTGGTGGTGGTCCTTTGTTCTCAAAGAGGACCATGGCCATAACTTGAAAGTGAATCGGATATAAGTGAAGGAGGGTTGTGCAAAATCACCAGCCTCACTCTCTCCTCTGGAGCCACCCAGGTCCAGTGGCAAGATATAGATCAGGACGACTGGAGATGGCCCTCGAGAGTATTAGGCAGGCGTCCGGTGTAGATTATAGGTTTATAGATTTAGAGCTAGAAGGGCCTTAGAGCTCACTGAGTCCAAGTCAGCCTCTCTTCAAATTACAGATGACTTAACAGGTACCCTAGCTCCTAAGTCCTTTCCCCCTTGTAGGGCTGACAGCTTTTATATTCTTTTCTTCCTGAAGTAAACAATCCTCCCTCATGTGCAATGAGAGCATCCTTCACTCTCCATGGTACTATATTTCCCCACTGACTCGTGTATGTCTTTCTCATTCAATCCTACATGACAACTGTCATCAAGTATTATTACCTTTCCCCCTCTCTCCCAAGAGGCCACTAAAACTTTCATCTCTGACTCTTGAATTGTAGGCTTCGGTGTAGGCAAGAAAACGAAACCTTTCAAAATTTCAAATATAAATCTAATCCACATGAAAGTCTGCCACTGTTACCATGGAGACTAGACTATAACTGTCACCATGGAGATTCATTTAAACCAACTGTGCCATCACCACCTATACAAGCAGACATGGGGTTCAGCTGTTAAAAGAACAAGGAGCCAACTAACTAGTTTTCCTAAATCGAGGGGTGTTTAAGGGAAAGACTTTGCAAATGAATTGAGAAATCTCTGGGTCTTGCCAGTTCTCCAAAGGATTCTTATTTTGAGACTCTGAGAGATTGGTGATTTCCACTGGTGCAGATTGGAAATGCTCTGCACTTCATTCTGTGCCTCTTTTGTCCGTATTTTTCATTATAAAGTCTTCCTAGAGCATCTACCTAGCAGTCTGGGGACTGTCATCTTTTTGTTTCACAAGGATACTATTGTACCACTCAGGTTGCTTATCTTCCTATTCTTGACATGTAACTAGCCTTAACTCTTTCTTTTGGTCACATATATGTGAAATATGGTGGCCAAACTAGATGAGCTCCAAGGTATAATTACTATAGGGTCTATGCACTTTTAAAAATATTTTGATAACTGTATTTCAATATAATTGGTTTTGAGGCAGCTAGGTGGTGCAGTAGATAGAGCTCTGGCCTTGGAGTCAGGAGGACCTGAGTTCAAATTCAGCCTCAGACACTTGACATTTACTAGCTGTGTGACCCTGGGCAAGTCACTTAACCCAGATTGCCTCACCAAAAAGAAAAAAAAAAGAATTCAATATAATTGGTTTCCTTTGTAATCTTATGTATTTTATCCTGAGGAGGGCATAGGCTTCACAGATATCCAAACGGGTCTAATGCAAAAATGGTTAAGATCCCCTGAATCTAAGGTAATCTTGATCTGTAGAACTAATAATAACAATAGCATTTATATAATACTTTAAGGTTTGTACAATCCTTTACAAATATTATTGATCCTCCCAACCATCCCGGGAGGTTATTATTCCCATTTTGCTGATAAGGAAACTGAGACAGACAAGGGTCAAATGACTTGCCAAGGGTCACACAGCTGGTAAATATGTGAAGTGAGATCAGAATTCAGGTTTTCATAACTCCAGGTCTGACATTCTTTCCACCTTGCTACCTAGCTATCTGTGTGATCCTGTGAGAGCCTCAGTCATGGCTTTCCATCTCTTTTCTCGGGCGCAAATCGTCAGGGGAAACATGCTGCAACTCACCTCCACCATCCTGTGGTTTCCCATTGCCTTTTTAAGAAATCTATTTTATTTTTAAGTTGTGGAATAAAACAAGCATTTCTATAACAGTATAATAGAAAAAAAGAAGATTGCACATGAAACTGAAAATCTACTATGTGCAACTTGCTATTCCTTTTAAATATACAACAAAGTTAACATGGAAATTTCTTTTTTTTTCCTTTTTATCTTCCCTTCCCCCTACTCCTGCCCTAGAGATGGCTACTATTAGACACAAATAGGTATATGTGTGTATGTTTATGTATATGTATATATAGATATGTGTATATACAGGTACATATTATATATATGTATATATTATATATATGTAAAATTATTCTATACAGACTTCTCTTCATCATTTCTTTCTCTGGATGCAGATAGTATCTTTGTTCACATGTTTATAGTTAATTAGGGTATTTATAATAGTCAAAATAATTTATTCACTCAAAGTAGTTCTTAAAACAATATTGCTGTTACTATACATAGTGTTTTCTTGGTTCTGCTCATTTCATTCTTCATTATTTTGTGTAAATCTTTCCATGTTTTTCTAGAATCATTGAGCCCATAATTTCTTATCATTTTTTCCATTGCCTTTTAAGTGATTTACAGTTTCAATTTTATAGAGACCTCTTCTTTCCTGGAAGTTTCCATGAGGTCCCAAAAATCCTTCTCACCACACCATGCCAAGGGTAAAAGGCTAAGAAGTTAGCCTTTGAATTCCATCTACCAAAGTGGTGTGTCTATAAGAACTCAGCTTAGTATGGGTTAAACCATGAGAAACTGAGGTGTGAACTACCTAACACCATTTGCAAAGAAACTTGGACTAGCCTGATTGTTTATGTTGGGAATATTGGCATCATGTTTAGAATAAAAAGGGTTGTACTAGCAGAGAAGATTGTAGTTATATTATTGTCATATGAATAGGTTCAAAGGACCCAAAATCTGTATTAAATCTATTTGCCATTTATATGATTATTGTTGTTGAGTTATTTTAGTCACATCCAACTCTTTGTGACCCCATTTGGGGTTTTCTTGACAAAGATACTGGAGTGACTTGCCATTTCCTTCTCCAGCTCATTTTACAGATGGGGGAACTGAGGCAAACAGGGTGAAGTGACTTGCTTAGGGTCACACAGCTGGTATGTATCTGAGGCCAGAGTTGAACTCAGGAAGATGAGTCTTCTTGACTCCAGGCTCAGCCTCTATTCACTGCCTCACCTAGCTGCCCTCATCTATATGAAAGATGAATATTGAATGTATTAAATTTTTATATTTAAGTTAATATTTCCTAGAAACCAGTTTCTCTTAGCTCCTATTCCAGCTCCTTCTGAGATAAGACAGGAATGTGCCACTTTCCCCCATTTCTTGCCTTGTTGGAGTTCCTTTTTCAGACATACCCTACAAAGTCATGTCAAAAAGCCATTATCAATCAATAAACAAATGCTTATATTAAGCATCTACTACATGCTAAGTGCTGGAGATACAAAGACATAATAAATAAAATACTCATTTCCTTCAAGCAATTTAAATTCTATAAGGGAAGATAGAATGCCCAGAGAAAAGTACGTATAAGATAAGTGTGTATATACATGTATGTGTGTGTGTGTGTGTGTGTGTGTGTGTGTGATAAATACAAGTTAATTTGAGGGAAGAATCACTAGCAGCTGAAGTAATCAGAAAAGCATGATATAAGAGCTGACATTTGAACTGAGCTTTGAAGGAAGCTAGAGATTCTAAACGGCAAAGGCAAGAAGGGAGAGCATTCCAAGCATGGAGGACTGCCTATGCAAAGGCTCAGAGATGGGAAATGGAGGTACAATGTCTTGTGTGAGGAACATTAAAAGAGACAGATTGGATGACCCAGAGTGGATAAGAGAGAGTAATGTACAATTAGGCTGGAAAGGTCTTGCATGAGGGACTCTCAACCAAGATGGCTTCCTGAACTAAGGCAGGATGCTAAGCTCCCCAACATCTACTCCAGCAGGACCAACCAGTGTATCAAGGGTTGAGTTGAGAAGATAAAGCTGGAGAGATGGGTAAATGAAAGAAACCATTGACCAGTACCAAGACTTATTACAAATCTAGAGATCACCCCCTTCCCCTATGGAGGGAGAAACACTATAATGACTGAAAGCAGAGATTTAAAGGGAAAAATGGATTTTTAGGGTTAGGGTCATGGTGGAGTTGGGTTAGGATTATGGTTATATATGAATACCCAGAAAAAATTAAATAAGAGATTAAACATGAGTAAAAGGTCTTGAGGAAAGAATTGGAAGTAGACCAAATAGCCTGGGAAAGAAAATGGCAATTCTTACCCAAGTATTGAAATCCCCAAAACTAGAATAGACCAAATAGAAATTAACAACTCCATGACACAGCAAGAACTATTGGAACTAAACCAAAAGAAAATATAATATTAAAAACAACTGACCTGCAAATTAGGTTGAGAAGAGATAATGTAAAATTGCAGGACTCCCTGAAAACCATGATTAAAAAAAAGCCTGAACATCTTATTTCAAGGAATCATCAATGAAAATTGCCCAGACCTATTAAAACCAGATGGTAACATGAAGCTAGAACAAATCCACCAAAAATCTCCTGAAAGAGACCCCAAAAGGAAAAGTCCCAGGAATGTCGTAGTCAAAATCCAGGTTCCCCCTTGTCAATGAAAAAATGCTGTAAGCATTCAGAAAGTACCAAGGAACCATAATCAAGACCACATAAAACCTACCATTTTCTACTAAAACTGAGAGGAGATCTTGAAGTATAATATTCCAGAAGACAAAAAGACATAAAAAGAGGGTCACTGAAATATTGGTTTAATGTGCAGAAGAGGATAGAAGTATGGTCAGAGGGAGACACAAACATTCCAGACTGTTTAGAAACCAGTGTGCTGAATTTATTATGTACTTTAAAAATCAAGCTACATATAACAGAAATTCAAGGTTTCCTAAACAATCCTTTTTTCCTGTTCTTTTGTATTTGAAAATGTTTGCATTTGTTAGTGTTTGTCAAGGTCAGAATCACAAAAAAAAAGTCATTAATGCACAAAAAAAACAGAAAAAGAAAAAAAGATGTTATTACTACTCAAAAAGGCAACTGAGAGAAAATCAACAACTATTGACCAATATGCCTACTTTTCCATCTAAAATTTTTGTGACATTAATATATACACATATCAAAAATATCACTGAATGGAACATACAGGCTTTCACAAGTGATATTCCATATCAACCACATCTTTACCATCAAAGAACTGATTGAAACATGTAGAGCATACAAAATCCCACTGTGCTCATTGTTTGGTGTCTATTAAAAGAGAGTTCAATGGACCAAAACATATTGTTCCATTAGCATACAAAATAAAAGACTCCCCAGATGATGGGATCAGAAGAAATATGGCAGTGTTCTGATTCTTACTGCTTCACACTAAAGTTGCCTGCATATCATTCCAGTCCCATTTCTGTCACACTGCTGCTATCCTGCTCTTGCATGACACAGTGGAAAAAGTACCTGCTCTAAAGTCAAAAGACCTGGGTTGAAATCTTGCCTTTGATGGCTACCATCTATATGACCTTGGGCAAGTAGTTTCCTGGACTTTAATTTCCACACGCTTAAATACCAAGAGCTTGGGATTCTTTATTCCAATTCCCATTCACAATGGAAAATCCCGTTCCCACAGATTAGCAATATCTCCATGTTGGGATTTGAGGGTCAATACAGTTCTTCCTATGCTATCAGCTTAAACCTCCATTCCAGTGTGTTCTCCCTATATCAATCACCAGATAGAGTTTGCATCTCCCATACATAATTTATTTACCCAGAGGCTAGAATCCCAATACCAGTTTGATCATTCGTTTTCTCCTTGATAGTAGTGATAACCAATTAACATCCATTAGCTTTTGGAAAGGGCATTTAATCAAACAATACAGCAAGAAGTACAAATACTTCCCCTCAAACTAGATGTATACTCTCCCTTCTACCACCTTGTCTCTGGGCAGAAAGGGATCAAACTTAAAATGGTTACCATAAAATATTAGCTCCATAAAGTTCACTTCCAAACGTGGCATAGCTAATGGATGGCATCACTCTCTTCCTTGCAGAGCATGGCATTTTACTTCCAGCTCAGTTTACTGCTGGGCTGGATCAAGAAAGTTGTTCCTCAAAGCTGATTCCTTTACAGGCTTAACTATTGGATATCTAGCAGCTTTTCCAATGTTTTGAGATCTCACAAGGGTCTGGTAACAAAGAAAAGAAGAGAAAAACAGGAGGTAGCCCCACCCCAATAAAAGGTCATGGAAGTCATGAGCCTGGTCTGGTAGGGTAGAAGAACAACAACGCTTCTCCCCAAGCAGTCCTCAAAGAGTTGTCCCTTTTTGGCCAACGTGAAGGAAAGAGTGAGTTTCTCCATTAGAGCTTTATACATACACTCTCAGCTCTGGCTTAACAGCCAACCAAAAAGCTGTTATTCACCACTCAGTAAGTTTACGGAAAAAAAGTCAAATAATGCCTGCTCATGCTTTCAAGCGGAGAGGGACGCACCTCCATTCCATGTTATCTCGTGGTTCCAGAAACAGATTCACCAAACTCCTCCATGGGGCTCCCGCGTGCCTGCTTCCAAGACTGGCCCCTCATTGTCCGTTCCTACTTGGCATTTTGGCCTATCAGGTCCCTTGCTCTAGATCGATGATCCTATGATTCCTTACCTGCCACTTCCACCTTACCTCCTATTTTTCAATATTTCAAGTTTAAAAAATAGTTATTTTAGAAATTAATGGCCAAGACTTAAGTTATTTATATAGTTCTACAAAAAAAACGCAATAAATTATAGATACAATAAGTAAACTTCCATTACTTCCTAAGTCTCTAGAGGAAAGAAGTCTATACAATAGATTAAAGTAAATGCTAAAGTAAATAAAACTTGCTAAAGTAAACAAGAAGCTAGCTAGATTTTTCTCTTTTATATTTTCCCAAACTCCCAGGCAACATGGCAGCCAAATTACAAAAGCATTAACATTAGTTACAATAGTGACATCATTATTTATTCTCAACCCTTTCCCCTCTTGACTTTGATTAATCAAGTGTTAAATAAACTGCCAGTGAACATCTTTCATGGATGTCACTAAAGTGCAGGAACTATTTAGGTAATAAATAATTCAATATTCTAAGGGAGACATTCTTAACCTTTCTGTCTCATGGTCCCCTTTAGCAGGCTGGTGAAGTCTATGGACTCCTTAGAATAACGTTTTTAAATGCATAAAATAAAATACACAGGATTACAAAGAAAGCCAAACATAATGAAATGAAGGGTTGTTGTTTCATAGTTTATAGAGTATACACATACACACACATACATACATGCATGCATATATAAATAAATAAATAGATATAGGTAAATATAGATATAGCAGGGAGGTTATGAGAAAGAAAGAGATCAAGTGTATCTCACTATAAGGTTTCTGTAACACTGATGCCTCTATGGATGTATCAAAGAATGTGCTTGGGGGTGGGTTAAAAAAAGGATGCTAAGACGCCTCCCTAAGCTCCTTTAAAAAATCAGCATTTTCTAGGCATTTCAGATTGGCAGTCAGCTAGCTATTCTAGATGCCCCCATATTGGGCAGAGCATATTCTATTAGTTAAGACACACCAGATAAGCAATTAGCTCCTTACATAACTGAAAGTAATCTGAACATTCTTCACATCAACAAACAGTGACATACCACACCATGTTATCTCACATCTTTCACACACATATACACAAGTCATTTTAAAATTTAAAAAAAATTTAAATGTCTTCCTAACATAATTACCGCAACCACCACAACTTCCATACCCCACCCCCATATTCCTTTTTTTTTTCTGCTTTGAAATAGTTACCATGGCTGCCGGCAGAAGTTTCTCAGGGGACTTCAAGGAAATCAGTCCAAAGCATGTGGTTTCTTCTTGCCAGAGAAGAAAAAGAATGAAATGAATGGCATCATCAGCCATTTTCCACAAATTTGTATGAAAGAAGCAAGACAGGGTCTGCATTTATTCTTCTTTTCTACCCCTATTATCCTATCTCCTTTGGGATGGTACTTCAGAGCTATCTTGCCAAGACACAGTAGTAAACTGTAGTAACTGAATAGGCTCATTCAGAAAGATAAGGGTAAAGTCAGGAGGACCTGAGTTCAAATCCAGCTCCAGACCAAACACTTGACACTTACTAGCTGTGTGACCCTGGGCAAGTCACTTAATCCCAATTGCCTAAAAACAACAACAACAACAACAACAACAGGAACAACAACAAAAACAAACAAATAGCAAAATAAGGGCATTTATTTAAAGTACTAGTCCACCATTAGCTCTTCTGGGAGACACTAGAGAGGCAGACAAGGAGACAGAGGGCTATAGCACCTGACTAGCCCTTCTCTCCTTGAACCACACCAAAGATATCTGAAAGGAAATCCCAAACATAAGTGGAAGGAGGGTGAGACTGAGGCTGAAAAACAGAGATATTGAAAGGTAAAATAGAAATCTTTCAAATACAAAACAGATATTCCGTAACTTAGAAAGAGGGAGAATTGGTTCTAATTCTTCTTTACATCATGATTAATGTGAAAATATGCTTAATATGAGCGTATAAGTAGAGCTTATATCAGATTGCACACTGTCTTGGGGAGGGAGGAGGAGAGATAGGGAGAAAATTTGGAACTCAAAATCTTATGGAAGTGAATGTTGAAAACGAAAAACTAGTTACTTGTTTAATAAAAAAAGAAAAAAGAGGCAGAGGCTTAAATACTTCAATTTCAAATGAAGAGGTCAGTAAGCCAATCAACATGCCTCAGAATCATAGACTGTATTCATATAGCTGTCCATAGAAATTCATCAATGTGATATTCCCAAAGTAGGACTAGAGGTGAAACTCAACGATCACCCTAAGGAAAAAGGAAGAGGCCTTGGGGTGAGGACAAATTTGTGTGAAAAAGAGAAGCAAGTCTTCCATCTCCAGCCTGAAGGTGACAAACAACTCCAGAGCTAAGGCTGTAAGAGAGTCAAAGGGGAAAACCTGCTGATCCTAAGCTAAGGCTTATTTATTACGTTAGATTAAAAAAACGTTTATAGCATTACAACTAAAGAGAGTGTAAGACCCCTCAGCCCAACCTGTGGCTGAAGATAGAAAAAGGCTGTAACTGCTCATTGAAGAGCAAGCCCTGGAGACTAGCAGATTCACCTGTCTAACAGATACTACACCCTGAAAAAGAATGAGTGGCCAACTAGACCACTGGCCCTGTCTGAAAGCCACTGCCTAGTGGCAAAGCTCTATCCAGCAGAAGAGGGGCTTGTCCAGCCCAGAATAGGAGTTGCAGAGCCTGATGAAGAGCCTGTATAGCCACCTGCCTGGTCTAGTCCAGCTGCAAGTTGGCCCATCCAGCCAAAACATCATGCCCTAAGATGAATAAACCCAGTTGAACAATCAGAGACAACACAGCCTGGAAAGAAATAACCCCCACTAAAAAGTGGAGCAACTCATAGGGAACTTTGTGAAGACCCTCAGGAGAGAACCCTTCAGTTCCAGAGATGTGACATATGTGAGTTTCCCTGGCCATGTGTGTCCCCTACATGTGTGCATCACTTTTACTATATTTTGGGTTCCTAATGATTCTTTCCCCCTCCTAGACTCTGGGTATATTTGTGTGAAAGTGTACCCTGGATTTGAGGAAAATAATTTGTAACTCCTATTCTTGCTATGTCTTTTGAGCAAATACCTTGTTGAAGATCTGAGTCTACTGGATGATTGTTAAAAGGAAACACACCACTAGGGGCTCATAAGTTTGTATTTAAGAGGATGATCACCACAATGTTACCGCTATGACCTGAGAAGTAGTAACACCCAATTCCATGGGGACCCAGCTGGCGACTGGAAGTGAGAGTTGCTAAGTGAGCTCAAGGGCGGGGTGTTACATAAGCATCATCCTTTCAATCATTCTGCATATCATCTTTTTTTCTCTCTCTGACAGATATGTTGACGAATTCTGACTACTATATGACTGACTAAATGAAAGATTGAATGAAAAAGCATCTATTGAGTACTTACTATGTACCAAGCACCGTACACATTTTCTGTCATGTTTAGAGGTAAAAATAATGATGACGATGAATGTTACTATTACTATAGTTAAAATTCACATAGATTTTTAAAGTTTGCAAAGCATCTTACAAATATTATTTCATTTGATCTTCACAATAACCCAGGGAGCTAGGTGCCATTATTATTCCCATTTTACAGATGAAGAAACTGAGGCTGAGAGAAGTTACGTGACCTGTTCAGAGTCACACAACTGGTAGGTATCAGCTGTGTGAAGATGAAGATTCATCTTCCTGAGTTCAAATCTGGCCTCAGAAATTTACTAGCTATAGACCCTGGCCAAGTCACTTGACCCTGTTTGCCTCGGTTTCCCCTTCTGTAAAATGAGCTGGAGAAAGAAATGGCAAACTACTCCAGTATTTTTGCCAAGAAACCCCAAATGGGGCCATGTTGGACACAACTGAAAAACAACTAAACAACAAAAAGTCCTTAGCTTACACTCCAGCTTAGCTCCTTCCCAATAAACTCTGGTTACACAAAAGACCATCACAAATAGTAAGTGGTGAGTAAACCCATTCATTCAAACAAAGAGCTGAAAGAAATTAGTTATATAGATTGACACATACCAAAAATACATATGAGTGAATGAGATCTTTAACTCAGAGCAAGATGAAATCTCAGCTTAAACCAAGAAAGAGGTACTGCTCACTCAGAGAAGGCCATTCTAGCAGTGTCTAGGGAGGCAAGCTAAAATTCAGGGACATGTAAGAGCTGGCTTTCTTGACATATCTTACGGCTTCTCTCTCCTAAAGAATGTCTCTGGGACCACATATTTTTTTCTTTCCAAAGACTCTCTGGCACAACTCCATCCCTTACTCAGGTATGAAGTGTGGCTCTGCATTCTCTCTACCAATCAGGAGTCACTTCTCTCTCTAGACAATAGTAAGTAGCTCAGGGCTGCCCTTTCCTCACCCTGCTAAGGTTAGAGCCAGGTTGCCTAGTATATGGTGTTAGTGACTATGTGCTGACATCTTTGTATTCTAGTTAAGTAAAAAAACCATCATATGCTGCTTTACAGATGTTGGTGCTGCTGCAATCAGGTCATTCCTGTAACATCTCTTTTGAGTGGCACTTTTCTGGATGAGAAGAATAGACAGTGATGATGATGCCATGGGGCTTTTGTTTTGATTGATTATGTAGGACCGTCAATGCTTGCTAATGCCTCTCCACTGGGAATGGGAATATTGGAACAAGTGATAACTTGATTGCAGGTGAAAATGTCTGATTTTTTTTTATTTCAAAAAAAGTTTAAAAAGCTATAAGAGTAACCTGCCAATACTTCTAATTTGCAACCTATGGGCACTGGGCAGGCTCATCTCATTTCTTCTGGTTTTAGTCCTCCATAGAAAGCTAAGAAAGGAAAGAAACCACAATATGTGTGGTTCAGAATGGTAACTAAGCCAGAATGAAGTACATTAAAAAATCAAGAAGGGAGGAGATGCATCACCAACACGAATCAGACTTACTTGCCCTGCTTTTTGTCACCATTTTAAAAAGTATAATCCCTGCACTGGGTCCAGGATCTCTTCATCTATGCCTTTATTTATTCTTATTCTCATTATTCTCCCTCCCACCTAGGAAAAAAAAATTCTCCTTATTTATCTGAAATGTATTCACCTAAAGTTTCAGCCAAGCAATGTCTGCTTGTATTTTTTTAAATGGTGAAAAGATTGTCATACTGAGTGAGTAACAAACTAAGAAAATTGACTTGTTTCCAGGTTCTCTGCTGGATTCATTGCCTTCAGGTGGAGGGAGGGAAGGGTGACTAGTCACAGTAAAATGCTGCTGCCATAGATTGAATTTTGTGGGAAGCCAATTGTTGTCATTCAAAGCACACTGCTCTTTCCTTTTTGTTTTCTTCCTGACACGGTTCTGTGCAGGATGGGATCTTGGGACAAGTCATTCTGTGAGCTTCTGGCAGGGAGGCATTGTGCTCGGGGTATCACTGCGTCTCTTCTTTCCTTAGTCTCCCCCCTAATCCTACAGGCCTAGGGCACAAAAGTATGTTTATAAGAACACAGCTTAGCATTGTAATGATAATCTGGCATCTATCTGCTAATACTCAGGATTTTTATTTTGCAATAGTATTTAGAATCAATAAATCAAAAATTTATTAAATGTGGTGGCGGAGTACTACATGGAGCCCTCTAAATATGTCTTCTGGGGCGATGATTTATAAATTCAAAAGCTACTATCTTTCCTGGTTGATACCCAAAGGAGGAAGACAACCCATGCTTTCGCCTGTAGGCTTGACTCTCTCACACAAATGGCCAGGATATGAGCTTGGCATTCCATGGAGCCTATCCCTCAATACACTCTTCCTCCTTTCTGCTGCTTCAGTAAATAAATGGATCAGCTGGTCCATTTGTCCATAACCTCAATTTTACAAAATTCTCTGGGGTTCTGAAGAGGCTCAAGCATTGTCCTTTCAAGTGCCCCCACTGCCCTGTGCCTTATACTAAAGAGTCTCGTCAAACATGTGGCACAGTGTAGGGGTAGAGGGGAGGGAGGTGTTGTTATTTATTTTTATTCTAAATAAACACCTAATAAAATGGGTATCCACATATACATAGTACAACAGATATAGATTCTTGTATATGAAAATATAATCTCTATCCCATACATCTTGCTTTTCTTAAGTATATAATAAGATCAACTTAGAGTTTCAACATTGTCTTGCCTACCTGGCTTTCTTTCTGCCCTTCCTTCTGTTCCTTTCTCTCCATTAAAAAAAGATGCTTTAATAGCCTTATTTCTTTACTTTTCTTTCTTTGCTATTCTATCTTTACCCCTCCTCACCCTTCCATCTCCTTCCAGTGGAAAAAAACAACAACAAAACCCATGCAAATAATGATAATAATCAACAACCAACATTTATATAATTCTCTAAAGTTTGCAAAGCACATTACATGTTGCTTCATTTTCCTCACAACAATCCTGGGAAGTATAATCACCATCTTACAAATGAGGAAACCAAAGGCTGAGAGAGATTAAGTGACTTGCCCCAGCTCACACAGGTAGAGGTAGTAAATCTCCGGACGGGATTCCAACTCAGGTCATCCTCACTCCAAATCTAACACTATCCAATGCACCACCTAGCTTTCTTGTTTTTTCTTAACTATACTCAGTATAATCAAGTGTGTTATACTTAGCTATATTCAAGCAAAATAAATTCCCACTTTGGCTGTCCAAATATGTGTGTCTTATTCTTCATCTTGAGTTTTTCACCTTTCTATCAAGAAGTGGTTGGGGGCTTTACCATCAGTCCTCCAGAATCATGGTTGGGCATTGCACTGATCATAGTTTTCAAGTCTTTCAGAGTTGTTTCTTTACAATGTTGTTGTTAATTATAGAAATTGTCTTCCTGGTTCTATCTTGAATATTTTTTTAAAAGAAATATTCAGTTTTCACAAGCCATTTGGTCTTCATTATCAATTCGTGAAACAAGTGCTATGGACATTATAAAGATTTCTAACACATATTCCTGCCCTCATGGAATTTCAATATGGTTGAGGGATTGAAGAGTTTATTTGTATAATATATATGTAGCTATATATATTTATACACACATATATTAAACATACTTATAATTTATATACACATAATTTATATGTAGGGGCAGCCAGGTGGCTGCTATAGTGATAGAGTGCCAGGACTGGAATCAGGAAGATTCATTTTCCTGATTTCAAATCTGACCTCAGATACTTACCAGCTAGGTGACCCTGAGCAAGTCCCTTAACCCTGTTTGCCTCAGTTTCTTCATCTATAAAATGAGCTAGAGAAGGGAATGGTAGACCAACTCCAGTAACTTTGCCAAGAAAGCATCAAATGTAATCACAAAGAGTCAGATACAACTGAAACAACTGAACATGTGTATACACACGTGAATATATATGCATATATTTGTGTACGTGTATGTATGTATGTTTATATATGTGTACATAGGCAGAGATGGGGAGAAAGTAATGTAAGAACCCAATTAATTTTAGAGAATAGAACTAATCTAAAAAAGAAGAGGAAGAAGAAAGGGGTTCTGGTTAGAGTAGCTAGGGAAACTTTGAGCAAGTGGTAGTTGAAGAATAAGTGATTTGGCTGGGAGGCTCACTTTTTCACTCTCCACAAAGAGGCCTCTCTCAGCTCTGGGTACATTTACACAGACCTAGTTCCTAGCTAGGATACTAGAGGATGCCATAGTGCACCGAGTGCTAGATCTGGAGTCAGAAAGACCAAGTTTAAATCCAGTCTCAGATACTTACTAGTTGTACGACCCTGAGTAAGTCACTTAACCTTTGCCTCAGTTCTTCAACTATAAAATGGGTGTAACAAGAGCACCCACAGGTTGTTGTGACAATCAAATCAGAAAATATTTGTAAAACACTGTAAGGTCCGGAATTTGCCTATATGGGGAATCCCAAAGGAAAAGGTCAAGGATCTCCAGATTGATTATAGGCAATAGTTTAATCAATCATTATGAATACTTACAAAATGGGCAATCTTTGATCTGGGGAGGCAGCTAGACAGTTCAGTGGATCACCATTCAAGAATCCCCAAAATCCCCATGGTAATTATAGAAAACAGACAAAGGGAGGAGGAGCTAGAGAGTTAATCACTACTGATTTGTGGATATTTTGGTTTTCTACTTAGTAATGAACTTGGGCATTAAGCCAATATTATGCCCAAACATAAGTTTGTGTATTGATCATGTACTGGTCACATATGGGTCTTGATATTCTTGTTATGGCTTTCATAAATCATAGTATCTTAAGTTATTAGTTTCTAAATTACAATTTATTATCTAAGTTATGATTTCCAACAGGTCACTATGTTGAGCTTCTACCTTTCACAGAGTTTAAGTTTATATGGCTTTTCATTTATTACTGTATTTTACGGTTTTTCCCCAATTGGGACCCCACAAGTACTATATAAATACTTGCTATTATTATTCTTATTAATTCCACTCCAGTTCTCTTGGCCCAGCAGCAAAGATTTGTAGTTATATAAATTTATATGAAATAAATACAATTTTTTGGGTCAAGGTACCAGCAGCTGGAAAGATTAGGGTCAGGAAAGGCCTTGTGTCAAAGGTGGAACCTGATCTGAACTTTGAAGGAAACTAACAATGCTGAGAACCTGAAGGTAGAAGAGAATGCATTTTAGATATTGGGAACAGCCTATGCATAGGTACAGGGTTAAGAGATGGAAAATTGTATATGAAAATCTATCTGTCAATGTGGTTGGAACATAATGTGTGTGAAGGAGAGAGTAGTATATCATATTGATAGAGGAACAGGTTGGATTCAGATTGTGAATGTTTTTTTAAGTAAGTTTTTATTGATATTTTCTGTTTTTTACATTATCGTAGTTATCCTCAATATCTTTCCCTCTCCCCCTTCCCAGAGAGGCATCCCATATAAAGACAAAAAAGAAAAAAAAGAGGAAAAACCTCAGTTTTGTTTTTGTTTTGAGTTTTTTGTTGTTGAGTTGTGTCAGTCATGTCTAAATCTCCATGACCCGATTGGGGGTTTTCTTGGCAATGATACTGGAGTGGTTTGCCATTTTCTTCTCCAAATCATTTTACAGTTGAGAAAACTGAGGCAAACTGGGTTAAGTGACTATACGGCTTGTAAGTGCCTGAGGTCAGATTTGAACTCATAAAGATGAGTCTTCCTGTTTCCAAACCCAGTGCTTTATCTACTGTGCCACCTAGCTGCCCCCAAAGTCCCAAAACATGTGCAATATGTAACACCTATGGACCTCCCACCTCCACAAAGGGATGGTTTGAGGGTAAACTCTCACAACCTTTCATTCAAGTCCTGCTTGATCTTTAAAATTTTGTTATATTCATTTGTGTGTGTGTGTGTGATAGTTGTTCTTTCCATTTACATTATTGTAGTTGTGTATATTATTTTCTTGGTTCTACTTACTTCACTCTGCATCAGTTCATATAGATCTTTCTATGCTTCTCTGTATTTATCACATACATTATTCCTTACAAGAGAGTAACGTTCCATTCTGTTCATGTGCCACAAATTTTTTAGTCATTCCCTAATTGATGGGAATCTATTTTGTTTCCAATCCTTTGTTATCACTAGAAGTGTTACTATAAATATTTTGGTGTATATGAGTACTTTCATAAAGGCTTTAAATGCCAAACCCTATAAATTTGTTTTAGATCATATGGGTAATGGGGAGCCCCTGAAGTTTTTTGAGCAAGGGAGTAGTATGAATAAATTATTATATTCATTTTACAAAGAAGCATTTGAATCATGACAATGAAGTGTGTGCTAGTCCTAGCCCTATTACCTGCTAGGTTAGCTAATTATTTGACATGGTATAAGTTGTTTAACCTCTCCTAATTTCATTTTACTTATCTGTAACGTAAAGACAGTTGAGCAAAGTGATGTCTAAGATACTTTGTAGCTTGAAAATTCTGTAATGATTATACTCTGTGTATATAGCAACTAAGAGTTGACCACAAACTTTTGTACATATTATCTTAACATACAGCAGTTCTATAAGGTAGGCTGTACAAATATTAATTTTCCCTATCTTATAGGTTACTTTTGCACTTCAATATACTAATGATCTCACTGAGTCTTAAACATTTCTATGCCGGTGTACATTATCTACCCCCTCCTTTTCCTGTGTGGTGCTTGTCCACATTTTTGCATAGATCCTCCATAGACATTTTTCAATAGTGACCAGTACATGGGATAGAATGTCCGAAGGACTGATTAGTCCTAGGTCTTTTAACAATTCTCAGGTATCAGTGTAGCATGTAGGTAGTCTATCTATCATCCTTTATTCTTGCTATAAAATCAACCCTTCTCCTTTTCTGATCATATATTTCTTTTATGTCTTTTTCATTAGTTTAATTTTTTAAGTTAATAAGCATTTATTTTCTCTTTCTCACTTGCCCCTCACTCACTGAAAAAAAAAAGAAAATGAAAAACCTTTATAACAAATATGCACAATTACGTAAAACAAATTCCAACAGTGGCCATACTCCAAAATAGATATTTCATTCCGCACCTTAAGGTGATGGATGCAAGGTACAGAATGAGACATATATTTTTGGACACGACCATTGTTGGATTTTTTGTTGGAAAGTAAGGTAATTAGCACTCTTCATTGTTTAATCATAATCAGTCCTTGCATTGATCAGAGTTCTGAAGTTTTTCCAAATTGTCGGTCATTTCTTTTGTCACAACAATATTCCATTATATTTATATGCCATAATTTGTTCAACCATTCCTCAGTGATGGGCTGCTTAGTTCCCAATGATTTACCACTACAAAAAGAGATGCTATGAATATTTTTGTACATATGGGCTCCTTTCTTCTTTCTTCCCTTTGCTGTATAAATTGAGTAATGTTATTGTAGGATTGAAGGATATGCTGTTTAATGACTTTTTGAACATAGTTCAAAATTGTTTTCCAGAATGGCTGAACCAGTTCATAATTCCAACAACAGTACATTAATATGCCTATTTTCCGGCAGCCCCTCCAACATTTGCCCTTTGACATTTTTGTCAGTTTTTCCAATCTGATCAGTTGTGAAGTGGAACTTCAGAGTTACTTTAATGTTAATTTCTCTGATCAATTTAAAATATTCTTTACATGGTCATTGATAATTTGGATTTCTTCCTTTAAAAACTGCTTATCCATATACTGTGCAGGTTATCTTGGTGTTTGGTTCTCATTGGTTGACCAAGAATAGGTCCCAGCCCAAGCCTTACTTGGTCATTGTTTGGGCTTTGATGGCTCAGGGTGAAAGTAAATAGCAGTTGTTTCTGTTTTGGCCAGAAACTTTGAGGGTCTTCCCCATCCAGATTGATTTTTTGTTTGACTAGGTAAAAAAGGCCATTCTTTGCCTCATTTCTTACCTAGCCTTAATCACTGAATGGGCATTGTCTCAGTCAAACTGAGACCTGAGAAAGACCTTAGCTTAAAAAGGCCAAGATCTCCCACTGCATTTGGGGCTTTCTCCAGTCGTCCTGATCTGTATCTTGCTACTGGACCCAGATGGCTTTGGAGGATAAAGTATTGGCTGGTGACTTTGCACAGCCCTCCCTCACTTAAATCCAACTCACTTGCAAGTCGTGGCATCACCTTCTTGATGTCATAGTCCTCTTCGAGAATGAAGGACAAACAAGTATCAATAAAGAACACTATTGTAAATTTACCTTATGTCATCATCTTCATCATCTGAATAGTCAAAAGAATGAACTTTTTTTAAAAAACAAAAATCCAGGATCTGACTACGCAATAGACAGGGCACCTTGTATCCTTGGCTCTTCCCCTCCCAATGTGTTCCCATGACCTAGTTCTGAAACTTCATGTACTCCTCACTCTTAAACCCAAAATTTCCTATACCCAAGAAGCTTTAAGAAAAATATCCAACTGCTCCCCACTTCCTAAATTAAGGCCAACCCACTGGCAAATAGAAATTATGCATGGAAGTGGCTTTTTTTATATTATGAGACTTTATGTTTAAAGATTTTTCTTTTTAACAACAAAAAAAATGCTATCCTTCCTCCCTATACCATCCATAAAATAATCATCACAAATTATTGTTATTTTATGCAAATAAAAGAATTTAATAGTTGTTCTAAAAATACACAAAGAAATATTAAATACATAGAATGGGCAAAGAAGAAACAAAGCTATCACTCTTTGCAGATGACATCATGATATACTTAGAGAATCCTAGAGAATCAAGTTAAAAAACTACTTGAAATAATAAATAACTTTAGCAAAGTTGCAGGCTATAAAATAAACCCACATAAATCATTGGCATTTCTATATATTACCAACAAAGCCCAACAGCAAGAGATAGAAAGAGAAATTCCATTTAAACATTCTGTAGACATTATAAAATATTTAGGAGTCTACCTCCCGAAACAAACCTAGGAACTATATGAACACAATTACAAAACACTTTTCACAGAAATAAAGTCAGATCTAAATAATTGGAAAAATGTCAGTTGCTCAAGGGTAGGCCAAGCTAACATAATAAAAATGACAATTCTACCTAAGCTAATTTACTTATTCAAACTACAAAAAAATTATTTTATAGAATTAGAAAAAATAATAACAAGATTCATTTGGAAGAACAAAAGGTCCAGAATATCAAGGCAACTAATGAAAAGAGATGCAGGGAAGGTGGCCTAGCCATTCCAGATCTTAAATTGTATTATAAAGCAGCAATCATCAAAACTGCTTTGTAATGGCTAAGAAATAGAGTGGTGGGGCAGCTAGGTGGCGCAGTGGATAGAGCACTGGCCCTGAATTCAGGAGCACTTGAGTTCAAATCCGGCCTATGACACATAACACTCACTAGCTGTGTGACCCTGGGCAAGTCACTTAACCCCATTGCCTAGCCAAAAAAAAAAAAGAAATAGAGTGGTGGATCAGTGGAATAGGTTAAGTATGCAAGACACAGTAGTCAATGACTATAGTAATCTATTATTTGATAAACCCAAAGACCCCAACTTCAGGGATAAGAACCCACTCTTTGACAAAAACTGCTGGGAAAACTGGAAAAGAGTATGACAGAAACTAGGCATTGATCAAAATCTCATACCATATACCAAAATAAAGTCAAAATGAGTTCATGATTTAGCTATAAAGACTGATACTGTAAGCAAACTGGGAGAGCAAGGAATAGTTTACCTATCAGATTTATGGAAAACAGAAGAACTCATGACCAAATAGGAGAGAGAACATTATAAAAAGCAAAATGGATAACTTGGATTACATTAAATTGAAAAGTTTTTGCACAAACAAAGCCAATGCAACTAAGATTAGAAGGAAAGTAGAAAATTGGGAAAGAATTTTCACAACCAGTGTCTCTGATAAGGGCCTCATTTCTAAAATATATAGAGAATTAAGTCAAATTTATAGAAACACAAGTCATTCCCCAATTGATAAACGATCAAAGGATATGAACAAGTAGTCCTCAGATGAAGAAATTAAAGCCATCTAGAAATGCAAATCAAAACAACTCTGAGGTACCACATCACACCTATCAGATTCGCCAACATGACAAAACAGGAAAATGACAAATGTTGGAGAAGATGTGGGAAAATTGGAACACTAATGCATTGTTGGTGGAGTTGTGAAATGATCCAACCATTTTGGAGAGCAATTTGGAACTATGCCCAAAGGGCAATAAAAATGTGCATATCCTTTGACCCAGCAATAGCACTTCTAGGGCTATATCCCAAAGAGATCATACAAATGGGAAAAGGACCTACATGTACAAAAATATTTATAGCAGCTCTTTTTGTGGTAGCAAAGAATTGGAAATTGAGGGGATGCCCATCAACTGTGGAATGGCTGAACAAGTTGTGGTATATGAATGTAATGGAATACTATTGTGCTATAAGAAATGATGAACAGGCTGACTTCAGAAAAACCTGGAAAGACTTGTATGGTCTGATGCTGAGTGAAATGAGCAGAACCAAGAGAACGTTGCACACAGTAACAGTCATGTTGTGCGATGACTAATATTGATAGACTTAACCCTTCCCAGCAATACAAGGAAGACATCTCCAAAGACTTCGTGATGGAAAATGCTATCCACATCCAAAGAAAGAACTATGGGGTTTGAATGCAGATCAAAACATACTATTTGCTATTTTTTTTCTTTTATTGAGTTTTGTTTCCTCTTTCTGGTGGTTCCTCTTATTGGTTCTAATTCTTACTTACAACATCACTAATGTGAAAACATGTTTAATAGAAATGTATATGTATAGTCTATGTCAGATTGTACACTGTCTTGGGGAGGGTGGTGGGGAGGAAGGGGGAGAAAAATGTTAAACTCAAAATCATATGGAAATGATTGTTGATAAATCAAAATTAATTAATTAAAAAAAGAGATATTAAATACACACTAAAATAATATCACACGCAAATAATATGTTGATAAAATTCTTTTTAAATTTCATATTTTTATATTTATATCAACTCTTTTTGTGGTGGCCAAGAATTGGAAATTGAGGGGATGCCCATCAATTGGGGAATGGGTGAACAAGTTGTGGTATATGAATGTAATGGAATACTATTGTGCTACAAGAAATGATGAGCAGGCAGGCTTCAGAAAAACCTGTAAAGACTTATATGAACTGATGCTGAGTGAAGTGAACAGAACCAGAACACTGTACATAGTAAAAGTCACATTGTGCAATGACTAACATTCATAGAGTTGACTCTCCTCAGCAATGCAAGAATCTGAGACAACTCCAAAAGGCTCATGATGGAAAATGCTGTCCACATCCAGAAAAAGAACTATGGAGTCTGAATGCAGATCAAAGCATATTATTTGATCTCTTTTTTTTATTTTGTTGTTTTGTTTTGTTTCTTCTTTCTTGTGGTTCTTCCCATTGGTTCTAATACTTCTTTACAACATGACTAATGTGAAAATATGTTTAGTATAAAATTTTTTTCATATTTTTAGTGCATGAAAATAAGTATAATAATAATATTATTATTATTATTGAGTGATCTGGCTCTCCAGTGCAAAGTTTCTCAAAGAGCAGTGGCACTGATGATATTTCTAATCATAATTCTTTTTCTTTTACTGACCAGTACTGATATTTTGACATAACAGGTATAGCAGAAAAACCCATTTCACATAAATGATATGTGATGAGCAGTTGCAAAATGCGTATCTCTTTGTGTGATAACCAAAGAACTCCTTATTTACCCAGAGTTAAAAGAAAACAAGACTTTCTAGTTCAAATGCTTATTTTGATGTTATATCATAAGACAAGTCTATTACCCATTTTTTTCAGATTGAGTAAGTCCATACATGACATATTTGTCCAAGGCAAATGGAACTTATCCATTCGTACTTTAAAACATTTGGCTTTTCCATCTATAATAAGAATTACTTCTATAAACCAATCAACTTATTAATAAATTGACCCTTTTTTCCTCTATTTCATTTGCAAGGCTAGTGTTTTAAATTGCCAAACCTATCAAAATTATGAACTTTTTTCATCTTGATATCAATTCACATATTGCAGAGTTCAATACAATGTTGTCATGTCGTATAACATTTTCATTAAAAGTATCAGTTATTGTGAAGCTTTCTCTTGATGTGGCATTACCCTCCATTGCTTTGCAAAGTAAAAAAATGTTCCTCATGCCAAATTCAACAGCATAGCATGCATATGTAATTTACTGAGCAACATTTCCTACATCTGTTGCTGCTATTATTATTCATCCACCTACAATGCAAAGCATCAAGGTTTTCGTTTCTCAATTAATTGATTTCAAAGGTCTTCAGATATGTGGGCAGTTCTCCTTCTCGCCATATATCTCCAAATGAAACCATTTGAAAGGCTTTGCACATGAATCACCAAGCATCATTTAAACCATGTCAATAGTTACATGTCTCAACATTTCTCCTATTAGATAAGCAATTTTATAAGCAACCTCATACAGTGCAAGCAATCCTTTTGATATCATGGACATCATTTTTTTAAATTTGTTTTTTGAATAGTACATTTCATCCCCTTTTTTTTTTTTGAGGCAATTAGGGTTAAGTGACTTGCCAAGGGTCCACACAGCTACAGTGACATTATTTTTGAAGAAATTTGTTTTTGCTTATTAAGAGCCTCTAATTTTCTTGGGAAAAATTCTCTTCTTACCAATTATTCAGCATGCATATTTTTAAGATGATACTTTAATTTATTATATTTCATACTTTTTGCAGCAAAACCTTTTGTATAAAGCAAAAGGTGGTCATTTTTATAGTGGATTGTGTATTCTGGATTTGGGTTTTTTAACTTTGTGTTTTTATATTTCTGCTCCTTAAATGGTCTCTATTATCTTTGTCTGTATTAGCTTCAGTTGCTCTAGTGATTTTTCTGTTCAAACCTGTTATGTATTTATCCATAATGAGACATTATTTCACTTTTAAAAAATAGACAATGTAAAATTGAAAACACTAAATTGTTGAAAAGGCCAAGTGATTAATTATTCTTGAGTTACTATATTTTTCAAAAAATTGAAGTTTTTTAGAAACCTATTTATTATATTACTTACTAAAATGAATTACATTAAGAAATACAAGAAATATTAATTTCCATGCAAAGATTGCTTAATTTTGAATGGACACATTTCAGGTTAAAATATAGTAAGCAGCATAATGATGTAACACATCTATATCATGAACCTATGCCTTTTAATGGTAACACTGACATTAATCCCTACTCAGTAAACTCCAGTGACTCCCCATCGCCCCCAGGATTCAATATAAAATCGTCTGTTTGACTTTAATGTCCCCCATAACCTGCTCCCTTCCTATCTTTTCAGGCTTCTTGTTCTTTACTCACCTCTATGATCCAGTGATACCAACTTCCTTGCTGTTCCTCACACAGGACACTATATCTTCTGACTGAGCATTTTGACTGGTTGTCCCCTATTCCTGAAACTCTCTCTCTTCTTCTCCACCTCCTAGTTTCTCTGGATTCTTTCAGATCTCAGCTAAAGTACAATCTTCTGAAAGAAGCCTTTCCCAGTCCTCCTTAATCATGGTGCCTTCCTTCTCCATATAGACAGACAGACAGACATTCAGACAGATAGATAGATTGATAGATGATAGATATAGATATATACATACAGACATATAAACACATACATATATGTACATAATTGTTTGCAAGTTGTCATGTTGTCTCCTCCATTAGACTGTGAGCTCCTTGATAGCAGGGACTGGGTTTTTGTTTGTTTGTTTGTTTGTTTGTTTTTCTTTCTTTACCACAGTTCCTGGCACAAAGTAGACACTTTTAATAAATGTTTACTGACTGACCGACTCTTTAGAACACCTAAATTAAATAATAGCTATGCTTCATTCACTGTCAGCTGGAACAAAGTCACTATGTTAATCTTGCTTTTTGTTGACTGATTTGAGCTTTGTTTTCACTGGAAAAAAAATAGATATTTATGTAGAAATTGCTTTTGAAAATAATTTCAGCCATTGCTTCATGGGCTCCCTAAGTGGGTCTGATTCCCACTGATTCCCACCCTGATGAGCATGCCCCTCACTTTGGTAAACTCCAACTGAAAAGGAACATTGTTAATGAAGCCACTCAAACAAAATATTGTTTACCCTCTATTAAGATTCATTACAG
Organism: Vombatus ursinus; assembly: GCF_900497805.2. Lineage (NCBI taxonomy): Eukaryota > Metazoa > Chordata > Mammalia > Diprotodontia > Vombatidae > Vombatus > Vombatus ursinus. The sequence goes on along the minus strand of NW_020954580.1, from coordinate 26,694,994 downwards.
TCCAAATAGATAATGAAAAGAAAGTGAGGGGGAAAACATCTTGGAATACACTTGTCTCTGTTAGACACAGGCGTTTTTACCTATCGGGGGTATTGTAAAAATTAGCTAATACAAAGAATCAAGCGCTAAGGAGCCACCAGTGTTAAATGATAATAATAATGGTCATTGACAAGAAAGATTGTTTTGTTCTTACTCTCAAATTTGCATTTATTAGCAAACAGCTTTTGAATAAATCATAGAAGTTGTTAAGCAATCATTGCCCAGGGCCAACATAAAAGGCAATTTATTCACAGAATCCTCCTCCTCACCACCTGTGGAACAGAAGGCAAAACACTGCACCTTCACCCACAGAGGAGTTGGAGGACATTACAAATAATGTGTGCATGGAAAAGGCTTAGTATGTCTCCTAGGAGGAATTAGCAAACAATCAGTTCATCTGAAATGAATTGATTGAATATTGGTTGAGGTGGTTGAAATCATCAACCACTAAGGGAGACAAAAAAAACATTGGAGTCTCAGGACCTGGATTTAAATCTTGAATAACTATGGGGGATGAGAGGGAGGAGAGAATCTAATAATAATAATATAATTAAGGTAATATGTCCACTATATGCTACTTTTCTTTTTAATCAACCAACACGTAGTTTCTTTTTTATTTTGTTTTTTTCATGCTGAATTTAAATACATAAGAGAATTTTTATAAACAGCATGACACAAAAAGAGGATTGTATATGAAACCATGAATCTCCATTTCATATTACATGAGTTTTTTTTAAGTATATAATTCCACTCATTACTTTCAGAACTGTCCCAGTTGTCTGTGTTTCCTTCTGCTCTCTTTTGTTCATTTTTTAAAAATGGTTCAATAGCTCTCTTGTTATTGACATCATTGATGCTAACCCTATCTCTTCCCACCTCTCAATATCTAGATTCAATAATATCTCACAGTCCATTAATTTTTGATGGATTAATAACTAATGAAAGGCAGTTCTAGTCTAGTAGAAAGTGAGTTTGATTTGGAATAAAAAAAAAAAACAACTAGGTTTGAAGCCCTGCTTTGCAACTCTTTGTTTGACCTTGGGCTACTTATCCTCCTCGAAGCCTCAGTTTCCTCATCTGCAAAATTAAAAGATTGGACCAGAAGTTTTCCAAAGCCCCTCCCAGATTTAAATTTGTGATACTTTTGTGGTGATTATACTATAGATACTATCTTGACATCGTAATTTATCCTTCTATTTTATATTCCACAGTTTCTGTGTCAACAGAACTGCAGTAAGGGAGGAATCAACAACTTTGTGATTCTAGGTTAGAGGGTTATGTAACAAGCCATAGCTCCTTAGAGCCAGGATCCCAAAAGAAAAGGAATAATACATAAATATTGATGGCAGCAATAGACTAGTAAAAGGATTTATTCAGTTCAATTTAATGAGCAAGTTATTAAGTACTTATAATGTGAAAAGGCATTGTGCTGGACCCTGGGATTTACATAGCAAATAAGACACGGCCCCTGCCCTCAAAAGGCTTCTGATTTTCTTTTTCTCTAGTTAGATAGAGAGAGTTAGGCATTTGCATTAATAAGCAGAAGCCAAGGCAGAATGTCAAAAAGCATCAGAAAAGGTCTATGAGAAATCACCCACTCAATGTTTCTCTGTATTAGCTGATATTTTTGTTATGCTAACAATAGTTAGTAATTGTTTCATTTTAAAGTTTTGTTTGTTATATAAGAAGACTCTTTAATCACCTTAATGTAGTGGCAAGAAAACTGTTTATGGAGCCACAGAAATCTCAATTCTGCTGTAGGAGGGGTAAAAAGGCCACGAAGCTCTAAGACTTCAGTAGTGGGGAGGATGGAAAGGTACAGGGTTCCTTAGGATGTATTTGCAGGTGAGATGACAGTACCCCAAAGTCTGCCAAGAATAATGGCCCATCAGATAGTAGGGGATGTAGGATATTAGGACACAGTGGCCAGGGCTGATGGTAAGGCCTACCAGTCCTCCATCTCACTAGAAGGCTTTTAGTAGATGACGCCCGACTCATCTAAGTGGTATAAACAAAACTGTATAGCTATTCCAACTGGCTGCCCAGGGTGGGCTCAGAGTCAACAGAGAAGGGACAAAGGCAAAAGAGAATGGTCCTCATCAGTGGCTTCTCTTGCCAGCCATCCCTGATGTAATTCCATCCTGAATATGAAGAAGAAAGAATCTAGCTCTTCCAGACCTTTCGCCTTCTTTTCCTGAGTCTTATTCCTTATGCTAAAGCGGCAAGGCAGGAACTGTGGTTCTTATTTCTGGGGTGGATAGAGCTCAGTAGCCCTGTAGTCCCACTGGATTCCACAAGAAAGACAAAGTAGTAGCCCAAGCTGGGATTGGTTTCCCTGCCAGGCAGCAGAAGGCAGCACTGAAATCTTTGTTGCCACTCTGAACAGCAACAGTAGGGAGAACAGAACTAGCAGTAATAGCAGATTCCCCAGGGCCAATAAGGGAAAGAGTTATTTGCACATCTTCATCATTTTCTTTAGGCATTAATTGCAATACAGTGATAAAAGCAAGTTATGAGCACATTCATCTTGGGATGAAGTTTGGCATCTTTGCTATTCATGCCACATTGTTTATTCCCTTTGAGATTCAAGCCCTTCTTTTCAGCTGCCTCTCCAAAACACAGTAAATCACTCAAATGAGCATCTAACTCATTTCGTTCCAGTTACTTCTCCCGAGACACTGTGCAAAATAAAGCTTCAGGATATTTATTTGCATGTGGGCAATCTTCTGGTTTGCTCTGAGGTGGACATGTTTTCAAAACAGCTGTTCATGCCTATAAGCTTGAAATAAAATTTCAGTCGTACCTCATACATATTGATTTCCCACATTTTATGCAAGGTTTTCAGTTACAGAGACTGCTTGTATGAGGCAGTAAAAACATAGGGTAAAAGGAGATTACCAGGTCAACTTGTATATCTCACTGCTGCATGGTCCCCCTGGGGTGGCAGAGTCAGGGGAGCCCTGGCAGACCTTCCCAGCACATCTGGGTAAATGCAGCTGCTATGAAAGATCCAAGATTTGGAGAATCAAGTGGAAGGAGGAAATTGGTCAATTTCCTAGAACTCCTTTGGTTTTGGCTTCCTACCAGTATGTTTGGAGATGTTATGGAGAGGGAGCTAGCATGGGAGTGAGAAAGACAAGTTCCTGTCTCACATTTGAGACACATGCTGGCTCTGTGGACCCTCAGAAGGTCACTTAACTTCTTAGTGATTCTGGCAACTCTTTCAGACTGTACATTGGAACACAATCAGTCATTAAGTCTTCATTAAGTGCCTACTATGTGCTAGGCTCTGCACGAAACTTTAGGGATACAAAGAAAGGCAAAAGACAGCCCCTGCCCTCAAGGAGCTCACAGTCTTACAGAGGAGACAACATGCAAAAAATTATGTACAAACAAGATTTGTTGGGTTTTTTTTGTTTTTTGTTTTTTTTCAGTTGTGTCTGAAAACCCCTCCTTGAGGGTCACATATTAACTTGGTTTTAAGATGTAATATTATCTGTTTTATTATATTTTCATTTATTTTGTTAAACCTTTCCTAATTACATTTTAATCTGGTTTAACCATAGTGGTGAATGTTTTAGGCCACAGGTAGCCTGCCAGGTATGTGTTTGACACCTCTAAATGTTGAAGAATTAGATGAGCCAGTGAATGCTAAAAGCAATAAACACTTTCATTATTTTTTTAAGAAAGACTCAGAAAGTAGAAGGGCAACATGAAGCAGCAGTTAGATATCTGACTTGGGAGCCAGATTGCTGTGGCAATCACAAAGCCTGGTAACCAACCAATCAGTAATAAAGCATTTATTCAACACCTTATAGACCAGGCCTGACTCAAGCAAATCTTGTGGTACAGGTCCAGAATTGGAACAAAATGAGAAACTTGAGTGCCATCTAGTCAACATTTGCCAAAAGGCAAATTAACCACAGAATAGAAAGGATATTCATCAAGGTTACAACATTGATTTCTATAGACATATCTTCCCTGACTTCTCATTTACCATACAGGGACATCAGAATTATCTACCCAAGTCAGAGCAACAAGCTAATCTTCCTCTGTACTTCTGTACTTAGTTGACCACAAAACTATATCAGCAGATCAACCAATTAAGCCTCAAGGATAGTTTCATTACCTTTAAGAAAAAGTTTTGGGTAGATGTTGTTCCTACAACATATCTACCACATTCTGGGCACCATGCTAGTTAAATGGTAGGCATAATAAGGAAAGACTAAAGAGAAAATATGATCTATTTTTTTGTACAAAATTCAAACTCTGTTCAGGTCTTTTTGCTGTGCCTCAGGGAAGGCATAATGAAGCTGGAGAGTTTCCTGAGAAAAGCTGCTAAAACACCCAGGAGGTGAAGCATTAGAATATCAATTGGAAAAGGCAGACATTCATGCTGGGGTACACAGGATAGGGGAAAGGGGAGTAAAGACTATCACCTGTTTTACAGTTTTCCCTCTGGCTGGTCTGTTCTTCTAGAAGGAGATTGTACAACTTCCATCAGTAATAATGTTTCAATACAAGGGGGACATGAAAAGAAAAATAATTTAATGGCAGTAGTTTCATAGCAGTGGTTTCACGGTACCATGTTAAGAAGCAGTGTAGGCATAATCACCTCCCTGTTTTGATGTCAGCATGAATCTAGGACACTAGTGAATAAAAATCATATTTGGGGGATTGATTTGGATGGCCTATTTTGATCACTTAATCTAAATCCATTTTAACTTCCATTGTAAACCCCATGTGAGTAACCAAAAGAGAAAATGGCATACTTACAAGATGATGAGCTCCAAGTTTTCAGTTAAATCCACAGAAAGGCATCGAGGAATCATGACAGATTGTTCCCTGAATACAAGGAATGCATTTCATTGAGTAAAAAAGATTGCCATAACCTGGGTGCTATTAAAATGGCATGATACCAGTGGAAGGGCCACTCTGGAAGCAAAACAGAAAACATTACCTTATCTTTCAACAAAATTGTGGAGCATTCACCTTTAACTAGGCTGTGATGGTCTTAAGAAATTGAATTCCAATCAAGATATAATTGGATTACATATTTAGAACTAGAAGGGACTTTAGAGGCCATCAATTCCATCTCTCTCATTTCACAGATGGGGAAACAGAGGCAAAGATCTGCCCAGGGTCACACAGCTACTAATTATCTGAGGTCAGATTTTAACCCAGGGCTTCTTGCTTCCCAGTCTAGTGCCTGTTTACTACACGTTGATGCCTCTTAATGGAGCTTTAAATTGTCTAGACAAGAAAATGTCAATATTCAAGCCAAAGGGAGAGTTTCTGAATGAGGACAAAGTAAAATAAATTAATTTTTTTTTCAAATTGGAATGAAGGGAACAGATAGGATGAACACAAACATATTTGCCAAATCCTATAATGCCAGAACTAGGAGGACTGAAACTGGAAAGAAGTAATAACATAATTCACAGCTGTATAGACCTAAAGATTTTACGAAACATTTTCCTCACAAGAATCTTGTGCATGAGTAGTAGAAGCATAATCATTATTTTATTGCTTTTCATTGTCTCTTCTGAAATGAGGAACCCAGAATTGGACATAATACTTTAAACTAGATACGTTCTGGTCATTTGTGAAGGACAGGAGGATTTCCATGGTCTGGAAATTTGTTAATGTAGCCTAGGATTAGATTAGCTCTTGGCAACCATATCGCTGTTGGTTCACATTGAACATACAGCCTACCAGAACTCCTAGGTCGTTTCACACTAACTATTCATCTAGGCAAGTTGATTTAGACAAGTAATCAGTTTACTGACACTTCCTGTCTACATATCCTGTGCCAAACTCCCCAACTTGAAATTGTCCCTCTTTTAACCAATTCATCACTTTGACTCAGCCCCTGGGATTTCCGCACTCTGGAGAGCACCAGGTTCTTTATGTATCTGGGCCTTTGGCTTATAATGACTCAGATCCCTGTCCCGCCCCCTCCATCCTCAGGAGTGGTTTGCTTCTAAAAGGTAGCATGGCATAAACAATAGAGTAAGCAATAGGTAGGTTCAAACCCCATCTCTGACACTTATTAGCTGTATGACCATAAACAAATCTCTTAATACTTCTGAGCCCAAGTTCCCTCATCTGTAAAATGGATATAATAATACTTGAAGGATTATTCTATTGCTCTTACTACTAGTTGAAGAACCATAAGATTATTATGAGAATCAAATGATATGATGTATGTATGGTGGCAGGGCAAGAGAATGAGCCTGAGAAGAGAATATAGAAGTCAGCACAAAATAAGTCTTAGAGTTGGTAGAGGTCTTCCATTGAAGCTCAAGTCCAAGAAGGCATTGCGAGGAAAGAGATTCTCTACGAGGTCACTGGATGACCAAGTGAGGAGAGAGCTTGTTGTAGAAAGATAGCATAGTATGGTGAAAATGGTACTGGACTTGAAGTTAGGAAGCCCTGGTTTCAAATCTTGCTTTGGAAACTTACTAGTTGTGTGATACTAGCTAATCTCTCTGGTTCCCCTGGTTAATCTCTCTAGACCTAGGTTTATTCATCTGCAAAATAAGAAGATTGGACTTGATGAATTCTAAGGTACCTTCTAGCTCTAAATCTATGACCCTGTGATCTGGTCCATGACTATCCTGACACATCAGGCAGTGAGGAAGCTAGAATGTATTGTAATGGCGTTAGAGTCCAAAGTTCTGGGAAGACAGATCAATTTGAGTTAGTGTGCTATAGTGGGTGCCTGGGAGTCGGGAGTATGTGGGTTCAAATCTGGACTCATATACTTGTTAGTTATCTAACTTTGGGTAGATCACTCTCTGGACCTCACTTTCCTTATCTGCAAGATAACAATATTGGACTCAATGATATCTAAGATTTCTCTTAACTCTAGAATAGTCACTTTGATGGCCCTTCATATAGATCCTTATCTTAGACTGACCTCTCTAGATTGAAAACCTGTGTTCCTCTTCCCATTCAATCTCAGCTTCTGGAGTGAGAAATTCACATCCCTGACCCTGGGCCACCTCCAGTCATCCTGATCGATATCTGGCCACTGGACCCAGATGGCTCTGGAGGAGAAAATGAGGCTGTTTACTTTGCACGGCCCTCCTTCACTCAAATCCAATTCAAAGTCATGTCATCTTCACCCTGAGGTCATGGTCCTCTTTAAGAATGAAGGACAAACCACAACCAAAACCACATCCCTGAATGACCAGTACCAGTCTTTGTTTTATCTTTACTTAGCTCCTGACTGAGCCTAAATAGACATATCTCTACCCTTTTGTTGTTCAGTTGTTTCAGTCATGTCTGACTCTTCAAAACCCTATGCGGGGTTTCCTTGGTACACATGCGGAAGTGGTTTGCCATTTCCTTCTTCAGCTCAATTTACAGATGAGGAACTGAGGCAAACAGGGTTAACGACCTGCCCAGGGTCACATAGCTAATAAGAGTCTGAGGACAGATTTGAACTCAGGAAGATGAGCATTCCTGACTCCAGGCTTACCATTCTATCCATGGCACCACCTAACTGCCCTACCTCTGCCTCCGTGCTTCAAAAAATGGCTTTTTAGATGATCTCTTAGCCAAGGACAAGCTTTCCTCATTGAGATAATGAGAGTCTTAATATCTACCTCACAGTGTTGTCATGAGGATCAAATAACACAATGTATATAAAGGACTTTGTAAACTATAAAACATTATTTATATGGAAGATATTATTTTTTTGGTTTTGGTTTTTGGGTTTTTTTAGCCTTAATTCCTTATTTATTTATTTTTTAGGCTATACATATATATTCCTATTAAACATACTTTCACATTAGTGATGTTGCAGATAAGAATTAGAACCAATAGGAGGAACCACCAGAAAGAGGAAACAAAACACGACAGAAGAAAAAAAAATAGCAAATAATATGCTTCAATACGCATTCAAACTATAGTTCTTTCTTTGGATGTGGATAGCATTTTCCATCATGAGGCCTTTGAAGATATATTAGATCCTTGTATTGTTGAGAAAGGTTAAGTCTATCAATATTAGTCATTGCACAATGTGGCTGTTACTGTGTACAACATTCTCCTGGTTCTGCTCATTTCACTCAGCATCAGACCATACAAGTCTTTCCAGGTTTTTCTGAAGTCAGCCTGTTCATCATTTCTTACAGCCCAATAGTATTCCATTACATTCATATACCACAACTTGTTCAGCCATTCCCCAGTTGATGGGCATCCCCTCAATTTCCAATTCTTTGCTACCACAAAAAGAGCTGCTATAAATATTTTTGTACATGTAGACCCTTTTCCCATTTGGATGATCTCTCCAGGATATAGCCCTAGAAGTGCTATTGCTGGGTCAAAGGGTATGCAGATTTTTATAGCCCTTTGGGCATAGTTTATGGAAAATACTATTGTTATTCTTCCACATTCTCTCTTTATGCACAAATATATGCACATTCTTGTGTTAGCTCTCACATACAAATACACACACACGCACACACACACAGTCTGTAAAACAGGCTAGTTACCTGAAAGTACTGGGGGGAAATACCATACAAATTAGAGATGGCCAGAAGTGTAGTAAAAAGTGAAGGTGGGTAGTCTCTGAAACTTGTGCTGCTTAGAGAGACTCAAAGTCCAGGGCTAATCTCTTTCATTTCTATCCCCCACAAGAGAATGTAACATCAATCTGATACAATAATTTGTCATTATGTCCTTTTGATTCATCCTTCTTTATCATTGTTATCCTTTGTATCTCTTTCCTTTCATTGCCAGACTCCTAGAGTCACTATACCTGTTGCCTCCTCTGATTCTCTGCCTCTTCCCTTTTCAACCCTTTGTAAAGTGGCTTCCAACTCCACCACCCTACCAAAATTTCAGTATTTGACAGATCCTATGGCCTTTGTTGAGTCCACATCCTCCAGCCCTCTGGGCAACTTGGTGACCACCCCTTCCTCCTAAACATGCTCTCCTCTGGTTTTTCTGCTACCAATCTGAGTGTTCCTCAATCTCCATGATGGTGTATCGTATGTCTTACTCAGCACTTTAGCAACCATCCACATAGATTGTGGAATATCAACATCTTAACATAGGTGTCCCCCAAAATGCTGACTTTGACCTTCTTTTCTTCTCCCTTTATACTCTTTACCTTCTTGACTTCAACAAGCTCTATGGGCTTAATTATCATCTCTGTGTAGATGACTACCCAAACCTTTTATCAGAATTAATCTCACTCCTGAATTGCAGTCCCACATCTCCAACTGCCTAATGGATATCTCTCCCCAGGTATCCAACAGCACCTAAAATTTGACAAATCTATCACCCTCTGTCCCAACTCCTTTTCTCCTCCAAACTTTTCCATTTCTAGCAATGGTCTAGTGAAAGGAATAGGGGAGTGATAGTTTAAAGACCTGGGTTCAAGTTCTCCCTTTAATAGTTACATGATTTTAAGCAAATAATTTAAGCTACAATTAAGTAGAAGGTAGATAATAATATTTTTGCTACCTCTGTCTCAAGGTTTTTGTGAAGGCAGTACTTCACAATGTGGTTCATAACTATGAACTGCTGTGTTGAGCTGCCAGGAAAAAGAAAATTCATAGGGAAAGTTTTCCCTGAGGAAAAAAAATTGAAGCTGACATGTGTTCAGACTGCCATCTTTTCCTCTTTTATGAAAGTAGGGTATTCATTAGCTGATCTCTTCTGGCCAAGAATGTTCCTCTTATTTTCTTCAGATTTAGTCATTAATGTCAAAGCATTTAGAGTTAGCATTTTACAGTTGAGCAGTGATGAATTCTTTATTATAAGAACCTCGGGAGATAAATCAACATCATTATTTACATTTGACAAAGGAGAAAACTGAGGCATAGATAAGTGAAGAGATGTGAGCAAAAGTCATAAGATGAGGCAGCAGTTGCAGGATTAGGGTAAGAATAAGAATTAGGGTAAGACTCCTTCTGAGTCTCAAAATGTTTTAGTGACAGAGCCAGACTTCTAGACCAAATAACTTCTTAGTCTACAAAAGTCATGTCTCCTGCTACCAGCAAAAAGGGCTACTTTTAATGTTTCATTTCAATGCAGTACTATGCATTGAACAATCAAAACTTAATGTTGTGAAATGAGATTGACCTAGCTTGGCCTCAAAGAAGAGATGTGCAAAGATATCTAGCCCCTTCTTTGCAAAAATGGGGAAGTATGACGGTGGAATACTTCAATTAATGTCAGAGTTTTTTGATGTATTGGTTAGTTTTTCCCAGCTTTTTCTCCCCTCTGTAGCCATACAATATTTTTGAGGCAATTGGGATTAAGTGACTTGTCCGGGGTCACAAAGCTAGTAAGTGTCTGAAGCCAAATTTGAACTCAGGTCTTCTTGATTCTAGGGCTGGTCCTCTATCCACTGTACCACCTAGCTGCCCCCTGTAGCCATGTAATATTTAGGTTGCCCTTATCCCACATCCTATTCTCACAGATGAGCCTTGGATTTCTAGAACTTGGATACATCTCCTCCTCAGGATTCTAGGTGTACCACCATAGGGGTCTGGTGTGATTCTGTAATGTCAATAGCTCATACTCCAACTTCTGTGCTTCTCTCCAAGATTATCAGTTGAGAATTATTTAATCAGCCAGCCTTAAGTAGCTTTTAGCAAAGGGCATTGACTAAAGTGGTTACAATAAAAACAGCCAGTAAAAAACATTCCCCCAAAAGTCTGTGACAATATCTCCCACAAGTACCTCCAGATTCTAGAGCAAAGTGGGATCAAGCTTAGAAAGCACATGTGGCAAAGAGGTAGCTTTGGTTGCTAGAAGTCTTTTCTTCCCATTCGTGAGGGTGGTTAAGGAATTCCTCTTAGGCATTGTCTAGTTTTTTTGTTTTGTTTTTTTTTTTGCTGGACTACTTAAAGAGCCATGAATCTAATCTGTCTTTGGCTTACAACACAGACACTGCCACCAATCTCTGCATCCTCAGAAAAACATTTATTAAGCTCCTGCAACTTGCCAAACACTGTACTAAGCATTGGAGATACAAAAAAAAAAGACATAAGACAGTCCCTGCCCTCAAGAAGCTCACAATCTGATGGAAGACACAGAAAAAGAAGCTGAAAAGAGGAGGGAGAAGGGGACTGCATTCAGGTACATGATAAAATCCTGTAGCCTAAGTGGGAAATGATGAGATAGCTGTCCTGGGCACCATCCTTAAATGGAGGATCTGGGAGGAGCTCTCTGATGGCCACCTTCTACCCTCTCTTAATCGGGAGAGAGAGAGGCCCCAGGGGCAGGAGGCATTGAGGAAATGTGAGTTTTGGAGTTGATAACTTCAAGGATGATGAATTTCTGGAGATGATGATGTCCAAGAGAGCAAACAGGTGGGAAGTGAACATCAAGAGCTAGGGGAATGGTGGTTGTTTCAGGCTGCCAAGACATTGGGTAGATTTCCCTCCAATTCACAAGAGAGACCCTGGAGGCTGGGAGCTGGGAGCTTCCTTCTCAGACTATACTAAGGAAAGGAGATTGGGAATACACTCAACTGGTAAGTGGTTACTGACAATGTGTCTAATGTTTTGGGGTTTCTTTCTTTCTTTTTTGTTATCTGGGGTTAAACTGTGACTACCTTTATTCATTTCCCAGTATCTGGTTTGTTGTTTCTATTACTCTTTCTTATCATGTGTTTGAAGATACGTTTGTTTCTTAGAATTCTGCAACTGCAAATATTATCCTTACTCACTCTGGTGAATATAAGTGAATTTAATTGCTTACTAGAAAATATGCACATATATATACACATCTATAATACATAAAACATAATTAGGACTTTATTCCCCTTCAGGGAATTAGAAGTTTATTCCCCTCTCCTCTACAGAAACTGAGTAAATGTTCAGCTGTATCTTTCCCAAGGGAAAAGGTTCTAAGCATCTTTGATCTTCTCTGAGGAAACAACCCAAAGCCATTCTCCTATCATTACTTAGGCAAGTTTAGACTCAGAACTCCCTAGGAAGACTCATGTCCATGTTACTCAGCTATGATCCTATAACCCTATGTAGTTTAAATTTCTCATTGCTTTCTGCTTTTACCCCTAAAAGCAATATATGGCTCTCTCTCCTCTCTTAATTATAACTTCAGAGATGTGTCCATTTTGACATAGTCTTATCACATCTCTAATCTTTTCAAGATCCTCTACAATTCCCTTGTTAACCAAATATGAGTAAATTGGGAAACCCTCAGTCCCATGTTCTCATGACCCTCAACCAATTATTGCACTCAAAAGATCCCAAAGATCTAGAAACAGAGGTTATACATAACGCCCCTCATCATCATCTAGAATTCTCCAAAAAGAAGAAGCATCTCTAATACCTCTCTGAGATGAGACATCATCTCCCCCCACCCTTTCTTTCCAGAGAGAGAGTCTCCAACGATGAGATGGCCCATCTGCTTTCTAAATCCAACCCCTCTAAATATGTTCTTGATCTGATCCATCTCCTCCCACCTTCTTTGGCAGACTGAAACCTCAATCATCCCTCCTCTTTCTAATCTTCAACCTCTCCCTATTAGCTTGTTCCTTCTCTACTGCATTCAAACATTCTTCAGTGTTCCCTCATCTTTAAGAAGTCTTTACTAGACCCAAGCATTTCCTCAACATGTCATTTCAATTTTTTCCCATCCTTTCTCAAACTCCTTGAAAAAGCTGCCTGTACACAGCTTCTCTACTTTATCTTCTGTCACTCATTCCTCAGCCCTTCATAATCTGGCTTCTAATCTCATCAAATTCTGAAAATGAAACTGCTCTCTTCAATGTTACCAATTATCTCTTATCTTTTTCAATCAATTTTATTTTCAGTTCTGAATTTTCTCCCTTCCATCCCCTTCCCCACCCATTAATAAAGCAAGAAAAACAAAACCTGTTATAAATACATGTTGTCAAGCAAAACATATTCCCAGGTTGGGCATTTTAAAAAAATTCAATCTGCACTCTGAGTCTATCACTTTACTTTCAGGAGGTGTCAGCATGTTATTCATCACTGGTCTTCTGGAATTGTGGTTAGTACCATTGTGTTGATTAGAGTTCTTAAGGCTTTCAAAGTTGTTTGAATTTACAGTATTGTTGTTATTGTATAAATTGTTCTCTTGATTCTGTTCATTCTATTTTGTATCAGTTCACACAAATCTTCCCAGGTTTTTCTAAAACTATCCCCTTCATCATTTCTAACAGCACAATACACACACACACACACACACATATATATACCATAACTTCTTCATCCATTTCCCAGTTGATGGGCACCCTCTCAGTTTCCAATTCTTTGTCAACCAATGATTTCTTAATTGCCAAATATGATGGTCTTTTCTCAGTCCAAAATCCTGCTACATATGACAATGTCAATCATACTTTTTTCCTCAGATACTCTCTCTTCTCAGGAGTTTCATCTCACTTCTTTCCCTTGATTCTTCTCTTACCTACCTGTCTAGTCATTTATAAGTACACTGTCTTTACAAGGCCTTTTTCATATGAAGTTTAGTGATAAGAGAGCAGAAAAATGGATTTTTTTACAAAAGGCAATATTATATTAACTTAAGTAATATAAGATTTTGTTACTGCTATCAATGAACATTTTGATACCTAAAAATGTAGGAAAAGAACTTTGTTTTTAATAAAAATTGCTAATATGTATATGAAGAAATGCAGCATTTAGAAGGTATTTGAATAGTTTTAGACAGAAAGTTGTAAAATACAAGGCTTAGACTCCCTTTGTGAACAATGTAAAACCATGCCTCTCTTGTGTGGGAATAGTTTTATATTATAAAGAGGCAGGGAAAATTCTTTTATTTAGTGAAAACTCCAGAAATATGAGTGAAGAAACAGTTTCAAGGACACTGAAGAGATGTCAATGTCAAAGCTTTCCTAGATATAGAGCATTATGGTACCTCAGTTTTTTGGCTTCTATACATGTTTTATCACCAAAAAGGATAAAACTAAAACAGTGAGAAATCATGCAAAGATTTAGAGATTAATATATGATTTGATATCAAGGGTTTGATAAAGGAAATTTGGGGAGTTGTGACTTTTTAAGTGAGCCACTGGGAGTCAGGAGGCTCTCATTTAAGCCAATGAAAAGCAGAGGGACTGAGTATAGGAACCCAATATAAGAACCTGACAAAGGAAACTGAGAAGAACTGACAATATAGGAAAGGGGGAAGGGGCAGCTAGGTGGTACAGTGGATAGAGCACCGACCATGAAGTCAGGAGGTCCTGAGTTCAAATCCAGCCTCAGACCAAACACTTGACACTTACTAGCTACATGATCCTGGGCAAGTCACTTAAACCCAATTGCCTAAAAAAAGGGGGTGGGGCAGGGCTGAAAAGCTGCTCTGTTGGAGCACAGGCAGTTAGAAGTCAGCTGACAGAAGGATTCAGCTGAGTGATTCCTAATCAGTGGAAAAGATAATTGATTTCATTGAACAAGAATTTCAGTGATAGCCCTTCAGAGCAATCTAGAACTCAAGAGAGGTGAAGCTTCTCCTAAGACTGTTGTTTTCTGCAGACACTTCTGACTTTTGAACCTCCTTTCCTACTCTACCCACATCCTCTAACCCCCTCTCTCCCCTTGCAGTTATAACCTTAGTGAGCATAGCTAGATTTGATTCCCTGGCTTAAAGAGTCAACCCAGGCGTCATTGCTAGAGCTCCATTCTGACTGGACAATGCAAAATTCAGATACAGCCCCAATATAGCTAATTTTGTGAGCTTGACATTTCTCTGACTTAGAATGAACTGCTATCTACATAGAGACAACACTTTCTAAATACCCTCTTAAGGATGATGGTAAAGAGCTTGTAAATGTTACCTGGTAGTAGAGAAAAGAAGAGGATTTTCCCAGCAGAAAAATGATGAGAACCAATAGTCAACCAGAGTTGAGAAGTTTCATATGGTGCAGATGGTTCAAATGGACCAGTACCATCAAAACCTGCATTCCAGAGTTGTGAGGTCACATGGGTTTTCCAACCTCACATGCTTCTCTGCCAGGTTCTTGTAAGTGTGTGCCCGCTCATCAACATAGAAGCTGAATGTATTTATGGGACAGTGTTATTCACATTTTAATGAAAATATTGATGTATTTAATTTTATGCATTGGTTTTAATATGAGTATCTATGGCATTATTATTATATCTTTTGCCTTCTTGTTAAGTAAATGATTATGTTTTAAAGCTAAAAGTGTCATTATTGTAAGTGGTTGCTTATGTAAATATCATGTACTGTATGGGTGCATTACCTTGTATGAAATGAGGGCTTGGGCACCAGAGTTGTAAGGAGTGGTGATGTATTTCCACTCAGCAGGGTTACCCTTGGGACTCTAAGAGAGTTGGAATGTAACAGTATTGTAGTAGTGTATCTCCGGGAAAGTGGACCTGCTAGTGTGAGAGTAGGTTGAAGCAAGCTAGCTACCCAGAGAATACTGGGTTTTGACAGAACTAGGTGAGACTCACACACAAGGTGAGTTTGGAATAAATCCCACTATAGTGATGACAAACACCTGTGTTGTTACAAACTTCTTTTCAGTCTCTTTTGATGGTTAACATCCATTTCATACCCTTTAGCTATGGGTGCTCTCCAAGGTTCTGTCCTAGGCGCTTTATTCTTCCCTCTGTACTCTCTCAGTGACTTCATCAGTTCCCATGGGTTTAATTATCATTTCTACGCAGATGATTCACAGATCTAAATAACAAGTCTCAATCTTTCCCCAGAGTTTCAGTCTGGCATCGCTAATTACCTATTGGGCATTTCAAACTCGATGTCCAGGAGACATCTCAAATTCAAAGTGTAACAAGCAGAACTTATTATCTTTCCCCAACAAGGCAGCCAGGCCCTCTTCAAAACTTCCCTTTTGCTGTCAAAGACTCTGACATCCGCCCAATCTCCCAAGCTCCATAACCTTGACATTATAGAGAACTCCTCACTCTCCCTCACCCCACATATACAGTTGGTTACCGCAGTCCCCAAATGTTGCCATTTCTACCTCTGCAGCATCGCTCACATTCAACCCCTTCTCTCTACTAACACTGCTACCACCCTCATTCAGGCTCTCACCGGCTCTGTCCTAAATTATTTCAATAGCATTCTAATTGGTTTCTTTGCCTTAAGTCTCTCCCTGTGATAGTCCTTCCTCCACACTGCTAAGTGATTTTCCTTAAATTCAGATCTGACCATCTGACTCTTCTACTCAAACAACTCCAGTGCCTTCCTATTGCCTCTAAAGCCCTCTATTTACCTCTTAAAGCCCTTTACAACCTCTCCCTAAACTATCCTTTTTGACTCAATGGACTTCACTCTCTCTCCTGCATGCTCCACTCTATGCCTTCTCTCTGTTTCTCACACATGCATTCCATTTTCCATATCTATGCCTCTTCTCTTGATTGGCCATCCTCCCTCCTCCCCTCCAACTTATCAAATCCCTCTCTTCCTCCAAGAAGCAGCAAAAGCACAACCTTTTACATGAAGGCTTCTCTGATCTCTCCAATTGCCAGTGCCTTCTCTCCCAAACTATCTTGTATTTAATGATTTTGCATGTGTTTGTATTTATCCTCTTTATATTTATTCTTGTATATACTTGTATATGTCCTTGTAGTCTCCCTGTAAGAATGTAAACTACTTGTGAATAGGCGTTACTTCATTTCTCCTCTGCACTTAGCACAGTGCCTGGCACATAGTAAGTGATTAATAGATGCTCATTGACTGATTAAAAAGGAAAAAAATATATAGAGTACAGTGGGATGACTACTACTGGCTCAGGAGTCAAAATGCTTGAGTTCAAATCCCACCTCTGATAATTACTACTTGTGTGACCTTAGGCCAAGCACTTGACATACCTCGGCCTCAATTTTATCACCTGTAAAATAAAGAACTAGATGGCCTCTATGATCTTTTCCAACTCTAGAGCTGTAATACTTTGATAAACCATCTTAGGTAAGTTATGTCAAGTTAGATAAGCATGACAAACCATGCTTAGATAAGCACTCCCCTCTCAGCTCACTATTATCTATGAATATTTATTAAGTACCCACTATGTGCTAGGCACTGATAGGCTATAAAGAATATTCTCTAATAAATCTCTTTTGGACATGTGTCTGGTCTGTGGGTTTTTCTTTTCTCTTTCTAGTTCAGACATTGGGTTAACACATAAGCACTCATTTGGAGAGTCGTTTTCTTCTAAATGTAGGATTTGAAATGGAGAGGGGAAAACTGATCATTTTTAACCCTAAGAAATCACCAAGGGAGCCTTAATTCCATTTGCTGACTTTTCCAATTCAATATTTTTTATTGATTCCATGCTATTGTTTGCCTAAACTTTTAGTAGCATGATAATAATTGAGTACCTAGACCCAGTTTTTCTCACTGGAATGAAGTAGTTAAGATGTATGGGATAAATATCAGAAAATATTGCCTACCCACATGAACCCAAGTACATAAAGGGCAAGGGCTGGCTTGACCACAGGAGACATGTATCATTACCTTTCCCATGTGTAGTCATACCTCTTTGTTGATGTATGTCTTTCTTGTTTATTTATTCCTCCATGGAGCTCACCTGGACCAGTTCATCCCTTTGCTTGCAGCTTGGTGGTTCCTTGCTCCCAGGGCATCACTATATTGGTGGCCAGACTTTGTGCCTTGCCTACTACAGCTCAAAATTCCCAATCTCAAGAGATCCTCCTGCCTCAACATCCCTACCAGCAGGGATTTCAGGCATGTGCTACCATACCTGGCAAGTAGATACTTTTAAAATAATCTTCATAGTAATGATCATTCTAACTTCATAATTTTAGATATCATATTTCAGTGGGTGTTGGTACTATGGACTAGAATTGTTTGGTCAACAAAATATTTAATGTAGACCATACTAGGGAATACAAATAAATATACAAATAAATATAAGACCTGATTCAAGAAACTTACAATGTAAGAAACTTACAGTGTCTTAGGTTGAGGGAGGGACAAAATAACACATAAAATAATTAGTAAACAACATCAGACAGGGCATAGTTAAGCACTAAACTGGGTGAAACCTACTCTCAATTACGTAAGTGTTTTGAAGTGGAAGGTATATGTGGGTCAGAACAACTAGGGAAGGCTTCATGAAAGATGTACTATTTGAAGGGGACCTTGAAATGTGGATAAATATTTGGAGGATGATAGAGGGCAGGTAAAACTATTCCAGGTGGAGGAAATAACATAGGTGAAGGCATGAAGATGGGTGTTCAAGCAGAGATGAGGTAGTTGCTTGTCAGGGATATTGTAAAAAGGGAAGTGAATGAGATGCCCTCTTAGATCTCTTCAAGATCTAGGGGTCTATGATTCTATGAAGAATCACAGCATGTTTATGTAATAGTGTGGAAGCCTGATACAAGTGAAAGGTTCAGGTTGGAAAGCAGATCTGTAAGTAGGAATCATGTACATGCTAACCTGGGGGAGGGAGAAGAATGGAATAGGGAAGGAACTCACCTCAGGTAGTTTCCTATTTTAACTAATTATTTTTGATTACTGGTGCTGAGTTATTTCTGGGCTACCAGACCGCAAATAGAGTCAGAGCTTTATAAATCTGGCACCCTCTGAATTCTGTGCTCTGAAGCAAAGCCCTAGTTACCCCAGCCTAAAGTTATAGCTGTATTGGGGATGTGGGAGGAACACGTATTTTGCCTGATGTATATACTCACTAGACAGATCACTTGCTAGTATTCCCCCAGGATTTGTTGGCTTTAGACCTTTGGTAGCTCTAAAAAAGTCAAACATAAAATTATATAACAATCCTGGGTCCATTCATGAGATAGGGGGAGAAATCCTCTCCTGTCCCTCAGATGAAAAAACCCAAGGAGACTTCAATGCCGGGGCAAAGTTCTTAGACAACTGGAGTCTGGTCATTTCATGCTACTGTCTTTATAAGGAAGCTGTGTTATCACTTTTAGAAGTATATTCCTCTTAGATTGCAATACACTCATAAACTGTGTTTCCAAGGCCAGAAGCCCTGAAAACATTGCAGAAACCAGAGGAATCTTAAAATGTTGGCTGCATTAATGAGTTTTTTTGTGTTCTCTCTTGGGAAGGTAAAGGGATACACTGACCATCTCAGTTCATTTCAGGCAATGTGGTATGTAAGTCAAACAGATACCAACAGTCTCCTTAGCAACCACCCAAAATCCCTGTTGCTATAAGATGAAATCGAGATCACTATTCATGCAGTGGCTCACATGGGGTCAGATACTGTTTATCTCCCCAGCAGAAACCACAAAAGTCACTGGGATTTTAATTGCATCCTGAAGACCCACATGAGAGAAGAAAACATGAGAGGTTATAGTTGTCACTAATGAGCATAGAGTGAACATTAAACATTCAGCCTGTTTCTTTGAAGCCTGCATTGCTGCAGAGCAGCCTTCAGATGCCATCCCTTCCAAGGGACAGAGAGAAGCCAACACTGAAACAATAACAAAAAAAAAAAAACAAAAAACAAAAAAACCTCTAAAAGCTTCAGACAAAACTGCTATTCATTATTATTCTGTGCTCACAAACAGTTTATTCTTTGAATGCATGTTCCTAAAAGATCTGTCAAACACAGTTATTTGATGAAGACACAGCCCCCTCACACAGTGTTATCCTTAGAATTTTTGCCTGCCCCAAATCCTTCATTTGGAGCCCCCATAAGTCTCGGTTGGGTTCTGAAACATAAATCAATTTCACTACATTTCTTTAAAACCACTGAATAAGCAGATGGTTAGTCAGGCACTTGAATATTGAGCTCTCTGTAAAAGAACTTTGTATGACAACTTAGCTTGTTTTATTTTTCTGAAATTTGGTAGAACTTTTTATTTCATTCATTCATCCATCTATTCAATCATTCAAAAAAAAATTTACTAAGTCCCTACTCCGTACAAAGACCGCTAGGTGGAGCAGTAGATAGAGTGCCCAGCATGGAGTCAGGAAGACCTGAGTTCAAATTTGTCCTTAGACACTTACTAGCTGTGTGACCCTGGGCAAGTCACTTAATCCCATTTGCCTCAGTTTCCTTATCTATAAAGTGAGCTAGAGCCAGAAAGGGCAAACCATTACAGTATCTTTGCTAAGAAAACCCCAAATGGTGTCACAAAGAGTTGGAAATGACTGAACAACAACTCTGCACAAAGTACAGTGTTAGGCACTGTATAAACTGCAAATGCTGATCTTTTATGTATATGGCAAGAAACAAATGGAGTCACAGATGAAAAATAGTTCTTTCATTCAACTGTACAGACTTTATATATGACCCAATGTTTTATCAAAACCATACAGATGAGCTGGTCCACTGAATAAACTTGATATTAAATGTGTATTAGTAGAGGCAGTTAGGTAGAATAGGAGATAGGGTGCTGGACTAGAATCAGGAAGACTTGTGTTCAAACGCTGCCCTAGATACTACCTATGAGACCCTAGGCAAGTCACTCTCTCAAGCCTCTGTTTCCCTATATGTCAAATTGGGATAATAATAGCACCTATCTTCCACGGTTGTTGTAAGGATCAAATGAGATAATGAATGTAAAGGGTTTTGCAAATATTAAAACACTGTATGACTGCTAGCTCATGGTACTCTGTCTCTCAAATAAATGCATAGCAAGTACTGTTGATCTTTGCAGGTATTAATAGATGAGCAGTTTGAAAAGGCTTGCACAAGTTTCTGTGGCCAGTTATAAATATATCCTTTTCACTTTGGATGATAGTTGCTTTGAAATTTTGCCATCAGAAAGTAAAGAAATAGGGGCAGCTAGGTGGCACAGTGGATAGAGCACCAACCCTGGATCCAGGAGGATCTGAGTTCAAATTTGGCCTCAGATACTTGACACTTACTAGCTGTGTGACCCTGGGCAAGTCACTTAACCTCAAATGCCTTGCCAAAAAAAAAAAAAAAAAAAGTAAAGAAGTAGTAGTTTAAGGTAATGGTCTAAGACCCTCTTCTAATAACTGCTAAATGCAGTAGGGCAATAACAGAAGGCAATCAGTGGTATTTGGTGCCCCTAAGTGGCAGCTGGTGACATCTGGTAGCTTCCTCTTTTGTTTCTAGCTCATTATTCACTTCTTTTCTTTATTCTCCTTATCCTATTCTTTTCTTATTTTCCCCTTTACCCTGTTAATGGCACACAGCACTCCAAAAGAAGGTGGCTGACCCCCAAAATGGGACCAAATGTTTTCAATCTAGATCTTTCTAAGTAATGGATGGAACTTTTTCTGGAGGATGTCTCCCATGGCTGATCACTGACATGGCATCTAATGCTTGATAGGCTGTCAGTGGTTTGGCTGGTTGGCAGAATACCATTGTGTTTCCAAAACAATATAAACTTTCCTGGTGGTGTGTGGAGCAATTTTGGAAGCCAAGCCAAGCATACCTCAGAGTCCTTCTAGGAGGTAATTTGTACTAAGCTGTCAGCAGTTGCAGTGGGTGTTCTAATGTATGTGCCACCATTCGCAGACTTATATGTCACTTAAGTACATGTCTGATCTAGAGGAAATTTTTTTCTTTTCCTCCTCCAGCACTAGGCTTTTTTTTTTCTGTGTTGAGTCATATGATACTATTACTGCCATCTTTCTAGCCTAAATGCCACTGAGGTCCAATCAGCTGATATTTCATAAGGGAGTTGGGGACAAGGTTAGTGCAAAATCACAGACTCAGAATCCTGGGAAATTAGCATTGGAAGGGACCTTGGAGATCATCTCATCTAGAATTGGATAATCAAAGCTCAAAACATTCAATAGTGAATTTTCTTATTATAACAACCATTGTGTTTGTCATTGAAGTAGAAATTTTAAAATTGAATTATATGATGATGGTCCTTTGTTATGTTACTGATGAGTATTGGGGGACCATGTACTAAATAAACTGTCAGAGCTAAGGGTGGTGAAAGGCAGAGCTAAGAGAAGGAGTCTCAATTTGCTTCCTATTATGGAATTATCAAACCTTTTGCTCAGGTCCAAAATAAGGATCTGATCCACCCAGCTCCCACTGTTTACAAAATACAAGGGGTGGGGGAACATTATTGTGTTCCTATTTGCCAAAGTTTTTTACTCCTGTTCCCCACCCCACCCCTCCAAGTCTGGAATCCTCTCCTCACCTATCTCTGCCTCTTGGAATTCCTAGCTGTCTTCAATATTCAACTCAATTACCACTTCCTACTGGAGGCTGTTCCTGATCCTCCACCCTTTCCAACGTCTTAGTATTTCCCCCACTCTCCTAAAATACTTTGTTGTGTGTGTATGTGTCTACACACGTAACTTAAGAAATATCAGTATGTATGTATAGGCATACAAAGTACACTTGTATCCCTCATATACGTGCATATCTATACATATGTGCATATATTTATGTGTGCATTTGTTGTTGCTACTCAATAAAGGGCAGGAGCTGAGTCATAGAATTTCAGAGTTGGAAGAAAGCTCAGTGGCTATCTGGTCTAACATATAACTGATAACTAGGTGGATCAGTGAATAGGTCTGGAGTCAGGAAGAGCTGAGTTCAAATGCAGCCTTAGACACTTACTAGCTAACTTCTGTTTGCCTCCATTTCCTCAACTGTAAAATGGGAATAATAATAGCACCCACCTAGCAAGGTTGCTGTGAGAATCAATGAGGTAATATTTATTAAGCATTAAGCACTAAGAAGTGCTTAATAAATTCTTGTTTCCTACCTTCCAAATAAGCGTTAATTTAACACACCTGACAGGTGGTCATCCAGCTCTAGCTTGAAGGCTATGGGGTTCCTATTGGGAAAACGCCATAATGCGCAGTAAGAAGTGAAAGCCAGGGGCGGCTAGGTGGCACAGTGTATAGAGCTGTGGCGTTGGAGTCAGGAGGACCTGAGTTCAAATTTGGTCTCAGACACATAACACTTACTAGCTATGTGACCCTGGGCAAGTCTCTTAACCCCGATTGCCTCATCAAAAAGCAAAAAAAAAAGTGAAAGCCATTAACTTAAATTCTGTGAAAGGTGGAAGCCTGGACATGGTGACCTGTTAAAAAATCATAATTCAGATACTGAGTTATAACTTGGATACTGTGACCAGTACAAGACCAGTACCCAACCTTGAGTGCCTGGGCATTAACCCAACAGTGCTGGGTAAATGCTTGGATGTCTGGGAACCGGGTTCAATACTAATCATAAACTAAAATATTAGTCAAAACATTAACTAAGCAGAAAAAGCCCAAAATATCCACCAATCCACAGTGGAACACCTTATGGCTCCTTCTACCTTTGTTTGATTTCTATAATCACCATAGAGATTTTGGGAGGTTATTTTGCAGGGGTCCAACCTGTGGTCTAGCTGATGCCCTGGACTGATGACGATCAAACTCTTGTCAAGGATCCATCATATTGTCCCAATGTAAGCAACCCAATTAATTAAACTACTACCTATAATCAATCTGGAGCTCTTTGGCCTCTTCCTTTGGTATCGAACTTGCCCCACTGTTTTGGGAGGTAAGGTACAGAGCTTCCCAGTCAAGGGAATTCTGGACCCTACAAAGGCCTTCAATGAGGAGGGACCCATTATCTCCTGAGGAAACCAATTCAGCTCTTAGATACCTCTAATTATTAGGATAACCCTAAACTTTTCATATACTTAATCCACATTCAGGGAGGACTCCAGTAGTGTAAATTGGACAGGTATATTGTCTTAGAAACAGGAATGCTATGTAACAATATCCTACTGTTGGCATCCACTGCTGGCACCACTGAGTGTCTCCTTGAGGCTTATAGAAACCTTCAAGAAAGTTTTCATGGTCCTGGGTCTATCTGCTGGAAACATGACTAAAAGTTAAAGGAATTTATTTGCCCTAACAAAGTATGAGGAGTATTCTGTTTTAAAGGGTGTGGGAGAGATTGACCCCTACCCCCAAAAACAAAAAAAGTCTTACCATCTAGCCAGGGGCCCTTTTGTGTACTCTTGGGCCTGATAAACAAATGAACTGCAAATATGTTGATGAAGTTTCAGGATTGTTTGCAGGGGGCAGTTTCACAAAAGGTCCCTTTAAGGGAAAAAGAGTTCTAGCCACAATCAGAAGCTACAAACGTCATCTTCAGAGGCAGGGATGGAGGGCAGCTGGGTAGGCAGTGTGGAACAGGAGTCAGGCACAGAGAGTTGCTGAGAGACAGACCCAACATTCCAGTCATGACACTACTCTAGGAGCATGAGCTGTCTGGAGAATAGTCCCTCTCCTATTGTCATGACAATTTGTGGGAGATTATAGTCCTCTATGCCTGGAGAGTTTTTCTTTTGGGGGGGAGGTAAGAGGAGCATGATTCTACCACTTCGTTTTCCCTTATTATTATTATTTTTGTTATTCTATATGAAACTCATGGTTCAGAGTCCATTTCTGTAAGACTCTCCTCATTGGTGGAGATTGATTACTCAATGCTCCAAGTTTGAGAGAGAGGAGATCTTGGGCTTCTGGCTTCCAACTTTGAGAGTAAAGCCGTCTTCAGTAGTTCCAGACATTTCTGGAAAAGAAGATTTCTTCCCAGTCTTGCTTTCCCTTTAGGGACCTCTTTCTGAAAAGAATCTATAACCCAGGGTCTTCTGTCTCTAAGCTAGAAGCCAAAAGGCCAAGATCCCTCTTCTTTCAAGCTCTCACCAACTCCACCTCTCACACAGGCATGAAGCATTGATCAATCTCCACCAATGAGGAGAGTCTTGTAGAAATGGGATTTGAACTGGGGTTACATATACTTACTAAGAGTTTTGATATTTGATTTATATTCCTTATTTGGTCTGTTCATAAGGAATGTACTTGATGGGGGCTTGAGATGCATTTACATAATGAAATATATGTGTTATAATAGAATACATACACATTTCTACATGTAATAGAGGGAGAAGGCAGTGAAAGACCAGTCTTGGGAGCATTTGTGTTTGGTGAGCTTGTTTCTGGAAGTTGGAAGATGTAGAATGGAGAGTCTCAGTTCTCCATTTCAGAGCATGTGCAGGTATTCTTTGACTGTTTCCTGACAGCTTGCTGTGGGGAACAGAAAAGCCAGTTGATTGGCTTCCAAACCAGAAATAGTTGTGCATGCACAGGTCACTAACCAGCCAAAACAATCTCTCTCTGGTTATGTTCTGGTGAGGAGTATGAACTACCGCAGGCCTCTGGATAGGTGAAGGGCCCTCCATCCTCTCGAGCCTAGTTATCAAGAAGCTATGAGCCCATAACGTTATCTTTTTTTCCTGCCTCTATTCATCTATTCTTTCCTACTCTGGGTTGAAGGAGTAGTGGAGGTGGCTACAATCTTATGTTGAAAAGCAAGCTGCCTGAGGTCCAGGAATATAGTCCATACCAGAGTTGGACTCCTCTGGACTATTCGGGCAGCAGCTTAAATCAACACACCCATGCAGCCCTGAGAAATTTCTTGCTTGACCTAATACAGAAGCAGATTGATGCCAAGATACCATGTATTCTTTAAGCAAGAGAGCAACCTCTTCCATCACTTATGCAACATTTAGAAGTGACCCTCCAAGTTGTGGAGCAGATGCTTTATGGTGACCACTTTAAGGTTGTACTTGACTCTTCCCAAGGACTGAGGTGGTGGAAGGGTGGCTGTGTTACTAGTTTGGGGTAATGTTTCTTCTTTTGTACATCTCAGTGTCTCTTTTGTAAAAGCTAATTCATATGAATTGGTTAGATGATATTAGGGCAGAAATCACTGATGTTACTAGGAAGAATACACCAGAATGGGGGTTCAAGGAAATAGCATTAGAAAGATACCTCAGATCCTTCAAGGTTAACCCTAGAACCCTAAGTGGAAGACATAGCTAGGTGGAGGAACCCAACTTGTGGGGTGCCAATGCGAATGGTAATTGGAATAATGATGCCCAGAGTATATGTGCCATATGTTTATATACAGTACATATATGTACACACATGTCTATAAAACCTACATTGTAATGATAACATAATACTAATACAATGTATTATTTGTATATTTTCTTAATGTTACTTGAAACACAGCACACTGAATCTGGAGTGGATAGGGATTCCAGAATTATCTCCAGAGTTATGGGAGCCATGCTACATTTGGGAGTGTGTATCAGTCTCCATTCTTTCCTCACCACACAGGAGCACATTTGATATTCTATATGGGTATTTTAGGCATCTGCTTGGATTCCTGCTTTCCCATAAATCCTAGCTGGAGGTTCTCAGCTGGAAGCCACTAAGCCCCCACCTTCAAGTTCAGCCACACCCTAGTTTCAAGGACCTAGTTTCAGCACCTAAGAATAGGAAATACAAGGATGCTTGCTGGTAGTCCTATTCTGACATTGTGTTCCAGCTCCAAAAACTGGCAGTTGTCTTGTACTAAAGTTTTTAAAACTGTGCTGATGAGTTATCTACCGTGTCTGACTCCCTACTGTTGTTGCCTTACTAGAATCCTAGATCTTTTTAAGTTAAGGTTTTGTCTCACCTCTTCCCCTCAAATTTTTCTAGGGACTTCAGTCCTGCCCTTATATCCTAGTCCCTACGTCTGGGTCTTTGCTAACTGCTGCTACCACCCTCCCTTCTTAACTAAAAATCTTGCCTATTTCTAGTTTCTGTATTACATAATACTACATTCTGCCCTCTGGCCTGAATATTTTGCTATTATCCACCAGTGAAGCCCTGTGATGCTGACAAATTGTCTACCTACCTGGACTCCTGTATTGTCTGCTGTCTTCTCAAATCACCCCATTTATTTTTTTTCAGTTGCTTACCATTCATAGGCTGTCCTGTCCCATTTTTAACTGATACCAAGCTGTGATGGGTATAGAAGAGATGCTTGTTTTGTTTTTCATAGCTCATAATATTGTCTACCAGTATTATCTTCCACTCAGTATAAAAAGTAAAATCAGGGCCATTAATACAGAAATTCCCCAAGAGGCAGTGATAAAGTAGTACATAAATATCTGGCCTGAGAGTCATAAAGACCTGTGTCAAGTCTTGCCTTTGACACGGAGTAGCTTTGTGACTGTGAACAAACCTCTTAGTGCCCTCAGCATCTCTCTAGTGGAAAAATTTACTATCTGGATCATTGAAAAGGAATTAAATCACAGGCCAAGATCAAAAATAAATCTCCTAGTGACCTCTGTCCCATGATCAATAAGAGCATAACTTAATTTATCTCCAAAGAAGATAGATAAAAGCATAATGTTATTATCAGTTACTGAAAGAAGAGATTCTTAGGAAGAAGTTTCATGCAATTTACCAAGAGAAGTAAGCTGAGCCCAGAGAGTCTGATTTAATCTGAATTCTGATTTCAATCCAGAGATTTCATTTAAAAGATGCTAGCAAAGGATAGAAATCTTCTGAAAATAGATTTATACTGTAACTAAGCCAAAAGTGGTTGATTCTTCATTGTACTATTCATAAAACTCATATTCATTGCTTCCTCTGAGACATTAGTGGCTACTCAGTCTATGACTTAGGGAAGAAATTTGACCTTTACACCAAGCCATTAACATTCATCCTACATCATGTCAATATTCAAATGGTCCTGGCACAGACCCAAGAAAACTGCAAAGGGGTTAAGGGGGTAAACCTAAGAGATAAAATATTTCTTTTATAACGTGCTTTCTGGATTCATTCAGTGGAAGAATTCTCATTATCCTGGTTAATGTAAAGAAGCATGTAAACCACATGACTCTCTCTCTCTCTCTCTCTCTCTCTCTCTCTCTCTCCCCCCCTCCCTCCCTTCTCTTTCTTTCTCTTTCTTTTTCTCTCTCTTTCCTTCTCCCTCCCCCTCACTCCTCTCCATATAATATATGTATATGTACACACACATACGTACACATTAGGTAGTTATTCAGGTCTTTCTTCCCAGACAATGCTGAGGTTGAATTTTGAAGCTCAACCCCCGCCCCAAAACAAATCACATAGCAAGGAGGCAAGTAGAAAATGCATCAGAAAGATCACTGAGCTTAGAATACTGAATTTGGAGTCAGGGAACCTGAGTTTGAGCCCTGACTCTGCCATTTATACTATCTATGCAACCTTGGACAAATCACTTAAGTTCTCTGAGCCCCTGTTGTCTGTAAAATCAGTGGGGTACACTAGTTGACTTCTCAAATCTCTTCCTGCTTTGGATCTATGATCATCAGTTGAGCAGTAATTTAGAAGCAAAAGTCTAGAGGTTATTATGATCAATTTCATTTTTTTTCTTCTTTTGCTTCTCCCTCCTTTCCAAATTGCCCTGTTAATAATATTAAATACATTTATTGAGCACCTACTAACTACAGGTCAATGTATTAGGGGATAAAAATGATGGGGCCAGGCAGGCAGATACCAAATATTTGCATAAAAGGAGAGAAAAGACTTAATGAAGTCAATATCAGGGCCTGCCAGGTTTTACAGGCTCCTTAGAACACATTTATCAGAGAGAGGTTTGAACAAACCACAAGAAAATCACTGCCCCTTATACACCCAAGTATATAAAAAAGATACTTTAGACAGATGAAAATACCAATAGCTGAACATTTTGATGTAGAAAGAAACTGGAAACAAAGTAGAGACCCATAGATGGGGGGATGACTGCACAAATTGCAGTATATGAATATATAGAATATATGTGCCCCCACTCATAGGAGCATTTCCTTTACATGGGCACTAAGGGGTTTTTACTGTAAGAGTTACTCAGAATGCTGTTGTGTAGCCTTCATTTTTGAAGAGGATCAATGACATCATGGATAATGTCTTGATTTGTGTGTGAATTGGATTTAAGTGCAGCAGAGTTGCACAAAACAGTCAAATTCCCTCTCTCTTCCTGAGTCATCAAAGTCCAATGGCAGGACAAAAGTCAAGACAACTGGTGATGGCCTGGGATGTAGTGGATGACCTTGGCATCTTACATGTGTCACCAAGCTTTAAGCATTCTGTAGTGCCTGCTTCAGCTGCCTTCATGGCCATTGGAACAAATTGTTCTCATCTGTCAGGGAAAGTCTTAACACACTTGGGGCAGACATCCCTCTAACTCACCAATAGGTTTGAGGCCTATCAGTTACCCTCAACCTGGTTTAGCCCATCTGCTGAGACAGGTTACTGGGGTGTGGCCACTGGACATACTACAGCTTCGTGGAGCCACAGACAAGAGTAGGGTGAGTCAGGTGGATAGCAAAGGTGGATGAGGAGCCCTGAAAAGGGCTTGGCAAGCCCTCAAACCAAAGGTGCTAGTCCTCCTAAACACCCCATACACCCCACTCAGGATGCAATAGTCCGGGAACCGCTAAAGGCACTCTACCCCCTGAGCTACGAGTTGAAGTAGGCATGAGCAGGACTGAGCAGCTCCTGAGTCATCTTTGTTCTTTTCTGTGCCTCCCTAATCTGGAATCTCCTCAGTGTTTTCTTCCTTGCTAGCTCCCATAGCTTTTAAGAGAAAGTCAAAGTCTCTGTGCTCTGCAATGAAAGACCAGAAATGTGGTTAAGTAGGAGGTAGACAATGATATTGGCCCCCTGGGTTTAACTTTTGACCTTGTTTGGATTCATTCCAACAGTAGATACAAAGCGTGGTGGTTTCCCAAACTACAGGAAAAGGAGTCAGAACTATGCAGCTCTGTCTCATTTATAAGGCAGAGCTTCCCTGAAATGAGTTTGAGAACTCGGGATCTCCAGTTGGGAATTTAAAAGGGAATCACATAGATTTTTCTGTCTCCAAGCTAGGAAGAATTCTTTGGTAGAAAGTGGAAATATTATCCAAAAAATATCATTACAAGGTGTTGTTTAGGAGGGAAAAAAATCTTTGCATTGATTGGTGAGAGAGAGAAAGAGAGAGAGAGAGAGAGAGAGAGAGAGAGAGATAAACAGCATTAAACCTGAAGCACTAATTAACTGCGGTTCTACTGTTTGTTCCAAAGATCTTGGCACCCAGAACAGAGTGTCTCCTTTCAGAGAGGAGGAAAGGCCATTCAAGCTAAGGCTGTGGGGGAAAAAAGTCATTCTTTAAGAAAAATTTCTAGGAAGGATATTTTTCCCCCTTAGGGAGTTTTTTTTCTCCTTTAGTCTAGTAACTAAGTATTTTAAGGGTTTCTGATTTTTAAGAACTATAGTAGGGGAAACTGCAGGGCTTTAAACTAATGGAGCATAGCAGAACCCACTCATCCCACTATGAGGAAGAAATAGTACCCAGCTAAGGACTCCAGCTGAAGACAATGCCTGGAAGAAGAAACGTTCTACTACCACACGCCCAAAGAATTTGTTGTTGGTGGGTACCAACAGCAACCACAGGACCAGGGGAGCAACACTGAGCAGCACCTGCCTAAAACTAGTAGGGAACAACCAGCGGTGACTCCATGTCTGCTAGAGACAATGAGCCTTGGATGGTGAAGAGCCTGGAAATTATCTTACAGTTGGAACGATTGAATTAATTTAGGAAACAAAAAACCAAGGAGGGGTAGTTATTTTAATAATTTGAAAGGCTTTCATGTAGAAGAATGAATGGATTTGCTCTATAGAGTTTTATATGGCAGAGCCTAAGACCAGTGGGTGAAAGCTTTAGGGAGGCAGAGATTAGCCATTATTATTGTTATTATTATTATTAGTAGTAGTAGTAGTAGTAGTAAGGAAGAACAACTATAATGGTTCAATAATGTAATAGAATATGTTACAAGAGGACAGTGAATTCCCTGTTATAGAAGAGTAGTCCAAGGACAAGATGGAAGGGAGTTTGGAAATCATCTAAACCAATGCTATGAAAACCTTCCATCTGGTAAGGAGGAACCCTGCTAGCTGACAAAGAGATTCTGATACTGAAGAAGTCTACCCCTTCCTTTGCTGTCTTCCCTGTTCTTCCTGTCCCACAAGCTGAAAAAAGGCAAGCATACCTTTGGAATACATGGATCATTTTAACTTTTTAAAAATTTAATAATTATCCAGCCTTCCTTATAATACTGCTTCTGCATTTGGAGGTGGAAATTTAGATCTAACAAAAATGTAAATGTGTGCTACGCTGTCCAGAGGGATATGACTATGTCTCTCATTGATATTCAACACACATAGCTTACCAGCCTTTGAAATCTAAACACAAGTCAAGACACATCTGTTTAATATAGTTTTACAGCACTTACTGTTATTTTGTGGTTTTTATCTTGTCATTTTGATCTAGTATTCCAGGCCTGCATTCTAACTGTAATTCTATTTAATGTACAAAATGTGATATAAATGTTGGCATAAATTACATATAAAAATAAATTACATTGCATTATAATGGTGAAAAGTAAAAATTTTCTCATTCTTTATTTAATACTTTCTCCCTGCAACAATCCCTAATGGACAATAAAATTAACTTACTGTGAGCGAAAGGTTTTTCCTAGGTCATGGCAACCATATGTTATATCAATCCTATCGGTACTTCACAGAACCTCCATAAATGAATCATATTGTGTGTGAATCAAAATAAGCTGAGAGTCTTATCTGTTGCCTGCAAGGTACAAGATTCTGTTTCTTGTGGAGTCAACCTTAGGATGTTACCTCTATTTTACTTAGGCACCAGTTAGGGTCTTTGAGAGGGCTGACCAGAAGTGGGAATAATTTCAGCCCAGAGGATTTTGATTTATTTTCTTCAATGGCTATAGAAACAATGCAATTGTGCAAAGATGGAACTACTAAATTGAGGTTAAGGAACTTATACTTAATGGTGGGGGGAGAGGGACAGAACACGGAAAATTCCCTGTCAGAATTTTACAAATTTGACGTAATGCAAAAGGATCATAACTGAATAAATGCAAAAGCATTTATCAAGTGCTTATTATGGGCCAAGTACCATGCTAAGCTCTGGAAATACAAATACAAAAATTATAATCTGTGCCCTCAAGGAGCTAGATGACCTAGGAATCAATACATGTTGGATAACCACAGCCAGTGAAGTTCTGGTCTGATCAACATCAGACCAAATCAGATAAACTGATAGGATAGTCAATTTATGCACCCTTAACAGAAGCACTCCCTCATATATAAAGACAACTTAGTCTTAGATTGGGAGTTCCCACGTGCAAGGCATTAACTGCCTCAGGGTCAAGGGGAATGATTTCTGAAGATCCAGTCTGGAAGGTGTCTTTCCAGGTGGGAAGAGCAGGACAGTGGTAGGCCAGATAGCATATGGCCCCACGGGGCAATGACTTGGATGGGAATAAATTTTGTATCAAGCACTAACAGGGACAACCTAAGCATTCCAATTCTGCGTCGTGATAGGTTTTTCAAAAAAAAATTTCTCTAGGATAACTATGCTTGTTTAGAAACTTCTAGAATTTAAGAAGAATAAAAATGCTGTGCATTTGTTCTGCAGATAATAAGGTTGCCTTATTAAAAGTGACATGTTGGGACCTTTTGTCTTTTGCCAATATGATTTGCCGCTGGACGGCAACAGGCCTGACTGTGCCAAACAGCTGTTGAGTAAGGTGAACACAGAAATTCTGACACCATCTGCTCTGGAGAACTCTTAGGCCTGTTTCTGGTAGCCTGGAAATCCATAGCACAGAAACCAAAGATAAAACTAAGGCATCTGCCCATTTTCTTCTAATTCCCTAAAGTTATTTTATAATGTCTCTTCTAATGGATATGCTGTAAAAATGCAAATGTAATGAACTAGCAATTCCCACATATAGTTTCTCTAATTAATATGTTAAAATTATT
The DNA here is from genome assembly GCF_900497805.2 of Vombatus ursinus. Lineage (NCBI taxonomy): Eukaryota > Metazoa > Chordata > Mammalia > Diprotodontia > Vombatidae > Vombatus > Vombatus ursinus. The sequence continues at coordinate 26,662,342 of NW_020954580.1, read as the reverse complement.
CATTTCTGGATTTAAATGACCTAGAGATGTCCAATTATAGAGAGAATGCAATGAAGGGTGTGCCCCAGCAAACTTCACATCTTAGCCTTGGTGTCTAGACCAGTTCTAGATGAGTTCTGTGGGTATGGAGCTAGATTCTGGTGTCCATTGAGGCTTGCCATGGTCCACTTCTAATCCAGGAGACCACTAAGGGTAAAATGTGCTCTGTCTAATAAAGGGCTTGGGTTCACTTTGAAGTAAATCCAGGATTTCCCAGAGAGTCTAAAACTGAACTAGGTTCACCCTAGCGTAGAATGGAGTTTTAGCTTCCTCTGAGAAATGCTTTGTACCCTCAAGGAAGATAGATTCCTAGATGAAAAGCTATTTCTAATGAACTCTCCAAGCTAGAATAGATGTACTTGTACTTTTCTAGATCTCAACATATACTGTCTAGGACTGACCAGTCTAGAGCCTACTGAGATAGTAAAAAAGAGTGAAACTTCTGGTTAAAATGGTGTTTTAAAAGGCTGTAGAGGAGCCCAGCTCTCCCACATATACTTCAGCAAAGATTTTTTTTAAATACATTAGGCTGAATAACAATCAAGAAATTAAAAAAGAAACATCAGTACTCTCCTTCAACAGGAAGACTATACAAAAAGAGAGCTGAAAGCTTTGAGCACTTGAAGAGGCATCTTAGCAAGAAAGCCAGAAGTTCAGTGAACAGGCTAAAAGTCAGCCTCAACCAGGAAGGCCACCAAGGGACAGAATCATAAGGAAGTACCTGGATCAGGGATGTACCAGCCTACAACTAACATGGACAGTTAACTGGTGAGCTCCGACAAAGAACCCTGAAGCTTGCCAGAACTCTGAATTTGAATGCATCAGAGAAAGTAGAAGCCAGTGGCAAGAGCAGAGAAAATTCGTATCAGCATCAAACAGAGCCAGTCTGCTTCATCCAAAAGTGAAAGAACAATATCTGTCCCTGGAATAAAAATCCAAATCAGGAATTGAGGTTGGAGATATAAGTGGAGATATAAATTGGAGATATAAGTGAAGAGATAAAAGCAGACACTGAATAGTGAAGATACATTGTAGGTTGAGAGATGCCCAAGAGGTAAGTAACCCAGAACAAGAGGGTAACTCCATAAGTACACACAGAGCTTCCAGGGGGGAAAAAAGATGGCTTGGACACAATAACTACAAGCATACCTGAAGGAAATGAAACAAGAGATAAAAATGGAATTATAAGTTTAATAAGAGCTCTGAAGAAAAGAACTGGTTGGAGAACTAATAGCTTAAACCAGAAGAGATAAAAAAAAAAACTTATGCAAAAACACACTCCCTAAAAAAATTGGAATAGGCTAAGCAGAACTCAATGATTCCCCAAAACAAAAGAAATAGAATAAAATCAAAAGAATAAAAAATTTTAAAAAGCATAGGGTATTTTTGCTATTAAAAAAACTGACTTGGAAAACAGGTAAAGACAAATTAAGAGTCAGAAGAATATCCTATGTCAAGAAATCATAAAAGAAAACTGCCCAGATTTATTAGACCCATAGAGGAAAGTGAAAATAAAATCTACTGGTCACCTCTGGAAAGAAACCCCCAAAATAAATTTCCCAGGTATGTCATAGCCAAAAATTCACAAATTCCAGGTTGAAGAAAAAAATACTATAAGCAACCATAAAGAAAAAAATTCAGGTATCAAGGAACCATAATCAGGTTCACAAAAGATCTGACATATAAAAGAGAGAAAATCTTGGAGTATAGTATTCTGAAAAGCAAAAGATAAAGGCATAATCAAGAATAACTTACTCTGCAACACTAACTATAAGTCTACCAGGGGGAAAAAAATGAATCTTTAAAGGAAGAGGACTTTCAAACATTCCTAAGGAAAAAAAAAATCCAGAGCTCAGTAGCAACATCGAATTGTAAATACAGGCGTCAAGGGAATCGGATTAGGGTAAATACATGTAAGCAATTGGAAAGGACTAAATACTGATGAAATGCTTACATTCTAATAGGCAGAGATGAAACAAGTGTCCCTTCATACTCCTAATTTCTTCAAGTGTTAGAGAAGGAATTAAGACAAGCAGGACTTGGGGTGGTTTTGTACTGTTTTCATGATCTTATGAGAGGAAAGAAAAAGAAAGGTGAAAAGAATATACAAGGGAAGAAATGAGGAAAAAAGGGGTGGAACTTATTATTTCTCATATTTGAGTTCTTTTTTTGGGGGGTGAGGCATAGGGGTTAAGTAACTTGCCCAGGGTCACACAGCTAGTAAGTATCAAGTGTCTGAGGCTGGATTTGAACTCAGGTCCTCCTGATTCCAAGGCCAGAGCTCTATCCACTGCACCACCTACCTGACCCTCTCATATTTGAGTTCCTGAAAAGAAAAGCATAGAAATATAAAGGAAAGGATGGAGGTAATAATGGGTATCACATGAAACCCACTCTTATCTGAACCATTCAAAAGAGGGTTAAAAACACATGTACATGAACAGAAAGTTTAGTATGGTAAGATTAAACTCAGTAGGGAAACAGGTATGTGACTGTTCCCTCTCTGATTTTATCCTTTCTCTTAAACTCCTTTCTTCCCTATCTCTATCATCTGAGTGGAGGATGGATTGGATAGGGAAGAGACTTGGAAATAAAGACCAGTTGGAAGTTATTGCTATAGTCTGGGTAAGAAGTGATGAGAGCCTGAACCACAATTGTACCTGTATCAGTGGAGAGAAGGGGATATATAAGGAAAACATTGTGAAAGTAGAGGTGACAAAATTTGGCAATAGATTGGATACATTGGGTGACTGAGAGTGAAGAATTAAGGATGACATCAAGGTTGAAAGCCTGGTTGCCTGGGAGGATGGTAGCTACATCAACTGTAATAGAAAAATTCCATTTTGACGACATGTGGGAGAGAAAGACAATCCCATTTCAAATAGATTGAATTTAAGATGCCTAGGGAGCATCCACTTTGATATGTCTAAGAGATAGGTGGAGATGTGTGCCTATAGCTTAGGATGGAGACTAGCACTGAATATATACACCTTGGCATTGTCTTCATAGAGATGATTATTGGATACACGGAAGCTGATGCGATCATCAAGTGAGATGGTATAAAAGGATAAAAGAAGAAGGTTCAAGACAGAGACTTGGGGGATGTTCATAGTTAGTGGACATGACTTGGATGAAGACTCAGTGAAGGAGACTGAGGAGTGATTGTACAGAAAGGAAAAGAACTGGGAAAGTAGAGTCACAAAAACCTGGAGAGGAGAGAGTATCTAGGAAAAGTTGATAAATGGCATTGAATACTGCACAGAAGTCAAGGAGAATCGAGATTGAGAAAATGCCATTAAATTTGTCAATTAAGAGATCATTGATAACTTTGAAGAGGATAGTTTTAGTTGATTGATGAGGTCAAAAGCCAAATTGCAGATGGTTTAGCAGAGAATGAAAGGAGAGGAAAGAAGTGGAGGCACTGATTGTAGAGTGCTTTCTCAAGAAGTTTAGCCATGAAATAAAAGCACTGATTGTACGTGACTTTCTCTAGGAGACATGGCTAGTTCAAGCTTATCAAACATGGTAACAGCTAGTGTGAGGATTTTTTTTTAATATAGGAGAGATATGGACATGGTTATAGGCAGCAGGTAAGGAGTCAGTTGGGAGTCAGTAGATGGGGAGAGAATTAAGATAAATTAGAGGAATAGAAAAGGAGAACCTTTCACAACTATTGAGAAGGAAAAAGTTATTGACAAAACAAAGGATAGAGAGAATCACAGTGCATAGAATGGATAATTTTAATTACCTAAAATTGAATAGTTTTTGCACAAACAAAATCAATACAGTTTAACTTAGAAGGAAAGCCTTCAACTTGGAAAAATATCTGCAATGTTTCCTTGATTAAAGTCTATTATCCAAAATATTCATGGAATGGTTTCAACTATAATAACAAGATCCGTTCTTCATTAAATGGTCCAAGGACATGAACGATTGGTAATTAAAAGGAGAAAAGCAAGATAACAATCATATGGAGAAAAAAGTGCTCCAACTCACTAAATATAAGTAAAATGCTACTTTAAACAACTGAGATTTCAGCTTACACTCTCAGAATGGCAAAGTTGACGAAAAGAGGAAATGACGATTGTTAGAACATAGGAGCACAGGCACATCGTACATTGGTACAGCCATTCTAGAAAGCAATTTGGAACTATCTCTGGTCACTACAGTGTTGATAACCTTTGATACAGCTATATCACTACTAGGAATATACCCCAAAGAGATCAACGGAAAGGAAAGAACCTATACATATGAGTGTAGTGCAGGGACTGGCCAGTAGGTATCCAGTTTTTAAAATATTTATGTTCTATTTGTTATCATCAACCCATGAGGAGGCTTGGTGAATGTACTTCTAGAAGTGTGTGGTGGGAGGAGGGTGTCCCTTTACCTCCTCACTTCAAAGAATACATTAATATTTAATGACTGTTTCATGTCAGATTACTTCATAGTGGGGAAAAATCTTTTAATTGGCTGCTGAGACAGAACTGATTATGCACATAAAAAGACATGAACAGACAAACTCAATCTTTTCTTCCTGGTCTCTTCTGAAGGAGAAAGAGATGTTTTAAGCTGCAAGAGATACTGTAAGATTGCTAGATTCCCTCCCCCACCTGATTAGCATGTGACAACAAATACATGGCACTTTTGTTTCTTCTTTCTCTTTTGTGGGTTTTGTTTTGGTTTTTTTTTTTGGTGAGGCAATTGGGGTCACACAACTAGTAAGTGTCAAGTGTCTGGTCTGAGATGAGTTTTGTGTTTATTCTTTACTGATCTTAAGTGAATGAGTGAATACAGAGATTAAATGAACCAAGTTAAGACCTTGTGGCCTGTGAAAAGTCAGAATAGCCCCTGTAGGTACAGGGGCAAATGGAGTTCTTGGCAGAGTAATTGACTAGTTTCTTCATTACACAAAAATATTGAGAGAAGCACTTTTTTTTACTATAGCAAAGAACTGGAAACTAAGAGGGTACCCATCAATCACGGAATGACTGAAACATGAGTATATGAATGTAAAGAGATATTATTGCGTTATAAATGATGCAAGGGGTGGATTCAGAGAAATTTAAGACTTGTATGAACTGATACAGAATGAGTTAAGCAGAAACAGGAAAACAGTATAGATACATAGATATAGATATGCACATATGTATATGTATTATATGTGTGTATATACATATACACATGTATATATGCACATATACATATATGTGTATATATGTATGTATATATAAATATGTGTGTATAACAACATTGTAAAGAAAAACAACTTTGAAAGACTGAAGAACTGTGATCAATGTAAAGGATGAACTACAATGACCAAGGATGAAACATGCTTCTAATCTCTTGAGAGAAAGATAATAAACCAGAAGTGCAGAATGGAAAATACATTTTCATTTATGGTCAATGTGTGGATTTGTTTGCTTGACTATGCTACTTTGTTAAAAAAAAAAGTTGTTTTCTTTAATTTGGAGAGGAAGTTAGAGATTTAAAGGAAGAAGTGGGCTAGTGAGAGCAATGTCTCTGCCAAAAAAGAAAGATGAAGCATCCATCCATGAGGAATTTAAAGAGAATACATAGAAGAGATCAGAAGGAGGTTCAGAGAGTAGCACAGACATGCTACATCTTCAGAATTAAGCTACTGAACTGAGGTGTTTTTTTTAAAACTATAAATATTGAGATTATCAGATTCATGTGTAATTTCACCCCTCCCCCCTACTGCCATCCACCCCACCCCCCACACACCACCACCCTTTTTGTTCTTTTTTGGATATGTTCCTTGGTTTTTGTCAAGCTCAGAATAACACCATTTTAAAATAATGAACAAAGAATATTTGTGAGGTATTCACCTGCATTCAGGACTCTTTTGAACACTGAGATGCCATATATAGTCCTATCTCTTTGGAGATTACACCCTCACATACCTTAAGACCTTTCTTTCTTTCTTTCTTTTGTTCTTTCTTTCTCTTCCTTCCTTCCTTTCTCTTTCCTTCTTTTCTTTCTTTTTATTTTAATGCTATCAGAGTTTCCTCCCATCTACTGACCCATTTATGGCTATGCGTGTTTATATTAGTTTATATTGTCACTCCTCCATCTTATTCAATGAAAAAGTACCATATCTTCTCCAGATGCTTTCTTCCCTTAGTCTTGAAGATGAAGGGGGAATGGGAATTGCCTCAGAGCTCTGCTCTAACGTAAGTGTAGTTTGACTAGTCTGAGGTCAGATCTCATCAGTGGCCACTGCCCTAAACAATCTGAATGGTTCATATCATTCTATCAGATTTTCTTATGATATATGAAATCACATGCAGACTTGTGGGTTTGGCTCTTGCTGCAGAAAATGCTGAGAGCAGCTATGACAAAAGCTTCCCTGTTTCCTTATAGGAAATTGGAAGCTTGAGCTAGTCATTCATTGTAAGGCATAAAAACATAGGCTCACAGGCCAAAACATAGAAAATTGAAATGATGTTTTATATAAGAAGATACCCCATTAATCTGCCAGTACCAAATTATTGAAGCCTTACTTCTAGGTAGGTTTTTGATCTTACAGAAGCAAAAAAAAAAAAAAAAAAAGACAAGATCTATATCCTTTGGTACTGACTGATTCAGAGGGAGGCACATATAAGTACAAGTTGGATGAAGCTCCAGATACTTACTGGGGAAGAAGTTCCTCTAGTTACTCATAGTGCTAGCAATTATAATATTCCTCTTGGCCCAGCCCTTGGATGGAGCAGATGTCGACGCCCTTGCCTAGGGCTGTGAGTAAGCTGGAAAACACAATGTTTTCTGCTTTGTCAGAATGAGAAGGGAGAAGTTCCTGTTCAAGTGTACTTGAGAATGATAGTGTGAGGAACCCAGGATCAAGGTTCTAGTAGATGAGTGATGGAGATGAAAGGGCCAAAGGGAAGAGGCAGTGTCTGAAGCAGAAGGAAGTAGAAAACACAACAAGGTCCAAGAGGGAGCTACATGGAGGTGTGAGGTTTAGAAAATTCAAGTGACATAATTTCTGGATAATCAATCATTTTATTAATAATGTCAGCATTTTATTGATAAAAGAGGGTAGTGGCACTCTCAGATACCAAAGACCCCTCATGGTGGTGGGTTCATGGTTTATATGACTTTGGAAGAGTGGGTGTTCCTGAAGGTGGCAATCAACTCTGATTGGTTAACAATTAATGAGAAAATGAATATTATAATGAGATATGGGCTCATTCTAATGAGGGTCTTGGAAGTACATGGCTTGGATCACTCAAATCTTAGACTAAAAAACTTATTAGTTTCCATATCACCATCTGACAAAAGAGAGAATCCATTTTTTCCAGGACCTGCTTGAGTAAACACAATGAGTAAGAATCTATCCATTTGCCTAAACTTAGAATTTCTTTAGTGTCTTTGATTAGTTCTTAGTCTGGATTTTTTTGAACTTGCCCAAGATTTCCCTTACTGGTTGATTTTTGGATGAGGAAGTAGAAAAAAGGAAAAACCTTGGTCCTAACTAAATAATTAGTTGTTAATGTATGAAAGAAATAAACATTTCTGTCAGAAGCAAGATCTGGGATTCAGGCTACATTAATTTATGCCTAGCTATGAGTGGCTGGCTATATCCTCCAGTTTCCCCAGAAGCACCTAGAGAAATTCAGTTGGAAAGCTCTTGCTGTGGGCTCTCTCTCATTTTTTCCCATACCAACATCTGTGTCTTCAAGACATACACACTACCATGACCTACTTAAGCATTTCTCACTTGATTAACACACAGAATTCTCACTCTCTGGCTGCTTTCCAACATGCTCAGCAAGAGCTAAGGAAATCATAATACCCTAATTTAGAGCTAGAAGGGACTATAGAGATCAACAAGTTCCTGCCCCTTTATTTTTCAGCTGAGGAAACTGAGGCTCAGATAGATTATGTGACTTGCCCAGTACCACTCAGCTAGTAGGAGTCAGAGGCAGGTCTTCCTGACTCAAAGTTCAACATTATCCACTATGCCACACCGTCTCAAGTTGCCCAGCACAGCTTGATACAGTCCAACCTAACTATTTCTGGGTAGGGGAAAGCACTTTATACACTTCAAAGCACTACATGAATCAATTCAATTCAATAAGCATTTATTAAGCACCAGCTATGTGCCAGAAACCATGCTAAGCTCTGGGGATACAAATGAGAAAAAGAAAAAGGCAATCCCTGCCCTCAAGGAGCTTACAATCTAACTGGGGAAGACAACACACAAAAGGAAGTTTGTTGGAGCTCAAGCCAAGCAGAGCCACAGCTGGAAAGTGGAGACTTAGTTTTAGGGGTTGCCCTTCCAACAAAATGTTAATGACTGCCTGGATATAAGTTCCATCTCACTCTCTTTTTCTCAACTTTTTCTTTTAATTTCCCTTGAAAATGAATGAGAGGGAGAAGGGCAAAAAAGGATTAAAATATAGCTCCTGTTTTAGAATATACTGTAGTTTATAAAGGGGCTTTCCTCATGACCAACCATTCATTCTCACCACCATGCCCTCTCATACCTTCCCTCTCCTCCCCTTTTTACCTCTCTTTTACATGTTTTCTTTCCCCATTATAAAGCAACAACAACAACAACAAGCTCCTTGAGGACAGGGGCTATCTTTCTTTTTGTTTGTATTTATATCCCCACCTTAGCACAGTGCCTGGTGCCTAGTAAGTGTTTAATAAATGCTTGCTCTTGATTACGTGACTTCTGGTTCATAGGATCATAGATTTAGAGCTGGAAGGGTTCCTTCAAAGTCATCTAGTCCAACCTTCTCATTGTACAAATGGGGAAATTGAGACCCAGAGGGGTTAAGTGTCTTGCCTGAGGTGATAGGTGGTAGGAGGTAGAGTTTGAACCCAGGTTCTTTGACTCAAAAACCAATATTTTTCCCATTATACCACAATGACTTCTTTCTCACTACCAACAGAATCAAGTTCAAGTTTATTCTTAAATTCAAGACCTTCCACAAGCCAAATCCTCATTAATTAAATTTTGCAAATATTTATTTGCAAAGCTACATGTCATTAAAAAAAGTAGTATTTGGTAAAAAAAAAAAAAACAATTGTTGGGAAAACTAAAAAGCAGTCTGGCAGAAATTGGACATATACCAATATCTTACACTACTTACCAAGATAAGGTCAAAATGGATACATGACCTAGAAATAAAGGGAAATATTATTTTAAAAAATTAGAACATGGACCATATTATCTATCAGGCATATGGATAGGAGAAGAATTTGTGAGTAAACAAGAGACAGAGAGCATTGTGAGATGTAAAATGGATAATTTTTATTACATTTAATCAAAAAAGTTTTGTACAAATAAAACCAATGTAGCCAAGATTAGAAAGAAAGCAGAAAATTGAGGGGAAAATTTTTGTAAACAGTTTCTCAGATAAAGGTCACATATCTCAAAAAATATAGAAAACTTGATCAAATTTATAAGAATATCAGTCATTCCCCAATTGATAAGTGGTCAAAGGATATGAACAGTCAGTTTTTCAACAAAGAAATCAGAGCTACATATAGTCATACAAAAAAGGCTCTAAATCATTATTGATTAGAGAAATGCAAATTAAAACAACTTTAAATATCATCTCACACCTATCAGACTGGCTAAAATGATAGAAGGGGAAAATGACAAATGTTGGAGGGGATATGGAAAAATTGGGATACTAATACACTGTTGGTAGAACTGTGAACTAATCCAACCATTTTGGAGAGCAATCTGTATTTACGCCCAAAGAGTTATAAAACTGTGTATACCCCTTGACCCAGAAATACCACTATTGGGTCTGTTTCCCAAGATGATCAGGGAAAAAGGAAAAGAATTTATATGTTCTAAAACATAGCAACTCTCTTTGTGGTGGCAAAGAAATGGAAATTGTGGGGATGTCCGTCAACTGGGGAATAATTGAACAAGTTGTGGTATATGATTGTGATGGAATACTATTGCGCATAAGAAGTGATGAGCTCGATGATCTTAGAAAAACGGGTAGACTTGCACAAAATCATGAAGAGCAAAATGGGCAGAACCAAGAGAATGTTGTAGATGGTAACAGCAACATGGTTTTAAGAACAACTTTGAGCAAAGAAGTCCTTCTGACTATTATAAATACCCAAATTAACTAAAGGACCTATGAATGAAGATGCTACCTGTATCCAGAGAAAGAACTAATAAATAGAAGCGTGTGTAGAATGATTTTACATATATATACATATCCATCTCCTATCCCTCGTTGCAACTTTTCCTTTTAGTCTTCCTTAAAAATGAATGAGAGAAAGACAAAGGAATAAAGAAACACATCGAGATTCTTCATTGATATTTGACTTAATAACCTAAATCTTTGATTCTAAAATTCTGTGAGTATTACAATCACACATACACACACACACACACACACACACACACACACACACACACATATACACTCACACAGCAACAATCTGTAGTACCTGGCTTTAAGTATCACCTTAATGTAGAAATTAAGGTCATTAACACAGAATGAAGTAGGTAGAGGAAGCAGGACTATTTTTGCTTTTCTTTGTATCCCTATCGCTTAGCAAAGTGCCTGGCACATATTAAGCACTTAAAAAAATACTGGTTGCCTGACTCAGATTGCTGAATTTGGAGTCAAAGCAGGTAGGCTCTACTACCTGTGTTATTGTGGGCAAATCAGGAGCCCTCTCTGGGCCTTTTCCTTCCTCTATGGGTTTGTACTAAATGACCTGTATGGTCCTTCCCAGCTCCATATCTATGATGCTATGATTCCAGCGTGTGGCCCACCTAAGGTGAGATAATGTCAATTTGAACTGGAGCCAGTGGTTCTGGATTTATGATTTTCTCCAGGGATAATATAGTATTATAAATCTGGACAAAATAATGTACAAAAGGGACCTCAAAGGCTAACTAGTCCAAAATTCTCATTTCACAGATTAGGGAAGTGAAGTCCAAGATGGCCAAGGGACTGATCTAAGTTTACGCAGTAGCAAGCATCAGAGTAGAAACAGTCACAGAGAAAGTGTGTGGTAGTGTATACCCAGAATTGGTAAGTTGGTTGTATCAAACGGCCAAGGAGCAAAGGACTCCATGAGTATCATTGCAACTTTGGACCATGGGGTCTAAGACACAAATTAAGTCAGAAAGGGATTGAAAGAATGAAGGACTGGAAGAAGAGGAAAGGGTAGAGGACCTAAAAACATCAGTCAATTCATTTCAATTCCCTTCTATTTAATTTGGTTTATTTTAATTCAATTCAGCAAGGATTTCTTAAGTGCAATGTGATATAATACATAGGGAATTGGCTTTGGTGTCTGAGGATCTGGGTTCAAACCTCACCTCTTGTGCTTACTGTAAGTAAGATTTTAGGGGGTTAGGCTTCCACAACTGGATAAGAAATTCCAAGAGCTTGCGGATAGTCCCTCAACCAATCAGAAAGTACTCCAAACTTTTCTATAAACAACTAGTTCTTAAGAAAGAGCCCTAGAGGCTAAACTGGTGGCAACCAGCTGGGTTCAAGGACGAGGCTTCCACCAGGCAAAGGCTTTTCTCCACTGCGCTTGCTTAATAAGCTTATTGAATATAAACTGAAACAAACCCCAAGGGTGGAGATAGCGGCCATTTTTGAGCGTGGGACGCATGAAGTGGGCAGAGTTAATAGAACACGGACGAACCTGCGATGGGCTGCCCAGAAAAGGTGTAACTCAGATGAACTAGATCAATAGGAGACCTGATGGGTGGAGTACGGATCTTACTAATGGTTTAAAAGTTGATTGTACCACTGAACCAGTGCCCACATGCTACTAAAGTGCATTGAGCTCACTTCTCTCAGGAGAAGCATAATAAAGACTTTCCTTCACTCACTCACTGTAGTAGATTTCTGTTTCAGATTTTTCTAACACTTACTACCTGTACAACCTTAGGCAAGTTACTTAATCTTCCTATGCTTCGTTTTCCTCAAATGTAAAATAAGGGGCCTTGCTTAGATGACTTCTGAGGTCCCTTCTGGTCTTCTCTCCATGATCTTATGTGCCATTTATTGTGCTAAATATTGGGGAAACAAAAAAAAAAAGGAAACTGTCTCTGTTCTCAAAGTCTTATATTCTACTGAAGGAGACAATATGTACACAGATAAGTAAATACAAGATCCATACAAAGTACTTTGGGAGGGGGTGGTGTGCTGTCATGACAAATGTAGGGAGTATGAGAAGTATGAACCTAGGATAGGTTGCAAAACTTATCAAAAGAAGAATAATTCTCTCTGCTCTGAATACATGTAGCACACACGTACTGAGTATATCATCTGGCCCATTTTATCAAGCCCTTCTTAGTGATATTTCACATTCCAGCATGCTTATTTTCCATTATCCACCCTGCCTACTGCTATACTCTCCAGATCAGCGGGCCTTGCCATCTGCCCTGCTGCATAATGGCTCCTCCCTAACCTAGCTGAAACCATAATTAAATTAATTGATACTGGAAAGGAAGTGTCAATCAATCAATTAACATTTATTAAGTGACTTTCCAAATCAGAGTATCCTTTCAGGGCCACTCAGCTCTATAAAAGTAACTTCCTTCTATGAGAATGTAAGCTCCTTGGGGGAGGAACTGTCTCCCTGTTTTTGTATCCCTAGAACTTAGCCCACAGTAAGTACTTAATAAATGCATTTTCTTTTATTCCTTCATTCATTCACTCATTCACAGTTGTGACTAGAGAGGAAAATTTCAGAGCTCTACTTCTTGGAGATGGAGTAGTTTTGAGTGATAATAAATGTTTATCATCTATTGAGCGGGCAGCTAAAGCTGGAGATAATGGTCATGGAATATGAGAAGTTTGAGGACAGGGTGTGGGAAATGTCATCAGTCTTGATTCTTAAGTCACTTGCAATTGAGAACTTAAGGCCATTTGAAGGTTTTTGACAATGAATGCAAAAAAAAAGAAGGAAAAGGAATGTTAGTTCAAATCAAATTCCGAGTTGATCTTGAATCTGAGGCAGGAACTATTGTTTTATTTTTATTTTCAAAATTGCTCTTGTATGTCTATTTCCAGTGCTTACCACACAGTAGGTGCCTAATAAATGCCTGTCAAAGGAATGAATTTGTGGCTGCTCTGTATTTCCCAGAAGGCAGGGTGGTGTAATTGGAAATCTACTGGACTGGGAGTGAACATACAAGTCCCTGCTTTGCATGACCTTGGAGAAGTCACCTGAGTTCTCTACGTCTCCGTTTCCCCATCTGGGAGTTGGAGAACATTGTCTCCAAGGTCTTCCACAGCTACTTCTCCATCTTCTACTGCTTGTCAATCACACTTTAACAAGTCTTTAATTTGTAACCCAACCAAAAACGTCTCCCCTTTAGGGGAACTTGGGCAGTGTCCACACTGGCCCCCACCATAAGGATCTACATCCCGTGCATCTTCTCTAAACGCCTAACCCGGCAAGAGCCTGCATCCTTTCCTATCCCCGCCCCCACCCCAGGCCATCTGCTTAAGAAACCACGCCCACTTCCTGGAGCTAAGCGAAGGAAATATGTCCTCCACGAGGAACCGTAGGGCACGGGCGTAGTGCGCAGGCGCGGCTTCCTGGTCTCCGGGAGTGGCGTGTTCCCCTCCCCCAAGCTTGCTGCTTTCCGGCTCGGAGCGACGCCGGTGGTGCCGGAGCCGAGACCTCAGGACCTCCCTCTCCTCCACCTGTGGCGGCGTCGGCGCAGAGCCATGGCCGAGCGCGGGGAGCTCGACTTGACCGGCGCCAAACAAAACACGGGAGTGTGGCTCGTGAAGGTAAAGGCCGAGCGAGCCCTTCCCCCAGCCCCCCAGGGCCCCCCCCCGGGGGTCCCGCGGCCCCTCATCCACGGTCATCCAGCCTTTCTCCCTCAAGCCCCAGGGAGTTAGCCCAGGCGTGGATGGCGAGGCGGTTATTCTAACAGCATTTATTAGACACTTGTTGTGTACCAGCCACCCCGCTGGGCACTTGATGGGGTGGGGGGGGTGGTAGGAGTACGAAGACGGGACATTCTTTCCTGCCCTCACTGTACTTGGGGGAAACATAACAGGTCCCCAGGGAAGTAAGTGCAGATTGCAAGGTAATAAATTTAGAGCTGGAAGTCCGACTCCTTCGTTTTACAGAAGAGGAAATTGAGGCACAGAGCGGTAAAGTGACAGGGCATGGGGGTGGTATCAAACAGACGCCAAGTGTCCGAGGCAGTATTGGAGCCCAGGCTTGTGACTTAAATCCAGTTCCCCAACTAGGACATCGCATCAAGTCGTTCAGGATGAGGAAGGTAGGAGGGTCCGCAGCCTGAGCCCTTAACGGGAGCTCAGGGGACCCCCAGGAGCAGAGGTGAGCAGAAGGCCCAGGGAGCCCCTGGCTCCCCGAGGTAGTGTGGTGGGTGCTTCTGGGCCAGGGCCTCCCAGATTTTCTGGGTTTCCCGGAGTTATCCCCATGTCTACTTAGAGGGTGATCAATAGTAGTATTTATTCTGCATACATCTTTAAAGTGCTAATGAGTGCAGTGTAGGGGTACAGTGTAGATAAGATAATGCTTCTGCTTTCCCGGAGTTTATAGCCTGGTACAGGGACAGATAACTGAGATTCGGGAGCAAAATATTGGTTAAGGATAGAAAGGAAGAAGGTAATTAAACTTCATAGAAAAGTGTATTGGAGAAAGGCAGAACAGAATACTGGTTAACATTAGAGAGGAAAAAGATAATGAATCTTCCTGGAAAGGTTAGTTAAATGTGTTGTAGAGAGGCAGAACAGAATAGTGGTTAAAATTAGAGGTTCAGTTGTTCAGTCTTTTTTCAGTGATGTCCAACTCTTTGTGACCCCGTTTGGCATTTTCTTGGCAAAGAAAATGGAGTGGTTTGCCATTTTCTCCTCCAGCTCATTTTACAGGTGAGGAAACTGAAACAGAGTTAAGTGACATGCCCAGAGTCACACAGCTAGTGTGTGAGGTCACATTTGAACTCAGATCTTCCTGACTTAAGGCCTAGCACTCTATCCACTGCACCACCCAGCTGCCAAAAAGTTAATAGAGAGTTAGAGAGAGGCAGAAGGCAATAGTGGTTAAGCTTTATGGAAAGCTTAGTTAAATGTATTGTTGAGAGGCAGAGGGACAGGTGGTCAGTGGCCAATGAATAGAGCATTGGGCTTGGACTCAGAAGGACTGGAGTTCAAATTCTGCCTCAGATACTTACTAGCTATATTTGACCCTGGGCAGTCACTCAACCTTGTTTGCCTCAGTTTCCTCATCTATAAAATGAGTTGGAGAAGGAAATGCAAACCACTCCAGTATCTTTGCCAAGAAAACCTCAAATGGAGTCACAGAGAGTTGGATGCAACTGAAATGACTGAACAAAAAAAGAGAAGAACAAAATACTGATTAAGGATAGAAGGGAAGAAGGTAATTAAGCTTCCTGGAAAGATTAGTTAAGCATATTGTAGAGAGGCAGAACAGAATAGTGGTTCATGTTGGAGGGGAAGAAGGTAAACATTGATCAGGGTAAGTTTCATGGAAGAGGTGATATTGGAGTTGAGCTTTAGAGAGGGAGGGACAGTATTTCAGGCTTAGGTAAGGTGGTGGGAGAGCCATTACTTTGGGTGGGTAAGCAGATTTTGATAGATGTGATCGTGGAAGGGTAATCCCTAGCAGCTGATTTTCCCCACCAGACTTCATAGGAGATACTTCCTAATCCATAAAGTCTATATCGGAGGCACACTTTGAACACTCTTAAGTTAAAGCCACTTACTTCTCGGCCTCTTTCAGCAGAATGTCATTCTTCCTGTCACATTTCAAATGGACCCTGGGAATGGTCTGGTGACATAAGAGTCCATTGGCCAAAGGAGGAGCTGTGTATTTATTAATTTGTTCATATTGTATTCCACTTGCAGTAATTAGCTTTTTGTGAATTTAATCAAATTCTCAATAATGGCATGTTCTCAAAATCTGCTCTAATTCATCTTGCCAGATCTAGTCATGTTTAAAGACAACTTCATAAAGCTATTGAATCAAATCTGAAATAATTATTGAATACCTGATACGCAAAGCACTGTGAACGATTCAAAGAAGCTACGTTCCCTGTCAATAACAAGCTTGTGGTATGGTTGGGGAGGCAAGTCAAAACGTGAAAAACTGAATAAAATTAAATAGCAATAAAGACAATAATATAAGAGCTTGGTTGCCAGGTAAAGATAATAATTTACATAGTACTTTAAAGTTCAAAAAGCCCTTTCCCCACTACAACCTGTTTAAGTAGGTAGTGGAAGTCTCATTGTTCCCTTTTTACAGATGAGGAAACTAAGGCCCAGAGAGGTTAAGTGATTTACTTGAGGGCTACACAACTGGTCTGTGTAAGAGTACAGAGGTGAACCCAGGGCTCCTAAATCCAAGTCATTTCATTTATGAGTCATTCAGCCAACAAGCATTTATTAAGCACCTACTATGTAGCAGGCCTACTACTTGCAAGGTACTAGGTCTGCTAAGAAACTCCTATCTTCAAGGAGCCAGTATCTATTGAAGGAGGTAACATATGCACAAGTAAATATATACAGAATAAATGAGGGTTTGGAGGTTTGTTTTGCTTTGGTTTTGGTCAGGGAGACAGCAGCAGTTGAGGTGGTGGAGCTTGAGATGAGCTTCTCAGAAAGCTAATAGGGATTCTCAGAGGTGGGAAAGAGAAAGGAGAGCAGCTTGTGCAAAGGTGGGGAGACTGGACTGGAGTATCCTGTGTGAGGCACAACCAGAGACCAAAGAGTTCGTGAAGGAGGGATGTTGTAAACTTGGATAGGCAAGCTGGAGCCTGGTGGTGAAGAGCTTTCGGTGACAAATGAACTTTGCATTTGTGCTTGATTCCCAAGGGACAGTGTGGTACAGTAAAAGGAGTATTGGATTTAGATTTGTAACCAGATCAGTGATTTAATACTGGTGTGATCTTGGCCAAGAGTTTGAACTTTTCTGACCCTCAGTTCCTCATCTGTAAAATGGGAACATTGGAGCAGATGGCTTCTTCCTTTTTTTTTTAATCTACCGTAAAGTTCACAATTGTCTGATTTTTCTTATTTAATTTTTTTATTATGAACTTGTTACAGCCATCAACAAATGTAATTTCTATAGTCAAAGAATAGAAAAAGGGAATTATATATAGCTTGGTTTTTTCCTAAGCATACAGTGCGTTTAACACGGTGCCCTTCTGTTTGTGTCTCTGAATCTTCCTTTGCTCTCTTGATATTTTATGTCTCATTAATGCTTTTTTTCTTGGAGAACACTATTGTCTCTTGTTCCCAAAGCCAGGACGTGGGACCTTATTGAAGTAGCCCAAGTAAGAAGTGATAAGTTCATTCATTATCTAGGGCAAGACTTCTCAACTTTTTTGGATCATAGGATCCCTTCCACCCTCCCCACTCTGGCAGTCTGGTTTTCAGAATAATGTTTTTCAATATGTAAAATAAACTACGTAGGACTGCAAATGGTCAATTATATTGAAATATAATTATTACAATATTAACAAAAGAAGTTCATAAGAACCTCTGATTTTGGGCAATAGTGCCTTGAGTTTAGCGGAAGGAGAGAGAATGTGATAGAGCAGGAGGTTTGTGATTTGACTGTTTCAATACGTGTCAAACTTCAGTCTCGTCTATAAACTTTATTTCTCATCTATGCATTTTCTTTTTCAGCCTTACTAATTTACACTCAGATGCTGATTTCTGGGTGTCCTCAATTTGTGAATGCTTAGTTTAACTCTGTGATCCCTTTTCAGATTTTGCATTGGTATGGATCCCTTTTGACCCAACTGAGATGTAGATGAATTTTCATAGGTTAAAATGAGCATGGTTTTAGATTGAAAGGTAATAAATGCCAATAATAAAACATGTCTGTGTGTCTATTATGTTTCCTTAAGTTAGAGCTTTTTTAAACTGGTTTACAGACCTCAGGGCCTATTGATGAATTTCGGGGAGCTCATGAAGTTGTTTTTTTTTACTTAATTTTTAAGTTCCAAATTTTTTCCCTTTCCCTACCTCCTCCCCCACCTACTAAGAAGGCAAAAAATACAATACCCATTACACATAGAAAGTCATGCAAAATATATTTCTACATTAGCCATGTTGTGAAAAAAGAGAAGCAGGAAAAATAAAGAGAAAAAATGTTTCACTATGCACTCATTTCATCAGTTCTCTCTCAAGGTAGATAGCATTTTTCATCATGAATCCTTTGGAATTGTTGTGCATCGTTGTATTGATCAAAGTTGCTAAGTCTTGGGGCAGCTAGCTGGCGCAGTGGATAGAGCACTGGCCCGGAGTCAGGAGGACCTGAGTTCAAATGCGACCTCAGACCGCACACCTGACACTTACTAGCTGTGTTACCCTGGGCAAGTCACTTAGCCCCAACTGCCTAAAAAAAAAGGTTGCTAAGTCTTTCACAGTTAAATATAATTACAGTGTTGCTGTTACTGTATACCTTGTTTTCCTGGTTCTGCTTATTTCACTTCAATTCATACAAGTCTTCCCAGGTTTTTCTGAAATCATCCTCTTTAACGTTTCTTACGTCATAATCATATACCACAACTTGTTCAGCCATTTCCCAATTGATGGGCATCCCCTCAATTTCCAATTCTTTGCCACCATAGGAAGAGCTGCTGTAAATATTTTTGTACATATGGATCTTTTTCCTCTTTCTTTTATCTCTTTGGGTATAGACTTAGTGCCAGTATTGCCAGGTCAAAGAGTATGCACAGTTTGATAGCCTTTGGACTTAGTTCCAGATTGTTCTCCAGAATGGTTGGACCAATTCACAACTCCACCAATAGTGCATTAGTATCCTTATTTTTACCTATCCTCTCTAGCATTTGTCATTTTCCTTTTCTGTCATCTTAGCCAATCTGATGGGTGTGAGGTAGTACCTCGGAGTTATTTTAATTTGCATTTTGCTAATTATTAGTGATTTAGAGTATTTTTTCATTTGACTATTAATAGCTTTGATTTCATACTCTCTGAAGCGCTACCCTGTGTTGTACAAGCTTTCTAGCTTCAAGTAGGATGCCTGAGCAAAACTGAAATGTAGGGAAATGAAAAGGAATTATAGTAGAAATTTGAGGGTATAATAACATCTATTGTAATAGCTCTGGTCATTGTTCAGAGAGCTGTATGTCAAATGTGGAAGAGCTGAAGATAAGAAAATGTTCAAGACCTTCCTTCATACCTTGGGCAAATTCTCTAACCTCAAATCACTTCTTTGGAACAAAATAATAAGAAAAGTGCACACAAAAATTTCTTAAGTGCTTGCTATATGCTAGGCACCATTCTAGTAGAACAAATGGCCTTAACAAATATAAACAATGAAGCAATTCCTTGTATAAGGGAAGGGAGTGGGGAGAAAGATGATGAGTCAGGTGCTGAGGGAAAAAGGGAGAGTAACCTAAGGAGTTGGACTATTATATCTACCAAAAACTATCTAAGAGATAAAGTCTATGGGTTGGGAACGATGCCCAGATGGCAGAGTACAAGCTGCAACCCAGATAAACTTTCCCAACATTCCCCTCCAAAGAATTTTAAAATAATACCTCAAATCAAATTTGGGGTGGCAGAGCCAACAAAAGGTCAGGGTGAGATATTTTTCTAGCCAAAACAACTTAGTAGGTTGACAGGAGAGGTCTTTGACACCAGGGTAAACTCACTCATAAAACAGAAGTGGATAGCAGAATGGATTAGAAACCAGAATTCAACAATATGTTGACTTGAAACAAAAAGACACAGTTAAAATAAAGTGCTGGAGCAGAATCTATTATGCTTCACCTGAAGTAAAAAAGGCAGAGTAGCATTCCTGATCTCAGACAAAGCAAAAGCAAAAATAGACCTGATTAAAAGAGATAGTCAGGGGAACTACATTTTGCTAAAACATGCCATAGACCGTGAAATAATATAAAAAAATTTGCAGCAAATTTCTCTGATAAAGGCCTCATTTCTCAAATATGTAGGGAACTGAATCAAATTTATGAAAATAACCATTCAGTCAAAGGATATGAACAGGCAGTTTTCAGATGAAGAAATTAAAGCTATCCATAGTCATGAGAAAATGCTCTAAATCACTATTGCTTAGAGAAATGCAAATTAAAACATCTCTGGGCTACCGCCTCCCACACATCAGAAAGGACAAATGCTGGAGGGGTTGGAAATTTTGTTGCTGTTGTTCAGTCGTATCAGTTATGTCCAACTCTTTGTGACCCCATTTGGGGTTTTCTTGACAAAGGTACTGGAGTGCTTTGCCATTTTCTTCTTCAGCTCATTTTACAGATGAGGAAACCAAGGCATACAGGGTGAAATGACTTTCCCAGGGTCACACAGCTAGTGTCTGAGGCCTGATTTGAACTCTGACTCCACTATGCAATCTAGCTATCTCTGAGGGAAAATAGGCACAGTAATACACTATTGGTAGAGTTATGAACTAGTCTAATCATTCTGGAGAACAATTTGGAGCTCTGCCCAAAAGGCTATAAAATGTGCATACCTTTTGACCCAGCATTACCACTAATAGGTCTGTACCCCAGAAAGATCAAAGGAAAGGAAAAGAACCTATACATACAAAAATATTTATAGCAGCTTTTTGTGGTGGTGAAGAATTGGAAATTAGGGGATGCTCATCATTTGGGAAATGGCTGAACATTATGCGGTATATGATTATCATGGAGTACTGTTGTGCTATAAGAAGGAAGGTCATTGTGCACAGTAACAGCAGTGTTGTAATGATGAACTGCAAGAGCCTTGGCTACTCTGATCAGTACAGTGATCCAAGACAATTCCAGGGGATTCATGATAAAAAAATATTATCCACCTCCAGAAAGAGAACTGATGAACCCCGAGTACAAATTAAAGCGTAACTTTCTTGCTTTTTTTTTTTTTTTAACAACTATGGCTGTTATGGAAATATGTTTTGTATGATTTCACATGTGTTTTTGATAGCATTTTGCTTGCTTTCTCAATGAGTCAGGGAGGCATGAGAGGGAGGGAGGGAGAGAATTTGGAACTCAAAATTTAAAAAGAAGAAAAGAATATTAAATAATAAAGGGAAAAAGGAAATAAAGTCTATGCTTCAGATTCTGATATTAAGAGTCTCTGAAATCTGTCTCAAAGCAACCTGCCTGGAGGTAAGATAAATATCGCAATAGACCTTTCCCGTGTTCTACATTTCAGTCGAACTGTCTAATTCTCCCTCCTCTATTATTGCTCTGCCCTGTCCCTTCTCTGTGCCTACGTTCATAATTCACCAGGCATGGGCTGGACTCTGCATCTTCCTCCCTACTGTTCATAGGCAAGTAAATAATACACAAAATGGGGGTGGAATGGAGTGGAGATGAATTCTCTTTTAAATACATAATTTGGGATGATGATGGGGCCAACCAAGTAGAAATGTTTGGCAGGCATTTGGGGAATAGGATAGGAACTTAGAGGAGAGGTCCAGGGAGAGAGAAAAGAGTTAGTGTTCATCCTGTTACATGTAAAAAAAAATTAACAATCAATTTTAAAAATTTTGAGTTCCAAATTCTCTCCCTTCTTCCTGTGCCTTCCCCTCCTTGAGAAGACAAGTAATTTGATTTCGATTGTATATGTGAAGTCATGCAAAACATTTCCATATTAGCCACGTTGCAAAAGAAATATGTTGGATACTTTCCTGTCCTTAGAGTACACTGGTTTCCTTTCTGTTGCAGCACAGGTTAATAGCTTAATAAATATGTTTCAAATGGCTTTTGAAGTATATTGCTTAATTTCAAAAGATCATTCAGTAGCATACCTGAAGCCTTTCCTAAACTTAAATGCTCTATCTTTCAATTATGACATTCATAGACTTTGAAAAGGGGCCTGTTTTTGTTTGAAAGCAAACATGCTTGCTTTATATAAACTGAAGTATTTTCTGTTGGTTTTTTTTTAATCAGACAAGCTAATGTCTTGCCCCTTTTATAAAGCTAGTTGAAAAATTTTGTTGCACCTATATGAACAACAAGATTTATTGAAGCTCTTTTTGTGGTGGCAAAGAATTGGAAATTGAGGAATGGCTGAACAAATTGTGGTATATGATTGTGATGGAATACTGTTGTGCTATAAAAACTGGATGTTGTGCTATAAAAAAAATGATGAACTGGATGGTTTCAGAAAAACCTGGGAAGACATATGAACTGATATGAAGTATAGTGAGCAGAACCAGGAGAACATTGTACTATATAATATGATGATCATCTGTGAATAGCTTAGGTATTCTAATCAATATAGTGATCCAAGACAGTTCCAAAAGACTTATGATGAGAAATGCTGTATACCTCAAGAGAGAAAATTGATGAAGTCTGAGTGCCATCTTGGGCTTGGAGAAGCCTAGAGAAATTCTTTTTTCCATGAATTCCTCATCTTAATCTGCTTCTTGTTACATTTGACTTCCAATCTTGAAGAGCTAACTGTGGAAACAAGTAGTATAAGACTGTGAGAAGATAGTTGGTGGTGGTGGTAGGAGGGTGTTGGAAGGGACCACCATTTAGAATTTTAAGTTACTTGTACCACTTCATCTTAGTCCCTTTTCAGGCAGCCAGTATGTCTCCTATCTAATCAGAGACTGATCTGATATGTTTTATACCGTATTGTGAGTGGACTGGTAGGTAGGCTGGAGCCCTATTTCCAAGAGCCCTTTAGGGGCAGAGTGTAGCTGAAATATCCATATATTTAAAACAGCATTTTTTCCTACAATTTTTCATTGCAAGCAAACCTTTCAGATGAAATCTCCACCATACTGTGTATTAAGCAGATGTTTGTAAACTAGCCTGGGAATCATTATTTATAAAATAGTTTCTCTTCAAAAACAGGTTCCGTATTCCAGACAGCCTTTGAGGAAATCATCTGTATTTGTATTGCTACCACATAGAATTTGTTTGTGCAACTTGCCTTCAACATAAGAGCTATGAAGTTAAATCCATGAAATTTCAAACCAGGGGTCCCTAAAATGTTGGTCACAGTCATGAGTGGCAATTGTTGCTATAGCTCTCTCTCCCTGCAACTCTTGCATTTCAAGGGGCAGGCTGTGTAGGGTAATGTGATGGGAAGCTCCTTCTCTGACTCTAGGATTCCTCCATCAACACCTCTCCATTCTGCTTTTCTCAAGACATTAGGAAAATTAAAAAAGCAGTGTCTCCTCATAGACATTGGAAGGACCTTAAACCTAAACAGTAGTTTCCATCTGGGGGAGCCTTTGGTAAACCTCAAAGCCATATGCACATGTGAAGGGGTAGTGATTTCTGGGAAGATAGATGTACCTAGGAAATGAAAATTAACAAATTAACTCAGTCCTGAAATGTTTACTGTTCATTCTCTTTCATTATTTTGTCCTTTCTATAACTTAATTTCTAACCAGAAGGCTTCCAATGTCAAATTAGGTTCTTTAAAACAGCTAGAATCTTGTTAGCCCAAAATAAATGCTATTGGTTTGCTTGCTCGAGTTCAGGGATTAAGTAAATAGACTAAACATATCCCTTCCCCTTCATGAGCAATCAGACCAAGTATTTATTGAGCATTTTGGGGCACAAGACAGAATATAAGTAGATGGAATATAAGTAGTTAACACTTTTTATTGCTTCTAGGTTTGCTGCTACCCATTCAAAGCCTATAATTCTCTTCCCACCAATTTTGCCCACTCATTCACTGTTCCGGCAGATGCACTGTTAGGATTTTGCCTTGTGGTTTTCTACTTTTGAGAGATGGTCTCTAGGAACATATTTTTTAAAGAGAGGACTGCCTGTGCTAGGGACTTCAGATATGTGCTAATGAAAGACAAGCTCCCTGTCCCCAAGTAACTTATTAAGACACACTTGCCAATAATTAATGGGCTACTCTCTATCTGCAGAAAATCTTTTTGCATTTGAGTAGTCAGGTCTGGCTGCTTTCAAGTGTCGTCCTTTAAAGCCTAGCTCAAGTTCTGCTTCCTTTCTGAAACCTCCTCTGAACTCCTTTTACATTTATAATTAGAACTGCATAGTTTAGCATTAAATTGTTCTGCTATGTTAGAAAGTCTTTGAGGTCAGGGACACTGTGTTATATATGTGGTGACTGTACAGTGTGGGACATTACAGATTTCCAGAAAAGATCATGTACTTTTGGCAAGGCTTTCAAAGAGAAATTTCCCTGGTGAAGTAGTGTGTCCCAGTTTTGGGGAAAATCTAGTCATTCCGATATAGTCATCATTGCATCCATCCCCCCACGTTGTTGAGCAGATAGTAGAACCTTGATAAATACTTGATGATTGACAATAAACAGCAATTGTAGACTAAGTAATTTAAATGCAAATGTTTTTTCTTTAATTAACATCATAAATTTATTGATTGCTTGTATGTTTCATATTTTGTTTTAGGTTCCTAAGTACTTGTCTCAGCAGTGGGCCAAAGCTTCAGGAAGAGGAGAAGTAGGAAAGCTGAGAATTGCAAAGTAAGTGGATTCACATGGGGTTTTGGTATTATTTGGAAAAATTTATAATCATATTGTAAATACATTTATAAATAATGCACAGCACAGCAATACAGCAAACACTGTTGCGTGATTGAAATATAAATGGAAAGCCATGAAAAATTGGACTGGATTACTTGTGAGTAAGGCCTTTCCAACTCTGAGATCATTTGATTCTGTGAAATAAGGCTGTGCAAGAGACTGCTAAGACATTTCTACCGTGTGGCTAACAGAAACACATATTAAAGCATATTGAAGGGGAGTAAATCATCTCAGATATTGAAGGGTATCTGTGTTATTGTGGCATAATTTCTTTCATAAAGTCTTCAATACTTTCAGTTTTGATGGTGATTCAAAATCACCGTTATTGTCTGAGAAATGCTTTGCTATCTTAAGTCACCCACCATTACTTGGTGCTCATTTGCTAAACTTGGGATTGTCTTTGTTCTTTTGCAGAGATTTTTTTTTTAACATGGGTCAGTTCCTTGTATCAGATTTATAGGTTAGACATGTCCTATGTTTAGTTCTTGACATATCTTATGTTGTTTTTTTGTTTTTTGGTGGTTGGATATTCTTTTGCATTTTAAACCTACATGTATACCTCCTGATAGCGTGATCTTTCTCTTGTTTGTTTTAATTCTAAATAGATTCTATAATTTCTTAGTGATTTTTTAACAAGGCTATTTAATAGTAAACAAATGAGATCATTAATGTGCCTGATGGTAATATTTGATAGTAGTTGTGTTTACTTCAAAAACATTTTCGTTTCTTCTTTTATTAGACCTGTCCCTAGAAATCCTTTAAGGAGAATGAGGGTAGGTAATAGCTTTTTTTGCACATAAAACTGGGAAACAAATTTTATGACTTGCCCAGGTGATAGTAGAACTATGTTAGAACTTGGTTTTCATAACTCTAGAACAAACTAGACCACACAGCAGACTGCAACAGCAGTACATTAAATTTGTATAGCACTTTACCGTTCCAAAGAGCTTTCAAGTACTTCAGCTCGTTTAATTCTTAAAACAGCCCTGTGTAATGGTTATTACTTTATGTAATAGAAATGTCCCAGGAAAACTGTATATAAACCTAATTTTGTGAACTGAATACTTTTAATGCACATGAAGAACTCCTTATTTCGAAGCACACTGATGCTACCTTTTATAAAGTGAAGAGGGCTTTTGTAAAGTAAATAATTATCACCTTTATTTCGTAAAATTTTTGCAAACTTTAAAGGGCTACATAAATATCAGTGTTTATTATCAAGCTCAGATTTTTCATGTATTGGTTTTCTTAGAAGTGAGTATACCTATAAGATGGCACAGTGGATAGAGTGCTAAGCTAGGTATCAGGAAGACCTGAGTTCAGATTTTGCCTCAGACACAATTACTAGCTGTGTGACTCTGGACAAGTCACTTAACCTCTGTCTGCCTCAGTTTCCTCAATTTTAAAATGGGGATAATAATAGCACTTAACCTCCAGGGATCATTGTGAGGAACAAATGAGATAATATTTATAAAGCACTTAGCACAGTCCCTTGCATCCAGTAGGTGTTGAATGAATGCTTGTTCCCTTCCCCTAACTGGAACTGGCCTACTAGAGTAGCATAGTAACAAGCTTTAAGCACCATATAGTTTTAAAGAAATGTAGCCAACCATTACTTTTAAATATATATGGTATTGAAACTAAGAGTCTTGTCAAATAGAAGATGAGCCTCTTTTAGATAAAAAGTGTTTGCATAGCCTAGTGGATAGTGAGCCTGTCTCAGAGGCAATACAGCTTCGCTTTGTTTCCTGCTCCTGACCACACTGTCTTTGTGACCCTGGGTAAAGTCACTTTTATTTCTCTGGGTCCCTAGCGACTCTGTAAGACTGAATTGAAGATTAGGTGTCAGTCTGCATTGAGAGAGGGAGATTTTCCACTGGGAGCAAAGGGAAGAATAGATTTGGACCCAGCATCTCTTCTCTTCCCATAATCTCCCTTCAAAAAACCCAATCTTGGGGGGCAGCGAGGTGGCGCAGTAGCTAGAGCACTGGCCCTGAAGTCAGGAGGACCTGAGTTCAAATCTGGCCTCAGACCAAACACTTGTCACTTACTAGCTGTGTGACCCTGGGCAAGTCGCTTAACCCCAATTTCCTTAAAAAAAAACCCAAAAAACCAATCTTGTAACTAGCCTCTTAAGAAGATTGATAAAGTGTTTTAAAATATCTTATTGTTAGATAGCTATAATATATGAAACCACTAAATTGTTGTTAATTCATTTTCTTTATTCCCTTTTTCAGTAAACTCCAGTGGCTCCCTGTTACCTTAAGGACTCAAATACAAACTCTTCTGTTTGGTATTTAAAGTCCTTCCTATCCTGGCTGCAGCTTACTTTGCCAGCCTTATGTCTCCTTCATGCAGTTTTTGGTTCAGCCATACTGACCTTCTTATTCCTCATATTGACCCTCCACGTCCTGTTTCTCTGCTTTTTCATAGGTTGTCCTTGTCCATGATGCACTCTCTTCTGGCTTCTATCTCTTGGAATACCTAGTTTCCTTAAAAATTGAGCTCCTAACACATTCTTCATGAATAATAGCTAAGATTTAAATAGTACTTTAAGGTTTGCATGTATCATTCTATACTCATAACTAGGAAATAGGTACTTGCTGTTATCCACATTCACATAGAGGAGCTGAGGCAGAGAGACTTGCCCAGGGTAACACAACTAATAAGTGTCTGAGGTTATATTTGAACCTCAGGTCTTTTGGACTCTAAGCCCAGCACTCTCTCCACTGCACTGTCTTATAGGTATGATCCACTTTGTTGGCTGTCCTAATAGAATATAAACTAGTTTAGGAAAGGAACTGGTTTATTTCTTTGTATTCCTGTCTTCTCTTACAGTGCCACATACATAATATACCCTTAACAAATGTTGTATGTTGATTTGTAGATAATATGAAGGTAGATCATCTTGGCCTCACTTGTTCAGTTGTTTTCATTCATGTCTCACTCTTCGTGACCCCATTTGAGGTTTTCTTAGCAAAGATACTGGAGTGGTTTGCCATTTCCTTTTTTAGCTTATTTTACAGATGAGGAAACTACGGCAAACAGGATAAAGTGACTTCCCCACGATCACACAGCTAGTAACTGTCTAAGGCCAGATTTGAACTCAAGGAGGTGAGTCTTCCTGACTCCACACCCAGTGTTCCATCCACTGCACCACCTATCTGCCCTAACTGACCTTACTTAAGTTATTATAAAATTACAGACTCAGAACTTTTGTACTGAAGAGGTCATGTAGCCCGATTCCCCTAGTTTACAAGTAATCATACCAAGGACTTGGATAGATTTAGTGACATCTAAATCCACAAGGTTTTCTTCATTCTGCAGGCTGCTTTCTCAATTGCTCAGTCAGTTTGAATGATCTCTTTCCACTATAACGAGCCTTAGAAAAAAGTGTGCCTAAGAGTCCCCCATAAAAAAAAAAAAAAAAGGCAAATTTCCTTATGGGAAAAACAAGATTGAATTAATGAACTTTGATTATATACAAGTTTTATAGCTCATTTTTATTCAGTATTTTGACTTGTTCTCTTAGGAAGATAAAGCTCTATTTTATATAAAACATGCCATTTGCCTCAAAATTCTAGAGGTCTTATATATCCAGCAGGCATAGCTTCTTGGAAATCACTTCATTTGACACCAGTACAATCTAACTCTAATATAGTTTTGGCCAAATGGTGGTATGTTTATAATTCCTTTTTGTGTGTCTTTTTAACATTTTGTATGTCATTGTTGACCACAGCAGCTTATCTTTCCATCTGGCCCATTCATTCTCCTACTATTCTTCTTTGCCTTCATCTTGATTTCTAGGCCCTCTACACATCTATGAATTCCCATAGATTGCTATGTATTTCTTTATCTGTTTCCTCCCTACACTACCTGGATCTCCCAGTATGTAATTCCTGTAATGTTCCCCCTAACACCTTAAATGTCATGCTCTTGTCTTTCTGCTATAATCATTTTTAACCAACTCTCAATCCTGTGTAAGCTCTGTCATTGACTGTTTCTGCTTTTATTTCTGGATTGCCGGAACTGGAGAAAGTTAAAGAAAATTTCCATCATCTCAGCTGCATTACAAATTCATACAAATTTCAGTTTCACAATAGTCCCTGTCCTTCCTCATATCTAGGAGGTCCCTCAGTCCTCATTTTTGTTTTTTGTATCTCATGGCCTTTTTCTTAACTGCACAGGGTATTCCAAAAGTTGTTAGACAGTTTTAAATTACAGTCCAGGAAGTTATTAACTTGTTTTTCAATGCCTCTGTGTGATATTTAAAATCATAATAATAGGATTTGTAGTCAGATTCTGTTAGGAACAGATTGTACCATTGACAAGTGAAATACAATTCAATTAAATAAAATTTTATTGAGCACCTACTGTGTTCTAGGAATTCCTGAGGTAATGGTATATAACTAGATTCTGCTTTCAAGGAACTTATGATCTCTTGGGGAAAAGGACAAGTATATAAATGAGTGACTATGATAAGAGGGAAAAGGAGAGAGAAATACTAAGGGCTTATTCAGGCTATGTTTTGGAAATTTGAGATCAAATTACTAGTCCCCTGAAGCAGGGAGGGCTCAGAAATGCTACTTGGAAATACCATCTGAGGCTAGCATTGAGGAAAAGGAGGAAAATATCCAGTCTAGTCCATGCCTGAGGAATCAGTGAGTATAGGCACAGAGAAGGGAGAGGGCAAAGCAAGAATAGAGGAGAGAGAATTAGTTAGCTGGAACGTAGAATATAGGAAAAGCTTAGTGTGATATTTGTCCTGCCTCTAGACAGGTTGCTTGAAACCAGATTTCAGAGAATCTGAGGACTGTATTTCATAAATAGATTTCGGTAGATGTAATAGACCAACTCCTTCCGTCAGGCTTCCTTCTTTCTCAGCACTGAGCTCATCATCTTCCTACCCAATTCCTGCCTTTATACAAGGGGATTTTAATATCCATATAAATCAGGCCTGCACAACATAACAGCCTGTGGGCATTTAGGATTTCAGATCATCTGCACTCTCTCCTGTTTGTCATGTGACCCACAGCAGCCAACCAGTCCGTCTCTGCCTTTACTTGGAAAGCGAGCTGCTAAAAACCTGTCTGCGGCCCGAAGAAGTTTAGCCTGTTTTGGTCCCTACCTACTGGCAGGTTGTACAGGTCTGATGTAGATGTTCCCTCAAACTTACTAGCCTCCCATTTCTTTTATCTCCTTAAGTCAGTTTTAAAATGGGGATAATAATAGCACTTAACCTCCAGGGGTCATTAAGGACTTGATCCTTTACTCCATCTCAGCCAGTTACAGGGATGTTCACATGCTCGATCTTGCCATTACCTTCCGCTTCTCTAATTAGGAATTCTGATATTCCCCTATTTGACCCTAACTTCTCTCCATGGTGCACCTTGCCTCTACCTGTTCTTTGCCCTCCTTGAGACCTCCATTCAACCTTTCAGGAATTGGGCGGGCCAGTCCCTCTGCTCCTAATTTCACTCCCTTTCCTTTCCAACTTCAGTTCAATAGTTAGTCATTTCAGCTTTACCCTTTCCTCTGATCTTAAACCTCTTGTCTTCCTTGTCCTTGTCACTCTCTTCTTGCCAGACCTGAGCCTTGGATTACTCCTATGCTTAATCTGCCTCCCCAGCTTCTGCTGAAGGACAACTGGATGAAATTGAAGGAAGTCTCATAATTATATTACCAAGCTACATTACAGATTTGTTATCCAGCCTTGGGGCAGCTATGTGGCACAATGTATAGAGCATAGGGCTTAGAATCAGGAATCTTGGAATCCAGCCTCAGATGCTTACTAGCTGTGGGATCCTGGGTAAGTCACTTATCCCTGTTGGCCTCAATTCCTCTTCTGTAAAGTGAGCTGCAGAAGGAAATGGCAAGACAGAGATTACCTCCTGACGAGATGATAGGGTGTGAGGTTACTCATCCAACTTTCTAATAAACCTGGCTGTGATTTCCGTCTTATATGTAAACATGTTGTATATTTTTTCTACAGGATTTTCTGGTCTTTGGCTAACAAGCAAATAGAGTATTATTGGGATAGTAAGGAAAGGAATATAGGGTTGCTTTCTGTATATTTTTTTTTCAGAGTAGGAGAATGAATTGAAAAGTGCTATTCAAATGTAAACTATCATAATTTGTAAAAGATCATTCCAGAAAATTTAGACTTTCCCTGTTTTAAAATATGTCTTCTTTTTCCCCTTCTCCAGGAATCAAGGAAGGACTGAGGTAAGTTGATTTATATTTGTAATTTTAGTTCTTTTTAACACATGAAAGAAGTATTTATCTTATATGGTAGTAATTATAGGGTAAAGAAAGGTTTTCATTCTGGAGAACTCATCAGCATCGGTTCTCTGACTTTATGCTTGATCAACTGCCTGGTTGTCTATTCTTTTTATTAGTATTGTATTTGTCTTCTTTGGGCTGGACACCATGGATTGTGTAGTATTAAAAGTCAGAGTGAAGAGAATATTTGGTTTAGTTTTTTTCAGACTTTAATTGTTATCCATAATGTTGAACACTCTGATGGTTTAGCACATAGCTACTCAGTAAGTATTTCATACTAGCTTTCCAAATATCTTGAGTATAGTGAAGATCAGAAAGCCAGTATTTATAAATCCTTTTGATATAAAATGTGGTGTTCATTTGGGTAAAGAGTCTAGAAGAGAATTCTTCTGAAAGAAAACAGTCTCCCAATTCTAACCTATAGTCCTGTGGCAAGTATTTGATATTTACAGAAATATTTAGGGGAATTAAATCATTTAGTAATTATTAGTGGGGTTTGAATCAAGCTTAAAATATAATTATGTCCAGAACATTTAATATGGATCAGAAACTCTTAGTGTCGGCATATGTTTTGTTAACATTGAGGCTATACCTTAATCCTATCTAAACTCTGTTGTCCCTTGGCCACATGGTCCAGGTCCCTGGCACTCTGTTCACTGACCACTCCCATCCAGATCATCCTTAGACCCCTCTTCCAGTCACCCCAGATTACTTGGCCATTCCTAGATCCCTCCCACAGTCTTTCTGTATATAAGATTCATCTTGCCTCCATTAAGTTGTTCAGATTCTTACAGTCTAGCCAATAGCTCACAAAGGTTCAGATTCCTTAAGAGTCTGGCCAGAATGGCGGATCTTTAATAAACCTTGTCTTTGGCTGGGGAAAAAAAACCAACAAATATTGAGGGTATAACTATATAACTATTGGAAATGCAACCTTTTCTTAATAAGTTAGCTGTATCATTTTTGCATATTAGGATAGCTTCTTACTATAGTTGGTTTTATAATGTGTTTGTTGGAGAGTTTTCAATATAATTCTAAAAAGATCACTAATTTGGAAAATGAAATATGTAATTAAAATTTAAGCATAGATAGTTCATAGTAAAAAGTTAAGTAATTAATAGACTTTGGTTAATTATCTGCTAGGTATCTTTTACTTTGAATGAGGAGCTTGCAAATATCCATGATATTGGTGGAAAACCTGCTTCTGTCAGTGCTCCCAGAGAACATCCATTTCTCTTGCAAAGCGTGGGAGGACAGACATTAACAGTCTTTACAGAGAGCTCATCAGGTAAGGGAGAGTGAAATTAATGCTACTCTTAAAAATGTTATTTAGCTTTATAAGTTTGGCACTGTAATTTCTTTAAAAGGACATTATCAAGGCCTAACATTCAACCAGTCATTTTTTTTCATGCCATTCTTTGTTTGGCCTTTTCTTGTTATGATAGAATCTGTCAAGCAGTAAACATTTATTAAGTACTTACTGTGTTCCAGGCACTGTGCTAAGGGCTGGGGATACAAAAAGAGGCAAAGACAGCTCCTTCCTTTAAGGAGCTCAGTTTGTATAACTAATGAGGAGCTTACAATCTAATGAATGTAGAGAAATTCATGAAAGAATTGGGGTTTATATTTTAGTATTCTGGGCATAAACATGGAACAAACCGAGTAGCATATACTACAAAATGCGTCTTCTAAGGTGATTGAAAAAAATCTTTGTGCTTTGGATTCTGCTATTGTAGGGTCAGCCTACATATAAAGCATATCTCATGTGTTTTCTTATCAGGAATAGATGGGTTTTTTTGTTTGTTTTTTTAGCAACAGAGTGCTAAATGTTAACAATTACTGCTTAAACTTCAGGAATGTTCTAGTGTTACATTTTTGTTATTATGTACTAATCCATCTTAACCGGTCCTGTCAAAGAGAGAAGGGGCTGTCTGGGAAAAAGAAGTCTTTTTTACATGATGTATTAACCATATAGCTACTTTTATGATTCAGATACATGAGTTTTTGGAATACTAAGCATTAAAGGGAATATCTTCTGTTGTTGCTATGAATTTAAGTTCATTTTCACTATCTTCTACTTTTCTTGTCTACATTGAATTTAAACCATTACTGCGAAAGTAGAGTGTGTGCTACCTAGTACAACATAACACACTTTCATATAGTAAATTAGAAAAAATGATCTGTTTGTCTTCTGAAAGTAAAATCTGTGATTTCATCCCATTTCTTATCAAAGATTTCAAGATAGTGGGGAGTTGTGATGAATTCTCATATGATGTAAAAAATTTCATCTTTAAAAAATCATATCCTTATAGCAATTAATAGCCTATAAATTACTATAAGCTGTTTAAAATCAGTTCAGTAAATTGCCATTTTGGGGGGAGAATGTAACTTTTACCAGTGTGGTAAATTGTAATAGTTTTTCTGAGTTGTAATGCTAAGTAATGATTAGCTTTAATGCCTTAATTATTGTTGTGGTATAGGTATTCATAGTACCATTTCTTGGCAGACAGAAAGTGTAAAAGTGAACGTTTCATATTGTACACGGGATTATGCCATAGTTACAGAGACGTAGCTTGAAATTTATCTTGAAATAGATGAAACAGATGGCTCAAGAGGCTCCCCTTTGGCAGTCCACGGTTGCCAAAGTCATATTCCATAAGCAAAAGATTGACCATGTCACTTCTCTGCTCAGGAAGCTCCAGGGACTTTCTGTTCCCTCCAAGATCAGATGTACGTTCTTCTATTTGACATTGAAAGCCCTTCACCCTGGGCTCACCACGTATTTCCAGGCTTATTACCCATTATTGCGCTTCCTATACTCTTTGGTCAAGCCAAATGGCTTTCTTGCTCTTGGTCACGCACAACATTCCATCCCCTTGTCACTGTCTTTATACTAGCTGTCCCTTATTCCTAGAATACAGTCTCTTCTCCACTCTGCGTCTCTGAATCTCTAGCTTTCTCATTTAGAATCCTCTCCTGTTTTCATACCTGGCTACCCTACTTGGGGACTTCTCTACCCTGCCCCAGGAAGTTCATTATTAGGATATCCTCAT
This sequence comes from Vombatus ursinus, assembly GCF_900497805.2. Classification (NCBI taxonomy): domain Eukaryota; kingdom Metazoa; phylum Chordata; class Mammalia; order Diprotodontia; family Vombatidae; genus Vombatus; species Vombatus ursinus. The sequence continues at coordinate 26,628,471 of NW_020954580.1, read as the reverse complement.
CATCCTTCTGCCTTGGTGTTCTCCCTCAGCCCTACCCTCTTCCTCTCCCATTGGAGGGTGGGACCATGAACTGCATACTTCCATTTAAGCAGAGAGATCAGCTCAGATAGCTCATTTCTCACCTGGCTGTCCTACCTTGAGACTTCTCTGATTTCTCCACCATGCCCCTACCTACCTTGCAACCCCTTTCAACTTCTTTTTGTGTTTTGTCTTCCCTCATTAGAGTGTAAGCTTCTTGAGGGCAGTGGTGGGTTTTTTTGAATTTGTATACCCAGCACTTAGTACAGTGCCTGACACATAGTAAGCTCTTAATAAAAGTTTTTTGATTTTTGACTTCCCTCAGAGCTCAGCTCAAGCATCACCTTCTATATCAGGCCTTACCTGATAGATATTGCTATTGATATTTTTTCCCTTAAAATTATCTTGTATTTACCTTTTTCATATTTGGTATGTACTTACATGTGGTCTCTCTTTATAGAGTACAAGCCCCATGAGGGCCTGGGTTGTTTCGCTTTTGTCTTTGTATCCCCTAGCACCTAACAGTACCTAGTATATAGTAGGCACTTAAATGTTAATTGACTGGTAAATAATTGGTTTGAAAAAAATTTATAATATGAATGGGCAAAGGTAGTCGAGTCTTGCTATGTAAAAGGGAAAGCTATAAGATGAGAGGCAATGGAAAGTTTGGAAGTAAAAGGATATTTTTAAACCTTCCTTTTAGAAAAAGATTCTTTGAATCTTCATACCTTATATATTATTAGGTTGACTATAGGATACTGAGGCCTAATGAAAAGTTTCCTACATGAGTTGAAACTGATAGGAGTCTGTAATAACTTATGTAAACAGAAAACCTGCAGCCATTGATCAGAGTTCCAGTTCTATCTAGTTCTATTTACATAAAATAAGAACAGAATTATGGAAAGTTAAGCCATATATTGTTCTCAAAAGAAGTCTTCTGTCTTGCCTTTTAGTTGTTTTTGCTCTCCTGAACATTTTGTGTTCATATTTTTGGTCCTGCAGTACCTCAAATTGGGTATGGTATTCCCAGCATCATCTTGGCAGAGAAATAGAAAAAGATCCAGACTGTCATTTACGTTCTGGAGTATGAACAATATGTTCTTGGCTTTTGGTGATGTGATTATACAGACTCAGTTCTAATTTTCTTCCCACTCACTTTTTTTCATATTACTGCATTCTTGGTTTTCCCTGCCCAAATGATCACTTCTCTTCTAGATTATTATTCTGATGTTTCCAAATTGGATTTCAGTTATTTTTAACCCAGCTAAGTTGCCTGGTACATCTTCTCTTAATAATATTTGCCATTCCTCTGTTGCATTAATTAGTTATTAAGTCACTCTTCCAAATTATTAATACAGGTATTATAATTGAAATTAATGTTGGACAATGCCTCCTGATCATTTCCCATTTTTCTGAATTATTTTGATAAATTTTTTTTGTTACTTGATTCAAAATAAATATATCTGAACCTGCAATTTTCATTTTATGAAATTACATAATGTCTACATGCCTCTTCAGGTACATATGCCTTAAAATCCAATGAGTGAGACTTTATTTTCCTTTAAGAGCATATTGAGTGACTTGACTGAAGGTTTCATGGTATGATGACTAGAGCATTGGATTTGGGGCCAGAGGGTCTGGCTTTCAATTTGTTTGCCTCTTATTTACCACCTGTATTAAAATGACAAGTAACTTCCCTGTGCCCTGGTTTCTAGTTTATAAAATAAGAGTATTAGATTAGATGATTTCTAAGTTCCTTCGAACTTTAAAGTCTGTAACTCTTGAGAAAAAAGAAAAATTCAGGAATTGTCATTTACAGTTTCAAGATTTTATTTTCTGATTCTCCATGCCATTTATGTTGTTTTCAGCTACATGGCCCTGTACTTCGAAAAGAACAAGAGGTTTAAAATTAAGATGCACGTGAAATAGATATGATTTTGTGTATTTGTCCTTTTTTTCAAGTACGATACTATATTCATTTATTGATTTCTCCTTAGTTATTCACATTCTACAAAATGAAAAATTCTAGGAAAAATACACACCTTAAATGAGTTTGATATCTTCCATCTTGATTTAATAGTTCCTTCTTTTCTCTTTTGTGTACTTGAAAAAAATTTAACTCATTTTTCTAATTAACTAATTTTGTTATTTTGTATTTCCTTTTAGAGCTATACTTAGTGTGAACTTGAATTTTTGCATCTCATTCTCCTTAATTAAAAAATCCATATGCCCTTCATTAGTACTTTATGAATTCATTTTAATTATTTCTAGCTCTTAGTTTCTGAGAACTTTTGGCTAGCTCTATTTTCAGTTACTGTTTCAAGTTATCATTATTTCTTCTATCTGTGTATTCCCCCCATGGAATTAGCAAAATAACCCTTTCCTTTATTTTTAGAAACTTTTTTTTTAGAGTTTATGCTTCATTTTTCCATGAAGAAATGACTGGATTTTGGTTTTGTTCTTTATTTTAGTATTGTGTATTTCCTTGGGAAACCTTTTTATTTTTCATGGTTTCAGCTGCTTCTGGATAATGGTGGATGTTTTCCATCTGTTTCTTTTCATCTCTGGCACTTTCCTTTTGTTAAAACTTATTTTCTTAAGTTTTCTTAACCTAAACCCAAAGTAATAAATGCAAAACCTATTATTCCAACTTAATCTCTCCCTATTTCAGTCCCATTCTCCCAAAAACCTAGAGGTAACCATGAGTAACCATGGAACCCAAAAAGTTAGTTTAACAACTAACCTCATGACTGATTTTCATTTGGTTATTTTTTTTTAACCCAGAATAGACTGTAGCATTTCTTTAATTCGTCCTTCTTACAAGCATATATCCTGGTTGTCAATATGTTGATATTTGCTGGAACTTCTAATCTGTTATAGTTCTCTCTACCTTCTCCCATTCCTTTTAGCAAATGAGAAGAAGAGGAATAGTAAGCATAAGAGACCCAAGGACTATTTTTGGTTTGGGAGGTGGCCAGCCATGTTCTTGTAGTGCTTTTAATTTGGTGATCTGTGGGAACATTAATATAGAATTAGTATAAAATTGAAAGATATGGAATCAGAGGACCTGGGTTTGAATTCCAGCTGTGCTACTTACCTGCATGACTTTGGACAAAATTCTTAATCCTTCTTGGCCTTAGTTTCCTGATCAGTAAAAATGAGGGTATCTCACTAGATAATTTCTCCGTTACCTTCAAACTCTACATCTTATGATCCTAGTTTATTGGATCTTATTTCTCTGGTATTGTTCTTAAATTTAAATATGTTCTGCTCCTTCTAATACACTCAATTCAGAAATGAAAGTCTTTAATCTTTTCTCTGTCTTTAGATATTACTTCATTCACGTTGTTGATTGAAATTATATAGTCAAGCATATTTGAGTACCTGCCATTTTATTCGTTGGGCAGTCATTAAGTTCCTACTATAATCATACCTTTTCTGAGTGGATAAAGAAAGTTATAGGATCCTAGAGTGGCCCATCTAGTCCAACCTCCATATTTTACAGGTAAAGAAACTGAGCTTCAGAGGGACATTGTTTACTTGCCCAAGGTCATACAAGTAGTAAGTGCCAGAAGTGAGATTTGAACTCAGGCCCTTTCATGCTAGAGCTCTTTGCACTGCTTCCCCATCAGAAAGTGCAGTAACCAATTTTTGTGCTTTATCATTCTGATAATAATTGATTTACTCAGTATTTTAGTGTTTTACTAAATGCTTTCCTCACAGAGTAGATAACTTAAATATGACTACTTTTTATTATACCAAAATTCAGCAAAACATTAAGTACCCACTGTGTGCTAGGCACTATTTTTTTTTTAATTTAGATCTTTTTTTTTTTTTTTTTTTTTTTTTTTTGGCAATTGGGGTTAAGTGACTTGCCCAAAAACCTTCACTTGACTCTTTTAGTTCCTTTAGCTTTACCATCTGGTTTTGTCTTTCTTTTCATTGCCAAACTTGTAGAATGAGTGATCTATACCCCCTCTCTTTAATCCTTGGCAGTCTGTTTTCTGCCTGCATTATGATGCATTTTTTTCTAGAAGTGAATATTTCTAGCCATTCAAGTACTCATTCTCATTGACCTCTTTTTATTATTTGATACCGTTGACCACTTTCAATTTTAGATTTTATGATGTCCCAGGTACTCTTCCTTCGGTTGTTCCTTTGATCTTGAATCAGTCAATCAACAATTAAGTATCTCTACCATGTGCCAGATACCATATTTGAGGTACCAGTACACAAATGTGAAAATAGTCTCTTCCCTCAAGGAACTTACAGTCTACATGTGGGAGACAGTGTATACTATTTTGGTTTTTACAAAATAGATACAAAATTATTTTAGTGGACAAGGCCTTACTAGCTGAGGGAATCAGGAAAGATTTCATGTAGAAGGTGGGGCTTGAGCTGTGTCTTTAAGTAAAAAAGAGATTATATGAGATGCAGATAAAGGAGTGTATTCCAGGCATGGGGGACAGCTAGTAAAATGGCATAGTGATAGGAGATAGATTGCTGTGGATGAGGTATGGCAAGAAGGCCAGTTTTGGATGGCCTGCATGTACGTAGAGGGGGGCAACATACAGTCAAGCTTGAAAGGTAGGCCGAAGCCAGATTTATAAGGGCTTTGAATGCTGAAAGAAGAGTTTATATTTGCTCCTGAAGATTCTCTTGGCAAGGCCGTATTTGTACTTCAGGGCAATCAGTTTGGCCTCTTTCTGAAGGATGAATTAGCAAGGAGAGAGACTTGAGGCAGGAAGACCCATTAGGAGGCTGTTGCAGTAGTTTAGATGAGGGCAGATGAGGGCATGAATTGGGGGTGTGAGTGATTGTGTAAGTGGAGAGGAGACAGACGTAAGAGATGGTGTACAGATAGAAATGATCAGATTTGGCACCTGCTTACATATGTGCAGCAACTGAGAGTGAAAAGTCAGGAATTGAGGATCCTACCAAGGTGATGATCAGTGCACTTGACCATAGTAGAGAAGTTTGGGAAAAGGGTTGTCTCTGGAGAAAAGTACTGAGTTTAGCTTTGGATATCTATCTATCTATCTATCTATCTATCTATCTATCTATCTATCTATCTATCTATCTCTCTATCTCTCTATATATATCTCTACATATAGAGATATATCTCTCTCTATATATATATTGTGTGTGTGTCTTATGTGTATATATCTATATCTATCTACATATATATGTATATATATATATGGAGAGAGAGAGAGAGAGAGAGAGAGAGAGAGAGAGAGAGAGAGAGAGGAGTTCAGCCCAGAGTTTAATCCTGCTTTAGGCACTCACAAGTTGTGTAATCATGGACACAGACATGATGTTTCCTCATCTGTAAGATAGGGGTATAGATCTTCATACAGTGCTCATAGGAAACCCTTTATAAACTTTGAAGTACTGTGTAAATGTGAGTTGATTATTAATGTGCCAGACCAGACTAGGGCTGGAACCTTGCTCTCACAGCCTCATTCTTAACACCCTAATGAACATTTTCCAATTGGTATCTTACAATCTACCTCAATTTTAATACCTCTGTAATTGAACCCATTATGTTGCACTCCCTAACATCCCTGTTTCTGTCAGTGGCACGTTCTCCTCTCAGTTGCTCATGAAACTTTAGAGTCATCTTTGATTCTTTTCATTGGCCATTATGTCTAGTCATTTATCAAATCTTGTCATTTTTAGTTTTGAAATATATTTTGTATTTGGATGCTGTCAGCAGGTTGATCTTCTTAAAACATCACTGTGATCTCATTTTTTTCAAGGATGAAGTTCTGACTACTCAGCCTGGCTTTTAGGGTCCTATGTTATCTGACACTTCCTATCAATTCCTGCTTATTCCACAATATCTGCTTTTTGGCTTATACTGTTTGTTTTGTCAAGCCTGGCTTGCCCCCTCTCCTCAGACTTTCCATATTGAAACCAAGTTGATGTGGAAGCAAGATCAAGCCCAGATTCCACATCCTCCTTGCAGTCTTCCTCAGGGGTTTGAGCCCATGTAAATCTCTCCTGAGCTCCTTACAGCTTTTCATGTCTCTGCTATTCTCTTGGTCATTTAATCATCTGTTACCTTTTGTTTTTACCTGTTTCCTGAGTGTATGCCCTGTCTTCTTGACAGGACTCAGGGACATCTAACATTTTATCTTGTATCTTTTATTATGTATCTTATATTTTGTTATACTACCTAGAACAAAGCTGGATACATAATAGGTGGTTAATAAGTATGTATTGAATGAAATTGACCGTTTTCTTCTAGTGATCTTTAGTCCTCTGAGACAGCACACTCCATCTAACCCATGTTCCAGGATATGAGGCTGGACAAAATTATTTATGAGTATTAGTTTCATTGGGTGAGATTGTGAATCACTCAGAAGCATACATTTTCTCCATGTGCATCTCATTTAACTTAAGGTGAATGATAGAGTGCTGACCAGCCCTGGTGGCCAGTAATACCAGTGCCCTCCTTCTATAGATGTTGATGCTGAGGCCCAGGAAGGTTAAGTGACTGGGCTAAGGTTACGTATACAGGGAAAAATAGAGACAGGATTTGAACCCAGAATTTCTGACTCCAGTGCCAGTGTTCTTTCCATTGTGCCATACTTCCTCAGACACTTTGTGACCCTGGGTAGGTCAATCTCAAAGCCTGTTTCCTTATCTTTAAAATGGAGGTGAGAGCACCTACCTCACAAGGTTGTTATGAGTATTAAATGAAGATGTATATAAAGTGCTTTGCAAACTTTAAATTGATACACAAATGTGAGTTACTAAATGCGTGTGAGAATCAAAACTGAGTTTTATATTTTTTGCCTCTTACTTTAGTGCATACTTTGCTACATCCATATATATAAAAACTGATGTTTTTTATTCTGGTTTTAAATAATCAAAATAACTCTTCAGTACTATTTCCCATCAGACTGTATTAGTCACTGCATAGATATCAGCAAAACATGATCTCTAAAGAGAGCTGCCATTTTAAAGCCAAAATGTATGAGAATTTTATTTTAGTGGTTGCTTAGTAAACCTTTCTACATATTCTATCTGCTAATATATAAGCCGGTATATATATAGATTTATTGAGAAATATGTAGATATAAGATTGTGTTTGAATTCCATTTCTATGGAAATACTCTTTGAAAATACAGAATTAATTACTAGTAGTTTCTCTGAAGATTGAGAGTTCAGTATTCTAGATCTCATCACCCATAATATTCCAGTGTTAATCATACTCTAATAAAACATTATTTTTAAAATATTGGTATGTATTGAAAAAGGATGTCTGTTTCTCACAGTAATCTTAGTTGTTTTAAGCAAATGTCTTCTTAATGGGGGAGTGATATTTAGTTCTGGCATGTTATTTATATTGAGGCATGTCATGGTGAGAAGCATTAAACTTTTTTCTTACTTCTTACGATTTAGCTGTCATCTGTTTGCTACTTAGTTGATATTCCTCTCCATCTTTGCTTCTACATATTAATTACATTTCATTCTTTAAGAGATAAGGACTAGACCTGTTATGTCCTTGGTCCATGGAATTTCCAGATGAGGAAACTACCTCAGTCAGTGTAGGCCAGCAGTGATGCATCTTAGGGTTTCCTAGAGCGCTGAATGGCTTCGTGACTTGTGCAGAGTCACCCAGCCAGTAGAGGTCACAAGTGAGAACACAACCCAACTTTTCCTGCCTTGGTTCTCTCTCCACTATGCCATGCATCCTCAGTAATTGCTATGTAGCTATGTTATTTGAAATTTTAGCCAGTTTATCTTTTAATTATTACTGTTTTATAAGTAGTTTTAATACTATACAGAAAAAATGGAATTTTTGATTTTCTGTTTAAATTCTCATAAATAAGAATTTAATGCTTTTGTTGACTGTGTTATATATAACTCTGAAGGAGGAAACTTTCTTTTCCAAAGGTAGTGAGACAAGTTGTCTCTATTTTAAGGTCTCAGAAAGTTGCCTAGAGCACTGAGAGGTGACTTACCCAGGGTTACACAGCCAGTATGTGTCTGAGATAGGACTTGAACCCAGGTCTTTCTTGATTCAGGGCTAGCTCTCTCTCCGTTATGCATCTCCAGAGCAGCTGTTAGTGCTTTGAATGCCTTTCCTTTGCCTATGGCTGATGAAAAAGGTGTTCCTGAAATTCTGAACCTGTTAACACTATACTGACTTCATTGCTGATAGGACTCTATTCTGTGTCTGTTTCAGCGGGTTGTCATTTTTTACTATAAGCAAGTCATACATTTTCTTTTAACCATTTTATTTACTGGAAGCTTTAGTAATATTGTTACTTATTTTCCAAGGAAATAAGTCTTAATTGTTAACATGGGTTGGTAATAACCAGAATTGCCAGCTATCATTCACCTGCTACCTATTTGACCTGATTCACCTCACTTCCAATGAAATCCCCCAACTCCCACCTTCAGAAATGCTCAGCATATTGTAATACCTCTGTATGCACACATGTGAAATAATGAAAGGTTTGGCTTTTGCTATTCATACCAGTGAACATCTTGAATCACCCCAGGTGATGATCATCTTGTGTACCTGGGGAAGAGCAAACTGAGCTGTACCATGTTGTGATTACGGGCAGGTTCTCAGGGCAGAATTCATCAGGCTCTTTGGTTCTTTGACCAGCCAGCCCACAAACCCTTTTACCTCTCAAGAAACATGTCCCAAACCGGGGGAAATAACTGTAGAAGTTTTTTTCTCCTTTTCATAACTGAAAATATTGCGGAAGGGGTATCTATAGTCTGTATTTTTCCATACATAAGTCTAGATGCAGTAATCCAGGAGAAAAATTGGAGTGTAAGGGTACACTATTAAGATAAGATTTGGAATCCCATGCTGAATTCATTTGAGTCTAGCCTGTGATTTTCTACTGTGAAAATTTTATTGCCTGGTAACTGAAGAAAGTAAAAAAGGCATTTACAGATATATTTATGTAGCCTGTCATAGATGTCTTTCTAGGATTTTAGTTATCAAATCTCTTAATCAAGTTTACAAATCTGTGCTTTGGAATTTTGAGTAGAATATGCCTTCACCCAAATAGTTCAGCTTTTTAGGAAAATAAGCCAACAGTTAAATATTTATGTTCTTTAAAAATAATTTATAGAATAGACTGTGACTTAAAATATATGATTAACCTGAATTATTATTATTGAAGATTTAACTAGTAATATTTTGCACTTTAGTCTTTTTCTAGTTATAAATTCTACATGATTCAGTTCAATTCAGCAAACACTTAATGAGTGTTTATTATGTGCATAGCACTGTGCTAGGCGCTGGGGATGCAAAGACAATATCGAAACAATAACTGCCCTCAAGGAGTTTACATTCTACTGAGGGAATGCAGCATGTGTGCAAGTAAGTAAATACAAGATATATACAAAGTCATTTCAAGAGAGAGAGATTTCTAATAACTGAAGAGAACATGGCAGGCTTCATTCATGTAAGGGATGTCACCTGAGCTGTGCTTTGAAGAAAACCAGGGATTCTGTGAGATGGAGGTGAGAACGGAGGACATTCCAGACATGAGGGAAACCCTGGGCCAGCCCCCCAGAGGCATATCATGTCATATCCTGTTCTGTCATGTCTAGGGACAAGCTTTGAATGGCAGCTAAGGCTTTGATGGCAACTTGAATTTGTGTTTTATCCTGTAGGCACTAGAGACCCACTGAAGCTATATTAGGGGCAGAGGATGAAAACATGGCTCAGATATGGTTTGTAATGTCTACTTGGCAGCTAGCTGGAGGAGGAATTAGAGAGGGAAGAGAATAGAGGGAGAGATCATTTAGGAGACTTTTGCATTGGTTCAGATAAGAGAGGATAAGGGCCTGAGCCAGAGTCAGGATTTCAGGAGTGAGAAAAAGTGTGTGAGAGATGGTGTGGATCTAGTCTACTTTTTAGTAGGAAGTTCAGAGTTTAGACATTTGCATTCTATTTGAGTTCTAACTCTAGTGTTTTGCTTATTTTAGCTAGCTGATCTCTTTGCTTATTTCTTCTCTCTTTTTATTTCTATAGAACTTCATATTTTGAAAAGAAAATGAACAGTTTAATTGATGTCTCTTTTTCACAATTTAAGAAAAATGAAATATTTTTCTTAATAACGCTTGTTTATATTATAGTCTTTCGGAGTAATTTTCTTTACAATCATCCCATGAGGGGAGCAGTGCAAAATTTTTACCTGGTTTACAGATAAAGAACCCAAGGCTCAAAGAGGGTGAGGGATTTGTCTGAAGTGACACAGCTAGTGGCTAGTCATTAGTCAAATTGAGTCTGGAACCAGAGTTCTTTGCAATTTACCTTTCTCTTGTATGCTCTGATGACTTTAATTTAGGGACAACCCTGAATTATTTTATTGGCTCTTTGTAAAAGTGGAACTTTTAGTATCCCAATAGAATAAAAAAGGTTAATAAGATGAATTCAAGGACCAGAATTACATTACTCTCTTTTTGAGGGAGTCATCAGAGGCTATATTGATGTTTCATTAGGTCTTGTAATAGGTAGCTTTTATTTCCCCTCTTTTGGTGTGCTGACAACATCAGAACTTGACACGACTGGGGTGGGTGGGAAGGATGGAAGTGATGATGGTCTTTTCCCGAGGCACATTCTATCCCTTTACTTCCCAAAGGTAAGTGTTGACAATGTAACTAACTAAACCAAGCACTGTATCATCCACATTGGAAACCATATTTTGCAGGGTCTTAGATGAAATCTCGGTTTCACCCCACCTTCAAAGCAAGCTCAGTTCTCTGTCAAATAGACCAGGAGCCTTTAATATCATCAGTCAACCTTTACCAAGAAAAAGAAGGGGCAATAAAAATAATTTGTTAAAATACAGAGAACTACCCTTTGTTTAAATCATGAATAAATATGCATTTAAAGTCTTATGATAGTGCCTCAGCTTATCATGAAGGTAATTCTGGGATCTTCTTTACATTCAAATATGGAACTCTTGATTACTGTGGTGTTATTAATTTTACAAAATGTACTCTTTGATTTTTCACAGTATTCCAAGCTGAGCAATGAGGGGTTGAATCATGAGTACCCAATCTCTCCTGGCATTCCCCCCACCTCTCAGTTTTTGCCAGTCTTCATCTTCTGCTATTATAGTATAAGAAACCAGCTTGGAATTAACCCAGTCCATTATGAAACTTTATTCTCTGTAAATCATGTCTTTTATGGGTACTGCAACCCTTTTTTTTTTTAATTACAAAGGGTTTGGTTTCCTACAATAGCCTAACAAAAATAGGGAAGAGAGACAGAAGGGGGCAGGGAAAAGAGGGAGGAAGAGAGAGACAAGGAGAGAGGGAGAAAGGAAGAGGGAGGGAAGGAAGGAAGGAAAGAGAAGAGAGGGAAGAAAAACACACACACACACACACACATACACACATACACATACACATACAGTACTTTGCCTCACTACTTTTTGTTTCCTATAGTCATTCTTTTTGTGTTCTGCTAAGGGCTGAAGAAACAGAAGCTTTTAGAAAGATGGCTTTTGAAGTTGTGTACCTACGTAGGTTTTATCCCCTTTTAAGTGCCTTCTTTTTTTTTTTAGTAGCCATTGTTTGTCATATTATAATTTTAAAGTAATTTTTGTTGTTCACCACGATCACAAAAGCACATTTTTCTTGTTCTACAGAAGGCCAGCCTGAAGAAAATTCTGAGAGCAGTAATAATGGTAAGTGTTTTGAACATGACTGCTTTACTGCACTTGAAAAATGACTTGTATTTAGACTAAAATATCTTCATTCTTTCTACCTTTACCACTTCCTTTATTTAAGCTTCATCTGCCAATTGCTTTAAGGTTCATTTATAGTGTCTGCATGATAGTGCGACCTAAAATTGAAGGATGGTTGATTCACACTGATATAATAGCATAGATAAGTTATTCATAATTTTTAAAAAATCATAAAGGCAAGCTTGCCAGGACAGACAACTTATTCTCTTCCCTGGACATCCTTTGTTATTTGGAAACATTTTTTTAAAAGCGTCTTGGTTTTTAGTTTTCTATTTAAAATATTTGGTCTTCTGATTTTGAAATCTGCTTCATTTTAACCTCTAGGGTCTGTGATCTTTTACTGCGAAAAACAAGTTATTAAGTGAATGAAGGGGGAAAGAACATCATTAATCAAAGCATTAGTATTATCAGGAAAGCACAAAGTAATTATAATCTTTATGCTGAAATGTTTTGAGAAATTTCATCATGGGAAGAAAAGTGAAGGTGTGGAAAATCACTTCTAGAACAGCACTGAGGCATTCAGCTGAAACTTGGTTCATTCAGTGCTTGTTGAAAGGGAGTCATTTTATGGTTGGCTCTTTTATGATAGATAATTTGAAATGTGGCAAAGTTTAGGGTTACTTTCAAAAAAAATCTGAAAATGAGTAAAAATCAGCTTAATCAGAATGAATAAACATTAATAAATTCAAAATATATAATGTCTACGCTTCGAAGAAATAGTGCCTTTCAAACTAAATAGCTATTGAGTATTCTAAGAAATATGTGAGTGCTAATTTGTAGGGCAATGGAATTTAAAAAATAACGTTTGGCAGTAAGTAAACTATATTGATTAGGTATGTGTATGTCATATATGCATTCCTGACAAGTTGTGGGGAAAGTAAAATTTAGCCACAAAATCCTGTTTTGATTTAGAAAATTGGAAATCTGTTGCTGCATAAAATAAATTGGCTCTACCATTGAATTAAATCACACTTAAGAATATGATGAGTAGTAAAAGGTGGTACAGTATTGTGTGTCATTGCACCTCTTCAGTTTATAAAACCTTCTCCCACATTGGATCATTGAGGGGAAAAAAATGAAAAAATTAACAATTTCAGCTTTCCAAACAAAATTATAACTTACAACTTCCCACAAAAAATGGGGGCAGATGCAGCTGGTGCATAGCCAGAAGTGACACAAAGCACTAATAATGAGCCAGAGTGCTTGAGATGACTTGCATACAAAAATTCAAGTAAAATCTTCTCTTTTTGTTAGAAAGTCTGTGTTATCCCTCTGAGTCCTGCTTTCATTGCAGTGCTTTTGACTTTGCAAAACAAACAACGCCAAGGCCTTGATGAACCCGCTGTTCTTCTTCCCCCTTTTTCCTTTTTTTGGAAAAAGTCCTTCTTGATGAATCTTAGACGTTGTCTTCTCTGTACTTTTCCCATTTTTCCCTCCTCTGTTGAAAGAGACAACATGCCCAGGTAATGGATGCTACTTCTGATTCTTGCATTTAAATATTCAAAATGCAAAAGCAGTGACATTGAGCACATTCCTCCTCTGCTTTATAAGCTTTGTAAAATTGTGCATATTGCATTGGATTTACTACTAATGAGAAATAACCAGACTAATCAACATTTAACATAGGAAAAAACTATGTTCAGTTTAACAAAAATTTACTAAATGCTTTGTGTGTGTAAGGCCTGTGTTCAAGGCCGCTAGATGGCACCATAGTGCACAGAGTACTGGTCCTGGAATTGGGAAGACCTGAGTTCAAATATGGCCTCAGACATATACCCTGTGTGTGACCTTGAGTAAGTCACTTAACGTCTATGAATAGGTAACCTATTAAGGTAAATACATCAGTACATAGAGCTTATCCACTGCAAATAGCCAGCAAGCAGTGTCTAGAATGTAAGGAGGAGTGTGTGCTTGGTTGTGTTTGGGAAATTACACTGAATTTTTAAGGATTTCAGCCTGAGCTGTCACACAAAAAAGCCATCTTCTTAACACTAGTATTCTTCTAGTGATTGTATGTGACTGCTGATCTCTGAACAGCGTCGGTCATATTTCCAATAATGATTTGAGTGAAAGAGGTAGCATAAAAAGATTGTCAAGAACACGTTTTACCGTAAAAGGAGGTGGACCAGTCACACAACAAGGGTAAGGAATAATGGACAGATGATCCACATACTGAACTGGGACTCATGACATGCTAAAATAGCTAAAGGAAGGTCCGTTGGAGAGGATTATGTAACCGTATGGCCAAGGATTACATTGAGTAAGAAAGTGAAGGTTGTGATCAGCATCATTAGAGATCATTATTGAAAATGTGGTTCTTTTTATGTGAAATAACTCTTGTTAGAATTAAAATATTGTATCATTTGTTTTTATATCACTTTCGTTTCCAAATATATTCTTCCCCAATTCCTTACCCAGAGAGCCATCCCTTGAAACGAAAGAATAAAAAAGAAAAAGAGAAAAAATCAGTTCTGTGAAACCAAACATATTAGTGAAGTCTGACAGAATATACAGTGGGTGTAATGACTAAGGCTTTTTTCTTTTGGTTCAGACCTGTGATTTCAATAATTTACTGGGAACTTCTGATAAAGAAACTCCCTCTACAAATTCAGGCCAGCAGCTACTCTGTGACTTAAAGTCTTCCTTGTGCCATTGAGAGGTGAAGTGCCTTGGCTCACTTGTAGTCACACAGCCAGTATGTGTCAGGGGCAGGACCTGAGCCCCAGACATCCTGATTGAGACCAGTCCTCTATGCACTAGGCTATGCTGACTTTCAGACATGTTTTGTATTAGTTAAATAGACTGATCTTCTACTTGATAAGCCTGTTAGTTTCATATTTGGGCTGGCTGTATTTCTTTAAAACTGTGTATTGTGGCTAAAGTTCATCATTACTTTGCTATAGTGGGCAAGTTCCAGTTAGTCAGAATTAGTCTAGTTTTAAGTTATAGTTGTGATCTGCTTCTAAGAAAACCCCCAAATCTGGACTTAATAATAAACTTTGACGTTTATATGGCACTTTAAAGTTTGCAGAAATTTTATAAAACAAATGAAGAAGTAATTATCTGTTTTATAGAAGGCCTCTTCACTTTACAAACGGTGTCATCAAAGTTCTGTGAAATAGGGAGTTCTTTGTGTGCATAAAAATTACTCATTTCACAAAATTTGGTTTACATACAGTTTTCCCGGGACACATCTATTACATAAAGTAATAACTACTTCACAGGGTTGTTGTGGGAATCAGATGTGGTAATGTATTTGCAAACTCTTTGTAAATGGTAAAGTGCTATACAGATTTAGAGTATTATTGTCAGGGTCAAGGGAGATATGTCTGCTGTATGGTCTCGTTTCTGCTAAGAGTTGAGAAAACTAAGAATAAATTTTTGTTCATTGAAAAAAATTAAATTTAAAAGAAAAAACTAAGTTTTAATATGGTTCTAACATTAACTTTGTAATCTTGGGTAAATTAAATCCCTCTTTAATTGCCACTTGTTTCCCAGTTTCATCTACAAAAGGAGGCTGTCACCTGCCCTGTCTGTAGTAAAGGATTTCTAAGGATAGGACTGAATAAGAAATGAAAACTTTTTTTTAATAAACATAATAATTATCAGATGCTACCATTAGGCCCATTTTATTCACTATTAAATAGCCTTGTTAAAAGTCACTAAGAAATTATAAAATCTATTTAGAACAAAAACAAATAACAAAGATTATACCATCAGGAGGCATAAATGTATGTTAAAAATGTATGGGAGCATTCAACAATATAACATCAATTAAAAAAATAAAGAACTAAATGTAGAGTATGCCTAACTATAAATCCATTATAGGGAACTGACTAGAAATCTGTTAGGTCTGTTAGTGAGGATTATGTGACCGTATGGACAAGGATTACATTGGGCAAGAAAGTAGTAGTTGTGATCAGCGTCATTGGAGATCACTATTGAGAATATGGTTCTTTTTATGTGAAATAATTCTTGTTAGAATTAAAAGATTATATCATTTGTTTTTGCATCACTTTTGTTTCCAAATCTATTCTTCCCCAGAAGCAATCATTTGAAACAAAAGAATAAAAAAGGAAAAGGGAAAAAATCAGTTCTGCAAAACCAAACACGGTGCTTGGCACATAATAAATGCTTAATAAATGACTAGGAATCTGTGCAAAATTACTCAGATGATAGCAAGTTTTGCTACAGAGCACCGGTAATGGGTTACTTAAGATTACAAGTGCTTTGACTAAGACGAGACATTCATCAGATAAGAAAGGTGATTTTTGAATTAGCCCTGAAACTGAAGTCAGTGAAGACTTTAATGAAAGAAAATATACCAAAACAATGAATCAAAGACAACTACAAGGTTTTGAGCGTGGATGACTGTGAAACTGGTTCAATTAATGAGAATTAGAAAGTCAGGGAGGGGGTGCGGGTAGGAATGAGTTTGGTTTTGCCTATTGTGAGTTCGGGGTGTTAATGTGCCACATCCAGTGGAAACATCTAACTTGGCTAAATGCAGATTTGCAACTCAGGGGAAGAGGGCCAGGCTGGAAATAAAGACTTAAGAATTGCCAGGATGAGCGATAACTCAAAGCCATGAAAATGGATTATATATAGTGAATAAGGAGAGAATGGTGGAGGGAAGAGAGCCTTGAGTATATCCTTGGGTAAATTCTCACATTTGGTGGATGGATGGAGGAAGAGGACTTGGAATAGTCTGCAAGTAAGGAGGAGGACCGCAGAGATAGAGAGGGTTACTCTTTCCAAGAGGAAAGAGTAGGCAGATAGCTCATAATAGTTAGAGTTTTAAATTTCATCTCTTCCAGACTTCTCATTTTATATGCAAGGAAACAGGCCCCAAGATGGTAAATGTGCCCAAGGTCATAGACAGTAGACCTAGGATTTCCATCCTGTGCAACACAGGGATCTAGGAGGATGACAGCTGAACAAACATATTTGGATTGAGTTTTAAGGATGAACGTTAAAGAGAACAGTTTCAAAAATTGGAGGTGTGGCAAGCAACCCAGACTGCAAGGATTTGAGGATTGAATGGATGGTGAGGAAGAGAATGTTATGCTACTGAATGTTTTTGTGTCTTAACAGTAGAAAATCACATATACTTTGAAGATAATTTTTCTTGGGTCTTTCTTTACACATCAAAAGGTATTCCAAAAGACTGAGAACAGTTTTAAGCTATTAAAACTTAATATTAATACTTAAGCTATTAAAGTTTAAGCATACCTTGCATTTAATTGTGTACATATCTTTTGTTACGTATTCCTTCCTAATAGATCATATACTCCACTGAGGTCAGGGATTGTGTTTGATTCATATTTGTATATTACTCCGTGCACATAGCACAGGTTCTTAGACATATTGGACACTTGATAAGCATTCATTGAATAGATTCTAAATAGCTCATTTTCTGTATCAGAGAAGTTGAGTTCTCTTGGGCCTGTTTTACAATAAAGATATTCATAGACCCAAATTCTTGTTGCAGAAGCTTTTGTGTATTTAGAATAAATCATGAACTGTTATCTGATTTACTCCCTTCCTCCCCCACCTTCTCCACATTCTTCCCCAAGCCGCCATAAGTTATGTGGATGACTTTTCAGGCATTTCATTTTTCTCAT
This sequence comes from Vombatus ursinus, assembly GCF_900497805.2. NCBI lineage: Eukaryota > Metazoa > Chordata > Mammalia > Diprotodontia > Vombatidae > Vombatus > Vombatus ursinus. The sequence continues at coordinate 26,611,091 of NW_020954580.1, read as the reverse complement.
TGTTTTGTGTGTGAAATTAGTGATTCAAAAATTGGATTGTCTATAGTGCTGCAGTTATATGCAGTGAAACTGACAGGTTTTTTTCACCTTGTTTAATGTATATGAGTTAGATTTGCTAACAACCATAAATGCTTAATGTCTTATTTCTAGGTAGGACACTGAAAATTTACCTATTTGGTAAATATGCCACAGGAAATGGGACATCATAAAATGTTAATTTCTGATGCTTTTTGTACCATTCACATGCTTGGGCAGTGTGTGTGTGTGTGTGTGTGTGTGTGTAGGGGAGTCTGTGGTTATCTTCTGAGACATCATCAAGTAGGCTTTTATTTAGGCACCAATTAAATTTCTTTTCTTCTACATATCTCAACACTTTTTCTAAAAAGATTGAGAAAAAAGTAAAACATTTTGTGGAAAGTGAATGTCAGTGGAATCAATGAAGCAGTACTTAATTTATTTGAATTGCCTTCCTCTGAATTTTTTAATCTTAAATGAAATAAAGGTCCCAATAAATGACATTTTTCCAACTAATGAAGTACTGTGTGCACAGAGAATTACATTTTTCTTACCATTGTCCTACTGTGTAAATAGTATTCTAATAGAAAGCTTCTGTGCCTTTGAAGTAGTTATTTCAAAAAACAAAGACCATCCATTTTCTCAACACAAAATCTGCGTACTTGAAAGACCAAGGACAGAAGTTAGAGAAACATCCCATAGGTAATAACTGAAGTAACTACCAAGGGTGCTAAGTGACATTATTAGTTAGGGGGAGGAAAGTGAATCTAGTCAATTTAACTGAGGAGACAAATAGAAAGTCAGACAGGGATAGTAGAAGGTTAGAATGGGAGGGTGGCAGAGATATTTGGGCAGGACACTGGGAAAGATGGGAAGCAATGATTGAGGCAGAGACCAGTCTGAGAAGAGAGGGAAACCAGTGCAGATAGGAAGAGATATATAGAAGAAACTAAGTGTATACAAACTAGTCCGTGGTCTATTACAGGATTGACAAAAGTTTGTAAATTGATTGGCCCCACAAGATAAGGATTCTTGATCTTTTACTGTTCAATAGATACTTTTTATTAGTTTTTTAGATATCATCTATTCTCTTTACATTATCTTTAGCCACATGTTCCCCTGCCTCTTCATTTTACAGGTTTGTTTATTTGCTGCCGTTAGATATCTACTAGCATTCCATAAAACTGAAAAACATTTTGTTTCCATATAATCTTGATTATATCTTTTGCTTTTAGGACCCTTGTTTCCCCCTAACTTCTTCAGTCTCCAGCTGCCATATCATCCGCATCTGAGTTTAGCCCATTGAGGCTGTCTTAGCGTAAGTTTTAATGCTGGTAGAATATGTTTGAGGACTTCATCTTATCTTACCATTGAATTCTTTTTATGTTTTGTAGGAGATATTAATGAAACTCTTCAAAAAGTTCTTTTACCTATAGCCTTTAACTTTATATTGCCAATGACGGTCTCTTTGTAGGGGCTCTGGTTCATGTTGGTTGCTTTAATTCATAGAACTTGTTACCTCAAAATATAGGCCCTTAATTCTTTGTGTACATCTTTAGATGTGCTCAGGCCTATAAGTGTATATCTGGAAGAACTTAGTAGGAATTTGTAAGTGAAGTCAGACATTACCTTGTTAGAGATTTCTTATTTGTCCTTGAGTATAACTTTGTAAAACAGATCAAATAAAACTGGACTTCTTCGTTTGTGGATCTCTTTTACCCTACTGGCCAGAGGGAATGAGTTTGATAGAATAAAACTTAGAAATTGCTGACCTACCATCATATAGTAGATTTAGTATAATTTCTCAGAGTGGCCAGATTTGTAAAACAAAGAATGGTACCTAATTTATTGCGTTGCTACTTAAAGCCTCAAGGAAATTCTGAGTTCTAGATTGAAAGTACATATTAAGTAGGTCAAAAGACATTTGATGAAGTTCTTTTCCTTTAGTAGAAAGTAACAAGATATTATCCCATTTGTTATTGTCTTTCAACTCTTTCAGTCTTGGGAATGTTGTTGATGGTGGCATCTTGAAAGCTCAGGCCATTTGCCTTTGGTGGGAGACATGACATGATAGAGCGAGGGTGGGGAGAGGAGACTAAGCAGATTTCCAAACACGTCTTTCAGTCCCTCCTTATAAATTGCTGCAGACATGCCAGTGGATCCTGAGGCTTAAATCAGGTAGCCAAGGGGCAGTAAATGCCTCCCATGTGTTGGCCCATCACTATTCTTTTTTTTTTTTTTTTTAATTTTTTAAATTATTAATTTATTTTTAGTTTTCAACAATCACTTCTATATGCTTTTTCCGTACACTTCCCTCCCCAAGACGGTGTGCAATCTGACATAGTTTCTACATATACATTCCTATTAAACATATTTTCACGTTTGTCATGTTGTAGGGAAGAATTAGAACCAATAGGAAGAACCACAAGAAAGAGGAAACAAAGCAAAACCTCATCACTACCCTTAATGGCTCTTGGGGCAACACTGATTTTCCGCCATTGACATTCATCTTGACAAGTATCTAGCACTGCTTAGAACCTACTCTGTAGTGTAGAAGGGTATCTTTAGGAGATTCCTAAAGTGTTAGTCTTCAGCATTCCATCTCCACTTACAGTGAAGTCACCGGTCATTTAGTGCAGTGCAAAGAACACTGGGCCTAGATGCAAGTCCAGCACTCAACTGTGTGACCAACCTTAGATTCTTTTTCTGTGAAACAGGAATAATGGTACTTCTGTTACCTCAAAGGGTTGTGAGGAGAATGCTTTGTTTACATTAAATTACTATGGACGTGGCAGTTGTTCTCATTCCTCATCATCCTTTATAAGGAATTTTGAGCTCCAGATTATTTTTCCCTCTTAAGAACTACCATTTGAACATATCTTATGTAGGTGTATTGAACAAGCTGATTAAAATAAAATGCCGCAGTAAAATGTCAATGATTAATAGGCTTCATCCAGGCTGGCAGTATTTGTATCTTGTTAGGCTCTACCTAGCTGAAAAGGCTTCAAGTATGAGAAATGGTCCTGGTGGCCAGTTGTCTCTTGTCACAGGCCTAACCTAGTGAAATACGTAGAGGCTCGTTATTACTATTTTGGCCACCTGATAAGAATTTTTTGTCCTTGTAAACCCAATGAACTATATGAAATAGGGTTATTGTCTCTTGTAACAGTATACTAGATTTAGAGGTGAAAGAGACCTTAGGGGTCATGTAATCTAATGCTCTTATTTTACAGATGAAGAAATGAGGACCCAAAGGCATTAAGTGCCTTGTCCTCTTTGGGTCTCAGTATATGTGTATAAAATAAAGAATCATTTCATATAGAAATCACAGATTCTTAACTTGGGGTCTGTGAACTTTTAAAATAATATTTAAATAATTGCATTTAGTTAGTTTCCTTTGTAATTTTATGCATATAAAAACATTCTAACAAAGGGTCCGTTGGCTTCACCAGACTGCCAGGGGGGTCCATGACACAAAAGTTTTAAATTCCAGTAATAGATTAATTCTAAGGTCTCTTTCAGCTCTAAATCTATGCTCGGGTTCCTATCCCCAATTTTCCCTGGTCTTAATTAGCCATTAGTTATAAATTACATGGTCTTTTTCAGAAAAATATCTCCTATATAGCTCATATTTTTGATGTATCATTAGGGAGCATTTTGAGGATGACCAGTTTAATATTCATTGGTTTTGCTTAATTATAGTAATTCAAATATTCTTAAGGGTTAGGATGATAGGTGAGTGGTAATATAATTGGGATGTTAGTTTATCTTGGGTATTCATCATATGTTTATTTTGATAGAGGTGGTTGAGCCAGTATGTGTTCACTCTGAAGTTCTTCATGACCTATGACTTCATTTTGGCATTGTTGGTGTCAATGCATACAAATCCTCAGTGGTTAACAGATTGTCAGGTGTTGGCAGGGATCCAGACCCCTGTCATCATCTCCGTCTTCCCTCTCCCTCTCTATCCCTCTCTGTTGCTTTGCAAGTTTGGAAAGTTTGACACCTGATTACAAGTCTGGTGAGTGAAGCCCTTCAGCACAGAAGGAAGCCATCTGGCTCCATTCACTCTGAGCTGTCTTTTATTGAGAAAGAATGATTTCCCTCAGTACCGTAGTATGTTGTTCTTGGGAGGTGGTCAGTTTGCAGCCTGTGGTGCTCCTCTCTCCCTCTGTCTTGTTCTTCCCTCTCCCTCCCCATTTCTGGGGGATCACTCTTTCTCTTTACAGCAGGTTGATTTTCTAGGATGTGGCCATTATTTTCTCTGGAGTTGAACTGCAAGTAAAATCCGTTTATAACCTCCATTTGCCTTTTAAAAAGATTGAATCACCTAGCATTTAGCCCTCTCCATATGAAATGAGTAGTATTGTACTAAATAAGGCGGTATAGAAATTCCCAGAGTGCTATTCCTCCTAATAGATAGTTAGTATTCTGGATCACATAATTAAATAGAAATTTTGGGCTCTTGATACACAAGGCATCTGATTAAGGGGTTACGGTTGGCTTTCCAAACAATTTCAACTCGTCCCCTTTGACTGCTGTCAAGTAGTAAAAAGATAACCCATATGGGGCTTACTGTAGAATTATAGATTTTGACTGGGGAGAGAACATTGCCCTGTAGGCCCAGCAGCATAAGAGTGTAACTGCTACATCCTATCTTTGGGTACTTCTTTTTTTTTTCTCCAGCCAAAGACAGGGTTTATTAGAACATCAGTCATATTGGGCGGACTCTTAAGGAGTCCAAACATGAGTAAGCAGTGGCTCAATTAGATTATAAGAATCTGAGCCGTAGCTAGATTATAATCTAAGCATCTTAATAGAGGTGAGATGGACCTTATATACAGAAAGACTATGAGAGGGATCTAGGAGTGGCCAAGTAGTCTATGAGGTAATAGAACTCCAGGGGTGGCTAAGGGAGAATGGAACCTAGATAGGACCATGGGTGGGAAGTGGCCTGGGGCCATAGGGAGGCAAGACAATGGAGGGGAGATTGGGTGTAGCCACAGTGAAAGTCCAGTTGATTATAGCCTCAGGCTAACGCCAGAGATTTGGCCATGTGGGAAAGTCCAGGGTTTTTCCTTTCTGGGGCCCAGATCCCAACCCCATCATTCCCCCCTCAAACAAATGGGACCCAAATTCTTTTGGAATAAGGGGCAAAGGTCTCGGCTTCTGAAACTGCTTCCTGCTGGCAAGGGGTGTAGAGCTGTCCCTGCCTCGAGGGGGTCCCAAATGATGTGGTTTAAGGGTTCAGGGGTGCTGGGACCCCAAAATCATAACACGCAGGACCTGCCCAAAAGAATTTGACCCAAGCCTTCTTTCAGCCAAAGACAAGGTTTATTAGAACATCCATCATATTGGGCAGACTCTTAAGGAGTCTGAACATGGGTAAGCAGTGGCTAGATTATAAGAATCTGAGCCCATAGCTAGATTTTAAGAATCTCAGCAGTGGCTAGATTATGAGAATCAGAGCATCTTAATGGAGACAAGATGGACCTTATATACAGAAAGCCTATGGGAGGGATCTAGGAGTGGCCGAGCAGTCTGTGAGGTAATAGAATTCCAGGGAACTGGACCACATGGCCAAGGGAGAATGGAGAAATGGCCTGGGGCCATAGGGAGGTCCACAATGAAAGGTCAGTTGATGGGATTATAGCCTCAGGGGAACGCCAGAGATCTGGCCATGTGGGAAAGTCTAAGGTTTTTCCTTTCAGGGGTCTAGCTCCTAACCCCATCACAAAGAGGAGGTTGACTGGAACCAAGCACAGGCTGCATCCAGGGAGCCATGGGGGGACATTGACTGGTGCTCGCTGTTTGCTACCAACTGTAGGTGAATGACCCATAGTCTGGAAGACATAAATCTGACAGAAAAAACTGCAGGGCCCAGATATAAGCAGGGACTAGATTTAAGGCCCAGCTTTGAAAGGATAAAACATCCTTAGCTCTGTTTGGATTCAGATAATTCGGTTTTCCAACCATGCAGTATCAAATCCACCTCATAGCCAGACTCAGGAACAGCCAGGTGGGTAACATTCCCTTTCAAAGGAACATAATGGGGAAGCTGAGCCAGGAGGATTCCATCTTAGACTGTGGCTAAAATTTGTGCTCTCAGCTTTTCCCAATGCTGACTTCCCACCAGTATCACCTTCTCTGAGTAGATCGTGGCATTTCTCTCAGATGGTGGATTGATTATTGAAGGATTATGACCCATCAGACAACCCAAAATAAAATCCTATGAGCTTTTACAAAAACTCAAACAGCAAGTTTTACTAATCACAGCTTAGGAAAAACTTTTCCAGGATTTACATCTCAAACTTAAATTTGTCCTGGTGTAAAAAGCCAATCTTTGGAGATTTCTATATACTTGCAAATTCTCAGCAAGCCATACATAACCCAAACAAGCTTTTTGGCTAGTTGACACATTAAAACAATAACCAACAATAGCTAAATTATTTTAGCAGTAACCAAATTATGAAAAGTTGCTTGACATAACCAATACAGAAAGTTCACCAATTTGAAACTTGAAATAAACCCATTACCAATGAGGTGACTTCAGTTTTGTTAAATGCACTTCCAAATTACTTTACACAGAGAATCAATGTCTCATCATTAGTAGTTAAAACTGTAAATTTTATTGATGTCTTTCGATTAAAAGGGTAGTTCTGACCAATAACAACCCAAGTTAATTTTTTTTTTTAATTGGTGTGGCAGTTGAGGTTAAGTGACTTGCCCAGAGTCACACACAGCTAGTGTGTCAGATTTGAACTCAGGTCCTCCTGACTTCAGGGCCAGTGCTCTATCTACTGTTAAAACTATAAATTTAAAAGAATGTGCTTACCCAAGTTTGGAGGCTAGTTTCGTTGTCTTGAGCAGGATGTGCTGAACCTGGGTGATGCTTCCAGGCAAAGGTTGCCCCAGAGCCCAAGGCCATTGCCGGTGAGGCCCATGCTGTGGTTGCTGCCCCTCCCCCCTCCTTCCTTTCCCAGGTGGGGGAGGTCAAAATCAAAAGTGAGAGGTAAAGGGTGAAACTCTCTTCTCCTATGAAAGGGGTTAACAGATGCCCTCTTGACTCAAGGGAAGGGAGTGGGAGAAAAGAGCGACCAGGGTTGTAAGGAGGAGTTCTAGACTCCTTAATGGTCAATCACAAAACCTCCAGAATCTGCCAAGCTATTTTTAGCTGTTCTAACTTTCCCTGTAACCTCCATGAAGGAGGATTCAGAGGTGCAGAGGGAAGGGAGTAAATAAGCCTCAGGGAACCAAAAAGCAACTGCAGTTTTCCCCAATTCCCTAGCGCCAAGGGAATTAACAGAATTGAGCGTACACTTCCAGATAGGGCTTCCATCCTTGTCCTCTATGCTGCAGAAGGTGTACCTGGTCCCATGGCCTTCAACCGACCCGTTGGACCAAGACCCTGAGAGTGTCAGGCCGAGTGAGAGGCAGCCTCGTAACTGTCTGCCCGAAAAGCACCTCCAAGCCTTGGTGCTTGGAGAGCGACCCTAACTGCAGAGCGAGAAAGGAGGGAGGGGAGGCTTACATAACCTTCCAGTCTTGGCTGGAGAAGAACTTGGCGTTAGGCAGTTTCCCCATGTGGGCCACCAAAATGATGCGGTTTAGAGGTTCAGGGGTGCTGGGACCCCAAAATCACAACACACAGGTCCTGCCCGAAAGAATTGGACCCAAGTCTTCTTTCAGCCAAAGACAAGGTTTATTAGAGCATCCTTCATATTAGCCAATTCTTAAGGAGTCCAAACATGAGTAAGCAGTGGCTAGATTAGATTATAAGAATCTGAGCCTGGGTACTTCTTTGGTGAGTGAGATAATTACAGCCACTGTGTGAATCAGTTTGTTATTGTTACTGAGTCATTTCAGTCGTGTCCGACTCTTTGTGACCCCATTGGGGTTCTCTTGGCAAAGATACTGGAATGGTTTGCCATTTCCTTCTCCAGCTCATTTTACAGATGAGGAAACTTAAGCAAACAGGGTGAAGTGACTTGCCCAGAGTCTCACAGCTAATAAATGTCTGAAGTCAGATTTGAACACGGGAACATGAGGCTTCCTAACTCCAGACCTGGCACTCTATCCACTGTGCCACCTAGCTGCCAGTGTGAACCACTCAGTTAGTGAATCACTAACAAATCACTAATTTTTATCATGGCTGGAAACAGTTGTTTAAAATGTAACAATTTGTTGCCTAGCATCAGTAAAGAAGAGAGTTACTCTCAGCTATTGTTGCTTAGTCCTAAAGAGAAGAAATTGGGTGTGTTTACTGGTGGTTACTAGATAAAGGTTGGAGGGGAAGTCTCTTCAGTAATAAAGGAAATAGCAATTGCAGAGGGAGTAGCTTTATTGTACGATTGTAGGTATCTGAGAGGGAAGTCAGACTCCTAGGAATGATAGATTGAGGAGGATTGGAAGTAATAGATTTAAGGAGAACAACAGGCTAATGAGCATATAAGGTACTTAGTATGAAAAGCTTAGGGATCAATTGATTTGACATCAGAAGTGTGCTTAGAATGACAGCAAGCCCTAGTCATAAGATGTTCCTTCTCATTTCACAGGTGAGAGAGCAAGCCCAGGGAGGCTTAGCACTGTGTGCAAAGTACGTGGCAGGGCTGGAGCCAGAATGCTGGCCTCCTGTGCGTGCTCTTTGTACTGCTGATGCTTGAGGACAGAATGGGCAGCAAAGTAATGGGGGAAAGAAAAACGTTCTGTTAAATCTCTATTACAGACAAGACCTCAAGGGTAGAAAAACAAAAAACCAATTCAGCCCGCCCTCAAGGAGAGAGGTAGACATATATTAACAGCTGTAGTGCAGCTTAGAATTTGATAGTTGCATCAAAGAATTTAAGCAGAGTGAGCAAGAAGGGATCACTTCTTGCCAAGGAGAATGGGGAAGGCTTCCTTGAGGAGATGGTACCTAGATGTGCTTGGTGGGGGAAGGGAGGGAGGGGAACATGTTTTCCTTTCTAGTATGAGAGACTGTGAAGTACAAAACAGAATGAGATAATTTTTGTTGAGGGTGGCTTTTTAGTGTAAGGGATACAGTGCAGGACTTAGGGTCAGGAAGGCCTGAGTTCAAATCTAGCCTCAGACACTTAGCAACTGTGTGACCCTGGCCAAGACATGTAACTTCTCTCAGCCTTTGTTTCCTCATCTGTAAAATCAGAACCTTCCTCTCAGGATTGTTTTGAGGATCAAATGAGATAATGTATGTAAAACATTTGCAAACCTTACAGTGCCCTATAGATGTTGAGTATCATCATCATCTTCATTGAGTTAGGAGAGGCATATTGTAGAGTGCTGGCCTCAGAACCAGAAGGTCTGTGTTCTAGTCCTGCTTCTGTTGTGTCCTGGCTGTGAGAGCCTGAGCAAGACCCTGAACTTCTCTGTGGGGTAAGCAACTCTCAGAGAAGTGCTGACCTTCATTGGTGGAGGGAGTTTCTTCGTTAGGAAGTTCCTCGCACCTGTGAAATCACAGATCTCATCCCTATCCCTGCACTGTTATTAAGTTTAATATGGGAAAATTAGAGTGCAAAGACAAATCTTGTGATTGCTTGTTTGGTGCAGAAGCCAAGCCTAAAAGTCAGCTTTCCTTGGTTTATTCGTCACCTCAGTGTTAGCTCGGAGTGCACTAGAGTCCTGATAGAGTAGAGCCAAAAGGGAATAGAAAAGGTTGTATTGTATTCTCCACTCCATCTTCGTATCATAAAGGAGCTCCACCTTGGCACTTGCTCTAACTTCTGCATATATCAGAACGTGAGAGAAATCTGCAGGTGTCACAGCAGTGATAGTAGAAGTCCTCCTAGTTCCTCTCTTTGCTTTCTTGTCTGCTGGACACGCTTCCGCTCTCCTGCTTCGTTAGCATAGCAGACTTATGGTCATCTGGCACCAAGGAAATAACCAACTATTGCTGCAGCTACCCCTATATCAGTATATCATTGTTACACTTTTTTGCAAAATCAGGAGATTAGAACAGTGCAAGAAATAAAGTGCTTTTAGGGGCTACCTGCACCATCCTCAAAACAGATCTGTTAGGGGTTTTCCTCCCACCATGTTGTATCTCAATTTCATTGTAATAACTGGCTTAGACTATATTTTCATTAATTTTTCTTCTGCAGTTGACTAAGGTAAAAGTTATACTTATATTCCCTAGTAGATGGTTGTTGTTGTTTTTCCTCATCATGAGCATAATCTGGAAATTTAGGCTACCCCCTTCTTGCCAGATATTTTCTTTTGATTTTTTATTGTATTTCTGTAGTATAATACTCTGTGGAATATTTGACTTCTGCTGAAGAGTGGTAGTTGGATGGTGTATGACTAAATACTGCTGAGCAAATTAGATATTGTATGATTGTAAGGGCAAAGCCAAGCACCTTATATTTGTTTAGAAATTTTTTTGGCTTAACGTCCCTTAAAAATACAAATGCCATTCTACAACTAAGAATCACCTCCTGTGAAGGCTTTGTCTACATGCCTTAATTGCTGGTGCCTGAGTGAAAATAACAGCACTAATTTGGGGGGTTTTAAACTTTTATTTTTATTTCATTTATTATTATTAATTTTATTTCATTATTATTTATTTTTAATTAACAAGCATTTATTTTCTTTCCTTCCCCTTCCTCCTTCCTATCCCCACTTGTAAAGAAAAAAAGAAAGAAAAAGTCCTTGTAACGAATGTGCATCATCAAGCAAAATAATTTTCCATTTTCCAAAATGTGTGTTTCATTCTGCATCGGTTCCATTGCCTCCCTGTCAAGAGGTGGGGGAGCATAAATCATGACATCACAGTATGTGTTTACACTGATCAGAAGTCTGAAGTCTTTCAGAGTTGTTCATTTTCACAATGTTGTCATTATTGCATGAGTTGTTTTCCTGACTTCACTTGGTAAGAGTTCATGCTGATCTTTCCAGGGTGCTCAGAACCCACCCCTTTTGTCATTTCTTAAAGCACAGTAGTATTCATTACATTCACGTCTCTTAATTTGTTCAGCCCTTCTCCAACTGAGAGCAGCCACTTAGTTTCCAGTTCTTTTCCACTAGAAAAAGGCCTACTATCTTTTTCCTCTTCCTTTAATATCTTTGGAGTATAGACCAAGCAGAGATACTGCTTCATAATTTTGGGAGTATAGTCCCAAATTGCTTTCCAGAATGGCTAGCCCAATTTAGCTCTATCAACAGCGTGCTAATGTGCCTGATTTCTATATTCCCTCCAACATTTGTCATTTTCTCTTTTTGTTAACTTTACCAGTCTTATGGGTGTGAGTTGAAATCTCAGAGTTACTTTAATTTACAATTGTCCAATTATTAGTGACCTGATGCGTTTTTAAAAATATAGCTGATAGTTTAGATTATAGCCTGAATCAGATTAAAATATAATTGGGAAATGTTTTTAAAAATAAATAAAAATAAACACAGATAGGCTCAACTTGAGGTTTCCTAAGTCAGTATGTGGCCAGTGGGTATTTCTGTTTGACTTTGACAACACTGGCTTACATAACTTCTTTTGAGAACTATCTGTTTGTATCCTTTCACTACATATCTTAAAAATGAGACATATCAGAGAAACTTGCTACAAAGATTTTTTTTCCCCAGTTAATTGGTTCCCTTATGATTTTAGCTACATTGATTTTGTTCATGCAAAAACCTTTAAATTTTATGTAATCAAAAATTGTCCCATTTTTACCTTTTGTGATCCTCTCTGTCCTTCGTTTGGTCATGAAATCTTGCCCTATCTGGCAATTTGACCTTTGTTAGAATATGACCTTTTATATCTAGGTCATGTATCCATTTGGAGCTAAATTACGTATATGGTGTGAGGTGTTGGCCTAAACCTAATTTCTGACATACTGCTGCCCAATTTTCCCAAAAGTTTTTGTTAAATAGTGAGTCCATACCTCTGTAATTGGGTTTTAGGGTCTTAGGGCTTATCAAATGCTAGGTTCCTAGGTTTATTTGCTCCTATATGTTGTATACTTAATTTGTTTCACTAATTAACCTCTATTTTTTAACCAGTACCAAATTGTTCTTGATGGTGACTGATTTGTAGGATAGATTGAGATCTGATACTATTGGTCTGCCTATCTTTCTGTACAAAAGACCTTACACAAGATATACTTATCTTGTGATTTTTATTTTAATCATTCTTTCTGGTGCCCAGTATGACATTTCACATCATCATTTTAACCAGAAGTCTCTTGAGCATTTTCCTTTTCCTAGAAATCTCTAAAACACTACCTAGAAATGCCAGGGAAAGCTTATATATAATTTTTGAATTAAAAAATATTTATAGACCTGTCATTTCATTAGTATTGGGAAGAACTCCCTCTGGCATTACAGAATGACACCTGCTGTGCAGTTTATAGTCTAAGAGTATTCCATGTGGGGACGGGTAGGGTGAGAATTTGAGTATCTTTCCCATGGTCACACAGCCAGAATAATTTCTTCTTTTCACCATGTACACATTTATATATGCACATGCAAAATAACTTAGAACAAAGTAATTTGCTTCCTGTTTGGCTAGAGTACCGTTAGAATTCTTGGAAGTGGGTATAAGTATTTTGGGGGTTTTTTCACTTTTGAAAAAGTGAGAGCAGGAAGAATGAAAAGAAATGGTAAATAAATGATGAGTCAAGGAATGTGAAAATAGAGGCACCACAGGTAACATTGAGAAGAAAGCCCACCTATACTTTTCCGGCTTTGGAAAGAATGCCTCAGAGCAATTAGCTCCTTCTTAGACACTGTCTCTCACTATCCCCACAGATACAACACCTTTTGGTGGCTTCCCTGTCACACTGTTGACTCGTGAAGCTACATTCCACTAGGAGCCGCAGCTCTTTTTGCACACATGCCCTTGTTCAGCTACACCTTTCCCATCTTGTATTGGCAAGACTCATTTTTGGAACCTTGCATTTATATCACTGTTAAATTTGACATAGTTTGATTTGACTGTTTAGACATTTTTGGATCTAGGCTCTGTCATACAGTCTGGTAGTTGTCCCTCTTAACTTAATGTCATCTGCAGATTTGGTAAGCATGTCATCTATGCCTTCCTTCAGGCCAATTATTAGACAGGGAGTGTGGAATAGCAGATGGATGCTGGACTTGGAGTAAGGAAGACTTCAGCACAGATCCTGCCCCAGATACTTACTAGCTGCGTGCCTCCATAGAAATCACAGATATCTGTGAGCCTCAATTTCCTCATCTGTAAAATGGTGCTAAAAATGGTAGCTGTCTCACAGTGTTGTGATGATTAAGTGAGGTAATTATAAGTATTTTGTAAACCTTAACATTCTTTATGAATATGTAGTGGATAGAGGGCCAGGCCTGGAGTCAGGTAGACCTGAATTCAAATTCTGCCTCAGACACTTATTAGCTGTGAGACCATAGCTGAATAGTCACTTAACCTCTGTTTGCCTGTTTCTTCAACTGTAAAATGGGGATAATAACAGTTACCTATCTTGCAGGCTTTTTGTGAGGATCAAATAAGATACATTATGAACAATATGTAAATGCTAGCTATTATTACTATTATCCACTAATATTCTTGATAAAATTGTTAATACCAGAGGCCCAGGGAACATATCACTAAACAGGAACTCATAGATACAACTCTCTGTCTGGTCATGCAGTTAGTTCTGAATGCATCAGACATGACTGTCCCTGAGCATCTATGTCTCCGTGTTAACCACAGCCATACTATTAGAGACAGGCTTAATCCTTTGTTTTACCAAAATCAATGTGTACTCTGTTAATAGCTTTTGAGAGAACTTCCTATCTTATTACCCTATCAAAAAATATATTAGGTTAATCTAGCATGACCTTTAAAAAAATGTGCTATTGATAGCTTTTGTTTTAATATCATCTACATATCCCAGTGTATTGCATTCCTTTTCCTCTTCCAGAGAGACATTCTTATAATAAAGAATTTAAAAAGAGGAGGGAAAAAGTTCAGGAAAACTAATTAAAATATGTTGAGAAAGTCTGATATGATACCCAATGTTCGATAACATTGAGTTCCAAGATGTGTGAGGTGGTACCTTCCCATAGCTTGTCTTTGAGGCCAGACTTGGTTATAATAATTTCAAAATTCAGGTCCAGTTGTTCTTACTGTTCTTTTCATTTATATTGTTGTTGTTTTGTGTTTATTGTTTTCCTGATTCTGCTTCCTTCACTTTGAATCGGTTCATGGGTATTCCCATGTTTCTCTGTTTTCATCATTCATTAACCTCTGTGATTTTGGGCAGGTCATTTGAACTCAAGGAGGGAATTTGACTAGATATCCTGTGGGCTCTCATTCAATTGTAGAGCAGTCATCCTAAAATCCTGTCATTTTATAACCAAGTAATATCCCATTACATTTATGAATCACAATTTATTTAGAAATTTCCCAATCAAAAGGCATCTACTTTTGTTACCAGTTCTTTGCTGCTATAAATATTTTGGCATGTGTGGGGTCATTATTTTTGGTCATTTACCTCCTTAGGCTATATACCTAACAGAGGAATCTCTGGGTCAAATAGTGTGGATATTGTAGTTACTCTCTTCACATAATTCCAAATTGATTTCCAGGATGGTTGGACCAATTAAGAGCTCCACCAAAAATTCATTAGTGTTCTTGGACATGGCGAAGCCATGATAACTTCTCATAATCACTGCTTCACCTTTTAAGTGTTCACAAACCATCCCCTTATTAATGTGCTCTAGACTTTTACCAAGAATAGAAATTAAAGACTTTATTCTATAGGATGCAGACTGTATCCTCTTACCTTATAAAAATTGTTACATTTTTTTGTAGTGGCAAAGAATCATAAACAGGGTGTCCATTAATCAAGGAATGACTAAACAAGTTATGATATAAATGTGATGGAATACTGTTGTGCTGTAAAAAATGAATTTCCAGAGGCACTTAGGAAGACTTGTATGACCTGAAGAGGAATGACGTGAACCAGGAGATCAGTTTATAGAGAGAAAAGAATATTGTAAAGACAAACAACTTTGAAAGACATAGGAACTCTGGCTAGCCAACTCTTCCAGAGGACTAATGCTATCCACTTCTTGGTAGAGGGGTGAAAGAGAGTACAGAATGGGATATTTTTTTTTTGACATGGCAAATGCAAAAATTTGTTGTGTTTGATTATTCATGTTTGTAACAGAGGTTTTGTTTTTCTTTATCAATAAAGGGGGGAGGGTATGTGTGACAGAGATGACTAATTTTTTCTTATTAATAAAACTTAATTTTAAAAAGCTAAAAAATGAAAATTGTTACATTTATACTTTTCAGACTTGAGGCACCTGTCCCACTGGCTAGTATCGTTCAGAAATTATTGACAGTAGTTCAGTAATCACACTTGTAAGTTCTTTAAAATTCTCGGTATAGTTCATCTGGGCCTGGAGATCTGAACTCACTGAGTGTAGCTAGATGACATTTGCCTTCCTCCTCACTTTCCGTTCCCTTTTAACCATTTTTGCCCTACCCTTCCTAATCCAAAGATCCTTCTTTTTTTTTTCTTTTTTTAATTTTCTTTTATTTTTTTAAATTTATTTTTAGTTTTCAACATTTACTTCCACAAGATTTTGAGTTACAATATTCTCTCCATCTTATCCCTCCCTCATCCCAATATGGCATGCATTCTGTATACCCCTTCCCCTAATCTGCCCTCCCTTCTATCTCACCCCCCTTCTCTTATCCCCATCCCCTTCTGTTTTCCTGTAGGGCAGGATAGATTTCAAAGATCCTTCTTTTAGGAGAGAAAACGGTATGTAGTAGCTTTCAGAAGGTGGCTATAACTAACTGGATGATTATTCACTTTTCTGAAGTGAAAAGTTCAGACGTCAGGAGCTGATAGATGAGCATTCCTTGCCTCAAGAGGATCACAAAGCAACATTCATTACTGCCACTATTATAGAATGTAATCAAGTATACCAGTACTGACTCTTTCATTTTTCTTTTAAGAGATTTCAGTTGCCAGTTGCTACCTGTGTGTGAGAGTAATTGCAAGGGGGTAGAAATTGAATCTGATTTTGGAGATGGATCCAGCTGTGAGGATGACTGTATTCATGATCTTTCCCACTCTTAAAATGGGAAGGTTTGTCAGTGTTGGTGGGAGGTGACCAGGCAGCATTTGACAGCAACAGCACGTGGGTCATACTCGTTTTGCTATCCCTGTGGTTCTTAAAGTCACTGTTGCTAAGGATGGCTCAGACTTACTAGGGAGAGTGATTCCCAGCATAAAGATTTAGAAGTGGGAGACTTACTTAAACTTGTTTTTCTTACTCAGTATCATTGTATAACTATTAGATTTTTATAAAGTCTTATTTTGACTTGAATAAACTTCTAGAAAAAACACTAATTATCTCCAATTGAGATTGAGAAGTGGACATGAATCAGTAGTAGCTAGAATCAATGAATTGCGTATTCATTTTGAGGTGATGCACAAATTTTGGAACCAGCAAATACGTCTTGTAATCAACATGCCCTCTCTTTGAATGTCCCATCTTGTTGTTATTGTTTGTTCTTCACTCTCAAAGAGGAACAGTGACATCAGGGGGGTGATGTCTTGACTTGCAAGTGAATTGGATTTAAGTGAGGCAGAGCTGTGTAAAAGCATCAGCTTCACTTTCTCCTCCAGAGTTGTCAGAGTCCAGTAGCAAGACATAGATCAGGATGGCTGGCGATGGCCCCAGCTGCAGTGAGAGACTGTGGCCTTTTTAAGCTGAGGTCTTTCCCCAGTCTCAGTTTGTCTGAGGCAACACCCTTTCAGTGATTAAAGGCTCGGTAAGAATTGAGCCAAAAGATGGCCTAGTTTGCCTTCACAAAAAGGATCAATCCAGGAGGGGAAGACCCTCAGAGTTTCTGGCCAGAACAGAACCGATTGCTGTTTACACTCACTCTGAGCCAACAGTTCCTACTGAGGAAGAAGAAAAAGTGTTCATTTCTTCTTTCGTCTTTCAGAGGTAGTAGGCAGAATATCTAAAGCGATTCATACCTACAAGTTGACCTCATAGTGTGACTTCATTGTCTTCTTACAAGTTATCCTCAGTGTCATAGAATGTTAGGTCTAGAAACAACTGTAGAGATCTAACAAGTATTTATTAACGTCTTACTATGTGCTATGTTATGGGGATGCAAATATAAGGAATAAAACCATTCCTACCTGCAAGAAGCATGCATTTGAACAGATCATCTGTTATCAGCACTGGCTCAGGTTGGTGTAATGTTTTTAAGTTTTCCTCCCCAGTACTCCCCCAGTACTACCTCTGGGAGGTAGGCATGGTGAGGATTATCTCCCCCATCTTACTCTTAATGAGGAAACCATAGCTCAGAGAGCTTAAGTGTCTTACCCATGGTCACATGAACTAGTATATCTTGTGGCTAGGATTTGCACCCAAATTAATTGTTCTTTCTACTGTACCATAGGTGGGTCGTCTTACCCTCTTATTTTATGGGTAAGGAAATGCCTTGCCCAAAGTCACCAAAGCTCATAAAGGTTAGAGGTGTACCTCAAAATCAGATCTTCTGAGTGTGAGTCTAGTATTCCATCTGGTAAACCACCCTTGTAGAACCTGTTGTATTTTTTTTAAATAAGTAGCTCATGACTGATTTTAAAGCACATTTGGGGAAAGAGATTAGAGGAAAGAAATTGCACATATCTGCTAAGCAATATATATTGCTCATTCTTGCATTCTAGAATTGCAGGTTCTTGAAATTTAGTGGTTAAAATTATACAACTTTTTAAAATCACTTTTCTTAGCTTGTGTACTTACTTATTTCTTCTAAGTCTCTGATTCATAGCCTTTTCCCCAGTGTATCTTCCATTAATTTTATTTAGATAATTGCACTGCTGCTGCTGCTGCTGCCATCTTAGTCAGTTTTAAATGTTTGTCATTTTAGAATTTATTTTGCTTTTCAGTCCTTTCATGGAGAATTGAATACTTTGTGCATATTGTTTCATTCAGTTATTCTTCAGTAAATAGAATCACTGCTGGACTAGGTCTAATGAAGACCTTTGTTCTCTACCACTGTGGTCACTAGTTCTGTGACTGGGCAGGTCTGTTAACCTTGCAGAGTTTGAGTTTCCCCATCTGTAAATGAGTTCACTAATAATTTAACTACCTACCTGCCACAGGATTGTTATGAAGAAAGCATTTCATAACCTTAAAGAAGGGATTATTTATTATTGGTTGTTCTTAGATCTAGTTACGCATGTGGTAGTTCATGCCTTTCAAAGTGCTCTTTATTCTTAGCCTTTCTGTACAGTACTGTGAAACCTGCATGGAAAATCATATTTGAGGATCACTTGTTGGAAAAGCCATTTCCATGCCCAACCACAGATATTTGCTTTGTAGGCATTACTGTATTTTCAAGCATGTTATAGGCTAGAAATTGCTGTTTAATCAATCTTCATACTTTTGAGCAAATGAGTCTGTATACTTCTTTCACAAATCTCTTTCGTTATTAAGTAACACTATTATAATCTCTTAGGTGTCCTGTAAGTAGACAGTTATTTTATGTCTTGCCATATCACTTTTTAATGTGATGTTTTTCTTATGTTCCATTTTGTAAACTTTTTAATAATTTTCTAATTAAAAATTCATCTATAATTTTCATATTCTGTATTTCTTCATTCAGAATGTGTAGATATACCTACCTGTATGTCTCCCATGTCACCCAGGCAGGGTGCTAGGTAATTGGTAAATGCTTAATAAATATTTGATAGAAAAAACTAATGGGACCTGAGTGCCTTAGATTGCCTTTAACTTGCTCTATCAAACCTGTGGGGCTATATGGTACTTTGTAGCTGACCCTAGAAGCAAAGAGATTTCTGGTTTCTAAGGTAACATGCAAGATACCAAGGTAATTATTTTACCGTATCAAGGATAGTCAACATTTCTCAACTAATAGTTTTAAAGACCTTTTGTTTCCAATAGCATTTGTTTCTTTTGTGTTCAGATGATTTAATGATTTAGAGATAGTTTGCCTGCCTAAAAAAAATTAGCAGTGGCTGTAATTTATTTTGTTAAAACTATGTGTTATTGAAACATTATCAGTTAACCCCTACATGATGTGATTAGTTATCTAGCAAAACAGTTAGGCAGGGGGCTGTGTAGGAAAACTGGACATGAGAGGAGCTGTGTTCTTTTAATACTGATTTTGCCTAATGGGGTGATGGGAAGGGAATAAGCATTCATCTGTGCCAGACACTGTGCTCAGCACTTCATAAATATTACCTCATTTGATCCTTGCAGCAAAGTAGGTGTTGTTATGATTCCCATTTTGTAGTAGAGAAAAATGAGATGAACAGAAGTGAAGTGTCTGAGGATTTGAACTCATGTCTTCCTGACTTCAGCCCCAGGGCTCTCTATTCACTGCACCACATAACAGTCTGTCATGATGCTACCACTATCATATGGATTTGGACAAAACTTGGTTTCTGTGTTAACCGCAAGTTATTATTAACTTGTGGGAAGTGGATTAATAATAATCTTTGCCGTTTATCTATCTCATGAGGACATTTTAGGGGTTAATTAGCTGTCTATAAAAAATACTGAACACCTTCAGGTCATCATTGATTCTCAGTCTTTGTTGAGTTGTGGTCACAGCCCTCATGCACACTTTCTCCAACCAATACTCCTACCCCTCCTCCCCCAACCTCCTTCAATTAAAAAAAAAAAGTTATTAGGTATTGGTTTGTCATCATTGTTCTTATTGTTATTTAAAGAATGAAAATGAATGTTGTTTTGAAATATGCTTCTTAGATAATTAGAGAAATCTTGCAGTTTGACGAAACCAAGATTGAGAATCCCTATATTATCAGTTCATAGTAATGACTCTTTTCCCTCCAACAGGGCTTACTTATAGCCACTAATTTGCTAGATGTACATGAACTTGTTAGACTTGCTAATTATTTTCTTCTGCATGTCCATTATCAACTGACTTTTACAAAAACAATTCTGATCAATACTGTAATTGTATATCTTTGCTTGCAGTCACTGGAGAACCTCATCCCACTGGCCTCCTTGATCTGAGATTTTCCTGGGTCCGGTTTTCTGTATGACATGAACTGTTTTATTGGGGATGAGAAGGGATGGAAAGAAAAGGTCCAGGCAGCCTAGGGCCAAAGTGATAGCCCAGCTTTGTTGAGACAGTCTGGATGTTCCTATGTTCAGGTGCTTCAACTCTTAAAAAAAGTCTGGGTATCCAGGGTTCCTTTGTATGTTATTTCCTGGTTATGTAATGTTATTACTAGCTCCATAGTCAAAATGTCCAATACTTCCTTCCTCCAGGTCAGGGATGGGGAACCTATGACCTCAAGGCCACATGTGGCCCTCTAGGTCCTCAAGTGCAGCCCTTGGACTGAATCCAAACTTCACAGAACAAATTCCCTTAATAAAAGCATTTGTTCTGTAAAACTTGGACTCAGAAGGCTGCACCCAGTGATCTAGAGGGCCACAGGTTTCCTACCTCTTCTCCAGGTCAACCACTCATAACCTTTAGCTTCTTTGATTTATAGTGTTTTCCTACCATAAATCTTTTAGCCTTGTAACTAATTCTTTTTGCTTTTACAAATTCCTGTTTTTCATTAGCAAGAATGGCTAAAATTCTAAACTATTTAAATAAAACATTGAAATCCTGGTATTGTTGTCCATTCCTAAAAGTATGCTTAAAAACCTTACAACACAATTCACTGATTTTACTGTGCTAATGAGAAGTCAGAAGGAGCTAGGTTCCAATTCTAATTTTACTACTTTTTTTTACTTGTGACCTTGAGTAAATGTGTTGATTTCTCTGGGCTTCAGTTTGTTTTGTTTTGTTTTTTTTCATCTCATGTATATAAAACTAGAAAATAAGATAATAAGCTCACGTTAGATATGTTGTAACTGCAATAAATGAAAAATGTGTGTATGTACATGTGTGTGTTTAACTTGTCTTTCTCAAATCCCTTTTTTGTCCATCAGCGTTTTGTTATAGTAGAAGAGTTTTGGAGTATAGTAGAAAGAGCATTAGAGTCAGAAGACATGTCTCTTACCCAACTATTGCAGTGACTTTGGCTCAAAGAAGTTAGCTTGAAATTCTGTCCATTCATCTGTACAAATAAAGCTGACATTTGTACTCATATGGTTATTGTGAAGAAAGTGCTTTGTAAACATCTATTTGTTATCTAAATGTGAGTAATTAATATTATTATAATGATGATGATAATTTGTTCTGCAGTCATTTTGACTCTTCATGACCCCCGTTTGGATTTTTCTTAGCAAAGATACTGGAGTGATTTGCCATTTCCTTCTCCAGTTCATTTTACAGATGAGGAAACTGAGGCAAGTAGAATTAAATGATTTACCTAGGGTCACATAGCTAAATGTCTGAGGCCAGATTCGAACTCAGGGAAATGAGTCTTCATGACCTTAGGCCCAGCGCTCTATCTACTGTGCCACCTAGCTGCCCATTATGCTAATAGTATTATTAATACTAGTAATAATGAAAGTAGAAAGTCTTAAGTGATATATGTATTATTACATATGTTTTTATTTTTATTAATTAGGTTGATGGGATAGAGATCAAATATATAAGCAGTATATAAAGTAAGGAGCCAAATAGGGTGTGTCAGTCCAGCCTAGAGGATTATGTAAATGAAAATCCTATATGAATACACATGAATATAAAGGTGTGTGTCATTTACAGCAAACCTGACTTATAAAAATATGAATATCCAAAAAAAGTTGGGGGACCAGACTCCCTTAAAGTATTAAAAATGTGATTTGATTTGCCAAAATTCTACTTGCCCACACCTTTTCAGGAATACATCAATGCTAGGGAGTGAGCTTAACTTGTATTTATGTGTTCTTGACATTTGAATAGAGTGTTATAGTAGTGTTTGAGTGTATATCTTCAGAGAAACAAAGACTGCTTTTCAGTCATTCTTTTACTGATAAAAAGTAGTTATGACTTGTTTTAAAAAGAACATTTACTACGTTATATTGAACAGTATTATGTCATATTCTTATACATGTGGAGTTTTTCCGGGATACATCTTTTATATCAATCCAGCATTCTAATGCATCTCACAGCTATCTCAATTTTTGTATTTTAGTTAATGTGCCACTCTTGACAATGTGTGTATTACATATGTGTATAAAAGGTATATACGTACATATATATCACATACTGATATGCAAATATACTCATGTACCCATAGCCTTAAATATTTGGAGACTTCTCAGTAATTACCACAGCTGAATTGCATGCTCACTCAGTAGATTTAGTATGATGCCCAGAAGTCAAAGGACAAAATATTTTCAGAACATAGTGTATATTTTTTTCCCGAATTTATAGGATGCCACATTTGAACATGCATTTGCTTGTGAGATACCACAGCTATGCTTTAGGGTAACAAAACAGATAACTTTTCTCTGGGGTCCTTCTTGTTGAATGTTGAAATGTCAAATTGAACTTAATATGTGTTTTAGTAACTGTATTGTGCTCCTCTCCCCAAAAAAGACCCAACCTTGTACATAATACATCATCCTTACTATTCCATTCATGTACAGTAGGATCCATCCTTGTGTTTTGAAAGCTATAGTAAGCACTTGCTCTTTGGAATGTTGCTGTAGAATACACACAGTACAACTTTAGTTCCATTTCACAAAGGTCATCAGGAGGCCTGAGTTCTTGCCCTGGATTCTGTCATTGATTACTTTGTGACCATGCAGTGTCACTTCATCCCTCTGCAACTTGGTTCCCTCTTTTGTAAAATGAAGATAACACCACTTACCTTGCTTCCTAATAAGGCTGTTGTAAGGATCAACGACAAGAATGTGAGAATACTTTATAATAAAAGAAGTGCTCTTTAAACTGTGAGTATCTTTGTTGTATGAAGACTGAAAATATCCCATGTGTTTATTCTAGCACAATCTGGAAATATTTGTTAGTATATTTCAGTAAGAAATGTGGCAGTTAAAGAAACATGTAAGAGTAAAAACCAGAGAGGACTTGCCCATACCACCCTCCCCACCAAACAACACTTCTTTTTCCCTTCTTTTTCTTTTTTTTTTTGAAATAGTCTATACCTTGTGCCTATTCAGCCAGCATTCATGAGTACGTCAGTCATCCATGTGGATCAGATTGGTGACTTGGGAATGAATCTGTGTGATAGAATGCATTTAGTTAGTCCTTCAGGGTTATTCATCTCTTACTTCTTTAGATTTGGCACATTCTCCACCCTCTCTTCTGTATATGCCCTACTCTTAGATACAAAAGAATATATTGAAAAAATCTTATATTTTTTAAAGTCTACATAAAAAAATGTAGCAAGTAAAGACCCCAAAGTAGTTATGAGGCACATAAAAACTAAAAGAAAAAGGGAAGAGGCAGTATATAAAAGAGAGAATCTGGTTGAGACTAATGGATGCCCTATTCAGTGTGATTCCAGCTCTCTTTAAAATCAAGTAATATTTTCAATGCATCAAGCATTTAGAAATAACCAGCAATAGAAATTTCACTTCATTATTCTCAGTGTCAGAGGCAACATTGTGTAGGATATGAAGAAGGGAAGACTTTGGAAATGGAAAGATCCAAGTTCAAATCCTACTTCTACTGTACACATGGCAACTCCGTAAGATTGGATTGCCAAATCTAGGTGGGTGGATGGAGTTTCTGCATCAGGGAGTTATCTGTGCTGTTGTAATCATAGGGATAGACCAAATTTAAAAGCTCTCATTATTTCTTCCATTTTAGTGTTTGGCTTAAACATTATGAAAGGATTCTCTCATTTCATTGAGACTGTAATAAATTTAGTATTGAAATAACAGCATAACAATTGGTTTAAGGGGTTTGGAATATGATACTTCTCTCCTTTCCTGTCCTGAGTTGTGACATGAGTCATATTTTATTTAGATTTTAAAGAGGTGATCAGTTACTGAAAATGGGTAACTTTATTAAGAGTTAACATTTTAATGGTGTCATTAATTCCCATCTAGTGATTTTTTCTTTTGAAGGTAGGAGATTGAGAAAGAGATTTCTAAGTGACTACTAGTAAAAGTACCATGGCTATATGGCAGGAATTTCTAACCTGGTTTCTGAATTTTTTTTAATGTTTTGATAACTATTTTAATATAGGTGGTTTACTTTATAATTTTATTTTATGCACTTAAAAACCTTTTTAAAAAGGAATCCGTAGGCTTTACCAGATTTCAAAGCAGTCCACAACATTAAAAAGATTTTAAAAGTCTCTGCTTTATGGTATTCTGCCTTGTAATTGGTGTTCTGTAAAGCCTCTTGAATTTTTTTAGTGGAAAGTAATATAAAATTGAAAAATGTAATCTTTTTTTCAGGTATTACATAGCATAATATTTAAACACTTAACTATATGTGTTAAACCAAATTTAAGGAATATTTAATAATTTTAAAAAATAAACTTAATAGCTTTTAAAATTTCCTTATTTAAAGACATGAAATTTGGAGTCAATTGTACTGACTTCGAATCCCAACTCTACCATTTGTTGCCTCTCTGATTTTGGGCAAGTTGCATATTCTTTCTGGGCTCAGTTTCCTCATCTGTAAAATAAGAGAGTTGGACTTGATAATCTCTAATGTCACTTCCATTCTAAATCTGTAAGACTGGGTACAAACTTTTCAAGGGACGTTCAGTGTCCCTAGCTATGATCCTGACCAATGTCTTCATTCTTTTAAAATGATCCTGTTTCCTTAAGATTGTCATTTCCTTTAGCAAGGAAAATGTAGCTTTTACCATACCCCTGAAAAATACGAAGTTTGTGGATGGCCTATTTGTAGTACTATTAATATTTGTGAACACATTTACCGTAAACACAGATAATGTCAAAAATATTTTTCATCATTTGACCTGAAATTTTGCTTTTAAAGGTCCGTTTTATCTGTGACATTAAATAACTAAGATTTCTTGCATTACCAAATGCCAAATTTCAAGGAAAAATAAACCCATAGAGCAGGCAAGTATATAGAAGTCAAATAATGTCTACTTTTAACATACATTATTAAAATATGTTAAAGATTGCCTGATGTTTTATAAGAAATGGCATATTCCCTTCCTTTTCCATGTGCTTTAAACAAATAATATGATAGTATAAGCATGAGGATTTAAAAATGTGGATTATTAAAATAACTTTGCCCTAGTTATGGTGTTTCATTTTTTTTTTCTTTTGTAAAGAATACTTTTTCAGGTGGTACATAAAGAAAGGTTTCTTTTAATACTCACATTGAACTTAAATCTGTACCCAACATTTAGTGTGATGTTTATGACAATTAAATATGTACCTTTGAAAGTAAATTGACTAATGAGTTTTGTGTATATGAAACTAAAATTTACAAATATGAATTTAAAAATATAATCTGAGGCATATTCTTGAGGGATATTGTGCACACATGTATTATTACTAAAACTTATGCTTAATCTTTTTAGTTTTTTTTAGATTAAAAGAGCAATTCTAGCAGATTAGCATTTTTCATGGAGAAAGTATCAGAAAAGTGACTCAGCTCCTCTGTGCAAGAAATAAACATACATTTGAAAAGCATTTTTTAATTTTTTAGATGCATGATTTCATTCAGACATAAACTTGAAAAAAATTTTAAATTATTTCTATTACTCTTGATTTCTTGGAAATTATTTGTCTTATTCATCAACAAGAATTTCAAAAAAACACCATTTTAATAAAACCCAATGAATCTTAAGAGCTCATAAATTTTTTTAGGGTCAAAACTATATCACTATTATGGTTAATTGCATGTGTTTGTAACTGAATTACATTGCAAGAAGAAAAGATGATGATGATTTGGTATTTTTGATCTCCAAAAATGTCCAGGTTTTTTGTTTTCTTTGTTTGTGGTAATAAGGTTCTGAAACAACTGCTATTTAAGATTTTAGTGATAAGAGTTCTGCCAATACTTAAGCTCTCCATACCTGTAGGACTTCAACCTGTAAAAAACAAATTTGCTAATTTTGCAACTTACATGATTATCCAGTGTTATTGTGGCATGGTAGTTGGCTATTTTGTGTTACAGATTTTTACATGAAATCATTAAGTGTGACTAAATATCAGTATTTTGGCATATTACTACTATTGCTTATAGTCATTCATACAAGAAAAGAAGCTAGCATTGTTTTTATTTTTTTATTGTTACTGAACACAATATTCTAGGAATTTTCAGCAAATTATCAATTCAGCTGTAATTCAAGTTTTGTTTCACAAGAAGCTGTGAAATGTTCTTTGTTGCCTGCCATTAAAATTTAAATCAGTATCTTTAATGCCCTCTTGCAGTCTCATTTTGTTGCACTAGAAATCTGTTTTAGTTGATCTGCAAGTCTGTTTTGTGCTGAGTGCTTATGTTTTCCAATTCAGCTGCTTTGTAATTTTTCTGTAAGCAGTTTAAATCTTGTATTCTGTTAAAATAATTTTATCATCATAAAAGTGCAATAATGTACATGCATGTTAATCGTGCAAGTGCTCAAGACATTTTTTTATATTGCAATTCCAGTTGAAAACCACCTGAAGGAAAAAATAAACAAATAACAAAAACATTCAATATTTATTTACAGCATTTAGAAGATAGTTTGTTTCTGTTTCAGGTGCAGGATTCTGTCCAGCACAGATAACCCAGAGATGGATGTCATAGATAGAATTTACATACCATTAGCTCACAATAATTCATTAGCAGCAGAGCTCTGGGGTACAGAGCTAGCTAGGCATGTTATTTGTGATGTCTGGATGCTGTATTTTAACAAGGTTTACTGGCCTCATGCTTGTAGCCTTTGTCTAGTGACAGAAGTAATTACTTGATAAAATGAAGTGCATCGCTGTGAACAATTGACCCTTTGGAACAATCCAGACTGGTCAGCAATCTAAAGCCACATTTTAAAGCCATCATGATAGCTTCAAACTTCAGAGTTTCCAGGGTGCAGACAAAGGTATTGTCTTCCTTTAGCACAAGTCGTGTACCATTTTCAGACTTTATGAAGTATTTAAATTGAATAATATTTGAAGATATAGAAAATTCCTCCGGAAAGCCATCCAGCCGGCTCTTAGACACCAATACAATGCGAGATTTTATTTTTGTTATGAAATCAGGAGCATTACAAAAGATTCTCAAACCTTGTGAGCGATCGTGGTTATCAGTGATTTCCAAGAAAGTAGTCTCTCTGGCTGTTAGCTGTTCTTTCTCCCACCTGGATTTCACTTCTTCAGCCAGCCCTTTAAGCTGAAAGAATTCTGCCTCCTGGGCCAGGAGTTGATTTTCTCGAAATCCTTCTGGTAGTAGAAGTTCTCCATTCCGTAAGAAGTTCAGAACATGTCTAAAAAGGAGTCCATCCCTGTCTATGAAGTAGTGACCGTCAGCATCGAGGGGGCAAAGGATTTTTCCATTGACTACACCTTCAAGGAAAGTATCTGGATACTTGGCCAGTGTTTGTTTTTGAGTAATGTACAAATAGCCACCAACATTGAGAGTCGTCAGCGTTTTGCAGCTCTTTCCTTGATCAGGACCTTCAGGGCTGTTGTGTTTCCCCTCATAGTCTTTTTCTTTTTCTCTCCTGTTTATTTTACGTTCCATTTTCAAAATCGCTGCAGCTTCTTGTTCTTGGCTTAGAGAGAGCTTTTTAAAAAGCACCACCACCACACAAACACGCCTTTATTCAGCTCCAGCTCGGTGATGGAATGGAAATGCTGGCAACCTCACATGAGCTGTCAGCTCTGTTTTGCAGTAGGTGGCGTATCAGCTATGTATGCAGGAGGTTTCAGGAGTAAGGCTGAAAAAGAGAATTTGCATTTAACTGTATGAGGGCAGAGATTGGTTACAAAAGCATTTTCTTTGCAGGCATGAAAGTTAGATCACTCTGAATATTTTATGTGCTTACTACCAAATAGGTCACGTTTTCTTTTTAGTGATAGCAGTAAACATGAGATTTGCTTTTTGTATCTAAATGCCTTTTAAGTTACCAAACCAGTAGTGCTTCATCTTAATAAATCATTGAATCATTCAGAATTTTTAATATACTATCACTTTTGGAAACTAGGTTTTAAATTAATGTTATTTTTGGTTTTAGTATTTTGGATTTTAGGGATGGTATAAATAAGAAAATGGGAATAAAAATATGTGGATAGCTTTGTAATCTATAAGCTTTATACATGACATATATTGCATAGTGTCAGTCTTTTTTTTTTTCCAAGAAAATTGGGAGAGCTACGCCTGTTGTTTATTGTATAGTACTCAGTTTGTTTTGACATGACATTCCGATTGCAGTATCTTCAACAAGAGAGATGATTTCTTAGTATCTTTGGATGTAAAGGACTTTTTAAAATTTTTAAATTTTTAAGATAAAAATCAGAGAGGGAAGAGAGATTCAATAATCATTTATCCTTGATTCTGTTTAACCTGCCTATGGATTCTGTGTAATATTGAGGATAAACATTTGCTAAACAAAGACACAGAATGCTGTAGCTTGAATATAACATCACGCTGTATATAACCAGAATGATTATAGTGTGGAGGAGGGGGGGAGGGAAGAAAGCAAAGTGACAGCTAGGAGTGGCAAGTTGAAATAGCTTGGCGTGAGACAAGGATAGGGTACGTGATAAACTAGTTTTTTCTCCATAATGTAAATATTGGTAGAGCAGGAAAAATTGAAAGCACCTCTAACCCCTGTTTTTTCCCCTTCCAGAGAATGAATACCTGTTTGAGTCCTTTGAGGGGAAAAAAATGGAACTTTTTTTTTCTTTCCAGGGGCACAGTAAATATAATTTGCTTTCCAGGGTAGTGTAGTAAGCTAAGCCTTTTACCTAAGGATGAGTATTTTCTTGGATTTTTATGCCCAAGATTTCAAGTTTGTTTATTTGCAATCATTTATTTGACCTATTTGCTTAATTTGAGAAAATGAACTAGGTAGCTCTTAATGCAATAACCTTTATTTTATAATTTGTTTCTCTAGCAACATAAAATGTCTTCTATATATTATTAAACCAATCTGATGTAAATGTTTGAATATTTTTCCTGTGAAAGATTTGTCTAATACCATTTTATCATTAGTAATTGATACTGATAAAATAGAAAAAATTATTTTGTAATAATTGTGAAGTATCTGTAAATGTATTGTTTTCTTGTTATGAAGGAGGATTAAAAGAGTATTTTGCTTAGAAAGATCTTAAAGGATTTGTTATATCAATATTTTGTGATCAGTTTCACAGAAAATTATGTGGAAAGGATTAGTGAGAGATTATTTCAAGGATAAAATTTCAGCACAATTTAAATACACCCATAACTACTATGTTGTGGAAAACTTATTTTACAAAAATAAAATGACAGATGACAAGTACATATTCGAAGTTAACTTCAAGTCCAGTGTATGTTCAGATGGCTCTCCTAGTCTTTTACCCTCCATGTTAGTCATTATCACTAACTCATTCACTTTCTTAACTTAAATTTTTGTTGCTCTCTTTTCTTTTACCATCATCTTTATTTCCCAGTAATCCCTGCCCCCTCAAGCTGTCCTTCACCAGAGAATTTTAAAAAAGAGAGAAAAGCAGTTCCCCAAACTAAGCAACATAAACTCATCTACTTTTTGTAAAGACATTTATTTGCCTTGTGTTTCAAAAGTTATAATGTCTGTTTAAGAGAACAAAATAAAAGTAGCTCTTAGGAAGAAAAGCCTAGGCACTGTTGGACATTCATCTTAGGTAGTGTTCCTTCTGCAATGGCCATCAGCCCTTGTCCCAGAACAGTCTTGGAGGGTATAGTGGTTGACAAGAAGTAGGCTTTGCTTGTATGTATGTATGCATATATGCGTGTATGTGTGTAGACACACGTATATCTCAACATTTCATTTTGAATTCCCCTTTTGCTTCTTTGTGTTTCATTTTCTCCTCACCTTTTCCTTTTTCTGATCTGGAGACTTTCTTTGCAGTAGAGAGGTTGAGGGCATAGATGAGAACAGACTGTAACTACAGACCTGGGTTGCTCAACCATTTCAAAATAAGAATAGTTGGTGCTGTGGGTGCTGAGATGTCCTCCTCACTGTGTTCTGACATCCCCAAACTAGTTTGCATAACAAAGTAGACCAACTCCTTGTACTGCCTACTTTTCCCATCCTTAGGAACTGTTTCCATTCCATTTTTGTATAAGCCCTGCTTTTTGATATTCCTGTGATATGCTATATTCTTTTCTAAATAGAAACAAAAAGATACCCTGATAGAGGTATCTTACGAGTAGCATGGTATGATGGCTTAAAGACATTAGAACCACAACTTTGGTATTTGGAGTGAACTGAAGTCAGTTTTTCTTTGTTTCTTCATTTGTAAAAATGGCCTACATCCCGAAGTTAGTTGGAAGAATAATTCATAAATGCTGTTTATGAAAGCAGTTTTCTAAATTTATAGAGCTCCTTAATTTTTTTCCTTGTCTTCATTTGTTTCAATGTCATGGGCTAAAGTCTAATAAGTAGTTTTGCCTTCTCAAAAACTTCTTTTTGATTTGTTGCAGAAGGTATTCCTTTTCAACCCCTGACTGAAACCATTAGCTTGCAATGGTGGGTGCGTTGCAGTCATAATCTGGCTTTCTATTCTAGAAGCCTATTTGTTTTATTTTATAATATTTTATAATATTTTATTTATAATATTTGTTTTATTTTTTTGAAGCAGAATAATGATTTTTTCTTTTGTGGACTTGTTTTTTAAAATGTTTGAAAAGTGCTTGTGAATGCTTGGTAACCATTTGTTAATTCTTTATGAAGGTTTGGTGTATCAGCCAGAAAAATAGGCACACATGCATGATAGCTATCCATACCATCCAAAAGCTAAGTGATACTAATTTCACTCAACAGATCTATTTAGCTTTATGGGGACATCAAATATCATACAATAAAAAGACCATTTCTATAGCATATAGAGAGACTTCTGTTGTTGTTTTCAGGCATGTCCGTCTCTTTGTGACTCCATTTGGGGTTTTCTTGGCAAAGAGTACTTTGCAGTTTCCTTCTCTAGATTATTTTATAGGTAAGAAAAATGAAGCAAATGAAGTTAAGTGACTTGCCCAAGGTGTTACACATCTAGTAAGTATCTGAGGCCAGATTTGAACTCGAGAAAATGAGTCTTCCTGACTCCAGGCCCTGCACTTTATCTGCCGTACTACCTAGCTGCCCAAACATGTAGCAGAGATGGTAACAAATTCACTTGGAAAGACATTTTTTAGGCTTTGCTGTTTGCAGTAAGGGAAATACTCAGATTAAGGGACATCAAGGTGGTAGAGTGTATAGAGTGCCAGGCCTGGAGTCAAGAAGATATTTTCCTGAGTTCAAACCCAACCTCAGCCACTTACTGGCTCAGTTTTCTCAACTGATCTGGAGAAGGAAATAGCAAACCATTTCTAGTATGTTTGCCAAGAAAACCCCAAATAGGGTCACAGAGAGTTGGTCACGTCTGAAACAACTTAACAACAACAAATAAAAAGATTAAGGACTTGTGTAAAGAAAATGTTTTACAGAATGACTAGTGGTCATTATAGAAATAGTAGTACTTAAAGAATAAGTTCTGTTGGGCCCATGTTTATATCACTGAATTTGATTGCAATAGAAAACAATTTCAGTATGTTTAGCATGTTTTTCCTACAAGTTCTTTTTCATTGATTTGAGGTAATAGTGGTTTCTTCTGGAACTACAGGACTATTGACAAAGCTCATGACTGACAGAATTCAGTTCCCAGTATAAATTGAGATCAAAGTATTTCTCTGAGTGCTGTATAGTCCTTAAGTTGTCATTGTTGTTCATAGAGCAGGATGAAGAGAGGAGTATGTGTTAGGAGTTTCCTCACTGTATAAATTCTTCGCACTCACATATTGTATTTTGCTAACCATTTTTACTGTAAGCCTCTGGGCCAGCCCTGCCCAGAATTTGGTAGCTGTCTTGCTAGGGGATGGATAATGGTAATTAGACCTGGAATAACAAATTGTTACCCTTACTAAGCATTTCTTGAACTAAATGCCTTTTAATGTCCTGGCTTTCCCATACTTCTTGATTCAAGATTCTTCTCTCATCTCTAAATTCTGTTCATATGATCCTTTTACTTTTCTACTTGGTTCTCTTTCCACTCCTCACAGAAATTATTTAAAGCACCCCTTTTCTCTTTGAATCTCCTACACCACTCTTTCCCCCTCTCTTTCAGCTGATGACCTTAACTCCTACTTTACATTTTCCATGATCTCCCTCTTCTCTCCTCTGCTTTTCAAAACCTTCAGATATCATCCTCTATTATCACTGCCTTTACTTCAGTCCCTGATGAAGAGGTGGTCATTGTACCACAACCAGTCCCTCTGCGTGTACCTTCGGGCCCATCCCTTCCCATCTTTTCCAGCACCTAACCCTCACACTCAACTTCCCTCCCTCTCTCTAATTTTCAATCTCATATGCTCTGCTTCCATTCTGCCTACAAACAAAAAATTCTTCACCATCCTGGCAAAATTCCTACTTAGACCCTACCATTTCCTCAAGCCTCAAGCTATCACCTTATGTCTCTCTTCCTTTTCACAGCCAAAATCCTAGGGGGAAAAACTGTCATTTCTTGCCTCTCCTTCCTCTCCTCACTTCTCAGTTCCTTTGCATTTTCGCTTCTCATTTGAACATTCAATTGAGATAGCTCTCTCCAAAGTTACAGTGACCTCTTAATTGCCAAATCTGGTGACCTTTTCTAAATCCTCTTCCTTCACCTCTTCAGCATTTAAGATTCTTTAAGGGGAACCTGTGGCCTTCTAAGTCCTTGAGTGTGGCCTTTTGACTGAGTCCAAGTTTTACAGAACAAATCCTTTTATTAAGGGGATTTGTTCTGTGAAGTTTGGATTCAGCCAGAGGGCTGCACCTGAGGACCTAGAGGGCCGTATGTGGCCTCAAGGCCTCGGTTCCCATACTCTCCTTGGCTATCCTCCTCTTCCATGTTGGATGCTTGCTATCTTTTCTCTGAGTTTTCATGGCACTTGTCTCTTGCTTCTCTACTCCTCAATTTCTTGTGCTCTTTCAGCATTTATATCATATCTCCAAATGTGGATGTACCCCAGAGCTTTGTCCTAGGCCCTCTCCTCTTTACTCTCCACACTCTCTCCACCTGGCAGTCTTATCAGTTCTGATGAGTTAAATTATCCTTTCTTTTCAGATGTCTCCAAGATCAATATATTCAGCCTTGGTCTCTTTTCTGAGCTCACTGTATATCTCCAACTTCCTGCTGGATATTTCAGATTGGGTATCTCATAGGTATCTCTTTCTTACTGTCCAAAACAGAACTCAGTACCTTTTTCCCAAAACTCATTGCTCCTTCCCCACGTTCCTATAGGGTAACACTGTCGTCCTTCCAGTAACGTCACTCTTAGCCTTACCTCCTCACTCTCTCTCACCATACCTGGCCACTCAGTTGCCTAATCTTGTCATTTCCACTCCTCCATATCTTTCACATCCACTCCCTTCTCTCTATCTTCCCGTGGCCACCACCCTATCTCAGGCTATCCTCACCTATCTCCTAGATTATTGCAGTAGCCTCCCCTTCAGTCTTCTTGCCTTTCATCTTTCTCTTCAGTATGTTCTCCATGTAGTTGCCTAAAGTGTAAACCTGACTGTGCCACTCTTCTAGTTGGTAAACTCTGGTGCTTCTCTGTTGCTTCTAGAATAAATAAAAACTCCTTGGTTTGTTATTTGAAGTTCACCTGCCTTTCCACCTTTATTATATTTTACTCCCTTTCCTCCAGTCTACATTTCTGACAAATTAGCTTTTTGACTGTTCCATCTCCTGCCTCTGTGCCTTTGCCCAGGCTATTCCCCCATTCCTGGAAGGCACCCTCTCGCCTCTGCTTCTGAGAATCCCTTGCTTCCTTTAGTATTTAGCTCAGTTATGCCCTGCTACTTAATGCCTTCCTTATCTCCCAGCTTTTGCTCATAGATGTTTTCAAGTCATTGTCTTCTAAGTTTGTGCCTTGAACTTCCCTGTCACCATAGAACCTTTTAGTGGTCAGGTTCTGTTTTTGTTGTTGCTCATTTTCCAGCCCATTTCTTGACTTTGAACTTTATGTTAGAGTGGGGCTCCACTCACCTCTGGGGGCTGGGGGGAGCTTCTGTCTTTTATATCCTGCTGCTTTCACAGCTTGGTCTGGGGTCTGTAAGTTTTTGGTGCTTCCAAAGTGGTGTGATCTGGGAAGAGGAATGATGTCTACCATCCTGGTCTGTGCTCTGGTCCTCACCCAGGTAGGGCTCCTGCACTCCTCTTCATCTTGGAGCTGTGATCCGGAACTGGGTAATGGGAGAAGGAGCTGTCAAATGCATCCAATCCTAAGCCCAGAGACAGCGTAGAGGTCCCCTGGGATCTCTTGTTGACCACATGTTAAGTCCCCTTACGGGCCCAGGCACCGCTCCTCACTGCTCTGCTGCCATAGTGCGCAGCTGGTGCGGCTTCCTCTGCACAGGGCTCTTGGCCAACCCCAACCCCAGCCTCCACAAACCTTGCTTTGTCTTTCAAAGTTGCCCTGAGCTAGAAAAATGACTTACTGTGAGTTTTTATTAGTTTTCCTGTTCAGAATTTGGTTTGGCAGTTTTCTCTGTTCATTTTGTAGAAGAGGTTTTGGGAGAGGTTTAGCAGTTGTGACCTTTAACCTCATCATCTTGCCTCCGCCCCTTTGTATTTATTTTATAGATACTTTTGTGTACCTATTGACTCCCATAATAGCACATCAATCCCTTGATAGCAGGAATTGGTTTTTTTGTCTTTGTGTCGTTAGTATCTCACACAGTACCTGCTGTGTAGTTGGTGTACTGGATATAGTTGGTATCCTGGAAACTACTCCCTCCCTCCCCGC
>NW_020954580.1:26464573-26576226 GCF_900497805.2 Vombatus ursinus | reverse complement strand
ATCTTTAAATGGATATGAGAATATTTGTATCTCTTACCCCAAAGAGTGGTTGTGAGAAAAGTGTTTCGTAAAACTGTTAGATGTTTTATAAATATAAGTTGTTACAATTATTCTTTCTCTGGAAGTCCTGCTTGTGATTTTTTCTTCTCTTTTGTCTAACCAGTTTTCAGATATATCTTAAAAATAAATTTCATAGTGTGATGAAGCATATTTTAAAAATTATGGATTTTCATTTTTGACATTTATGTCTCAACATTAAAATTATTTTTAACTATGTGGTAAACCTAAAATATGACTTACCAGCTTGTATTGATTTATGTTCACTATGCTGACCAGAGTCTAACTTAATGCGCAAAAAATGTTTTCTTTAATTAGAAACGGGAAGGGCCCATTTGACCTGTTTTATCCGGAAAATCTGTTGTTGGGTATACTTGTAAAAACTTACAGAATTCGCTTTTTCAGATATCCAAGCCTGCTTTCTGTCTCTTCCTTGAGTTCTCATATATGTCACCTTTCTTTATTTTTAAAAAATTACTTTTATTAATCAATTTTTAGCATTCTGAATTCCAAATTATCTCCTTCCTTCTTGCCCATCCCCCTGCCCATTGAGAAAGCAAGTGATAGGATATCAATTATATATGATACATGTCACTTTTCAAGATTTGGGGCTTTGTCTTTCAGATGTGATTAAATGTTCCCCTCACCCCCAATTTGCCCCCTTTCAAGAAGTCTTCTTACAAGTTGTCTTTCTCATTCAAGTATTTAAGTTGTCTAATACTGGTGAAACTTGTGCTTAATGCCAGTTCATAGAATTGTGGACATTGAGGTGAACACCAAACGTGTCCTTAAGCCCTTCTCCACTCCTGACCTATTAGAGTCCACTTAATTCTGTCCCAGATTCGGCTCCTTTATGTGTGTAACCAAACCAAAAAAGCCGTCGTATTCACTGACGCTTTGGGATCCGTTGATCTGAAGAGAGTGAATCACCCAGCTGCCCAGCTTTGAGAAATAAACTTTGAATAACCTGCATGCCCACCATGACAAAGTAGAAATGTTGTAGATATTAGGTGTTTTATCAGATTGTTATAGTTCACAAAGAATATGCCAGCTAACTATGTATGCCAATTTTCTGAGCTCATATAAACATTCCAGTTATTACAGAAACTATATGCAGAACTTCATTCTTTCTAAGAAACACTAGCAATCTGGAGAGGTTATCATGTTCATGAATGGTTCTAGTTAGATGAATAATATTCATAATAGCAATAAAAGAAACTCCTATTTAAATAATCTTTTAAGGTTTGCAAAGTCACCTCACAACAGTTCTAGTCAGTAGTTAGTATAAATAGTGGTTTCCTTGTTTTACAGATTGAGGAAACTGAAGAAGCTCTTGAGAGGTTAAATGACTTTCCTATGATCATTCAACTACTAAGTTCTGAAGCAGGATTTGAATGCAGGGGTCCTGATTCCAAGCAAGTGATTCCATTCACTGTGTCACATTGCCTTCCATTTAAATAAGAATAAGAATAGGAATAAACACACATGTAAATGTGTAGGATTGAACTAAGTCTTCTGAGAAGCCTAGTAAATTTTACTCTGGGGAACATTTTTAAAAATTCAACAAGGAAATGTGACAGAAGGAGTTCAGTGTGTGGGAAAAGCACTCAAAACTATTAGCCTAGAAAAGTTCCTAGCATAGGAAAGATGTTATTCTACATTTTTGTCCACTCTGTATATGTGTGTGTGCAAGAGAAAGGGAATTAGAGGAGGGAGGGAGAGAGACAATGGAAGGGAGAAAGAGGGCAAGAATGAGTGAGATGGAAGGAGGAGGAGAGAAAATGAAAGAGAGAGACAGAGAATCTTATTTTAAATTTAAAGAATCCCTACAGTCTGGGTTGTCAGTTTGTCTGCCAACAGAGTACTAGCACTGACAGGTCTTATCAAAATAGAGTTTCCTTACTAGTTCAAGCCCATTGAAGAACTTGTGATGTCATTGGTCTGAATCAGAAAAACATTTTAGATATTTAAAAGTAAACCATTTGATTTAAAAGTGCAAGTATTAATTTATTAAGGGCAGTTAACCTATTTTAATTATAGCAGTTTAAAAAATGGGAAATGAAAAAATGACTTGTTGAAAGTGTCCAGAATTTCTCCTGTTTAAACAGCCTTTCAATATAATCTGTAAAATTCATTTTTTAGAATCAGAGAGTATATCCAATTTCATCCTTCAGGAGACCCCCTTTTTCAGTCATCCAAGATTGATGGCTTCTTTTCTTACAGAATCTCAGGGATAGACTATATTAGCTCCCTGGGTGGCCCTTTCCAGTGTTTTCTCTCCAGTTTTTAATTTAAATTCGTTTTAACTTGATAAGACAACTACCAGTTAGCATCATCTTAATAAAAACTTTCATGTACTTGGGCAATAATAAATTTACATTCTTCCTAAAACCCTTGGCACATTTAATTATATCCTACATTTTAATACTTACCTATGCACTGTATAGAATTGTTCTTAATTAATGTGTTGGTCATTTTTTTTGCTCAACTGTTGTAGTACATGATTCCTCCTATAATTCTTTAGTGTCCTATCCTTTTTGTGGGAACTGGGCACAATAGAGACACTCAGCAAATTTTTAAAATTGAATTGTATCCTGTAGACTAAACAATCCCCAATTCCATTAACCTTTTTCCAGATGGCCTATTTTATACCTTATAAGTCTATTTTGCCGTTCACTGGAGTTGCACTGTGGGTAGTAGTTGGGGAAGATGGTCAGTTTTCTAAGACCTCCTAAATCAGAGAATGGCTTCATTATTTGATTGTTGTGAATTCCCAGGATTTAAACACAGACACACATTCAACTTGTGAATATTAGGAAATATGTTCCAATACCAAATATACCATAGTTTGGTCTCTATTTTTGCCAGTGCTCCCTTTCATTAGAACAAATAAATGAGTTGACTCTATCTATCATAGAAGATAAATGTGGCTCAAATCAAACACTGAGCTAGAGTGAATAAAGTTTTGATGTGCTGTATCATTCCATAAACTGTTGAAGATTAAGGGGAGATCGAGTAGAAGACAAACAAGTTTATTCACAACTATTAGCTGAGATAATCTGTTTCTTAAAAATGCATTACTAGTTTGAGTGATCTGTTTAAGATTGATGCCAAGTGGATTATACTGAAAAACCTTGCTTTCAGAACAATAAGCAGATTGCCAGAAAGATGGTTAAGATAGAGGAGAAATCTTCAAATACTTAAAATCTATAAATGTTTTAGTTACCTTATGTCACTTGCTGGCCAGGGAGGTTTTATTCCCTTTCTTCTTTTCCAGGCAAGGTAGGTTAAGGTGTGACTTGCAACAGGCAGTTAGGAAGGTAGTGGCTTCCCATCTCAGGAGAGTCAGTAATCCGAATTACTGTTCTGTAGAACTGAGTTTAAGTTCTAATGCCAGTTCTCTGAAGGTCCTCATGGTTTGACTGTATCCAAAAGGATTATATAAAGAAGCGTGCTTTGTATCTTCCTAATGCCTTATAGCTTCCAAACATACTTGATCTCATTCCTTACATGCCAAGGAAGATGAATACCTTCCTAGGTGTTACTTGAGCTATGCTCCATTTGAATCACTTTTCATTGTACAAGACCCACTAATCTCTATAACCCATGGTCTAGTGCTTACCGTGCAGTGTCACTGCATCAAAAAATGTTAACAGCTGGAAAGGACCTTAACAGTTTTCCCTCCCACTCCCTTCCTGGCACAGAATCCTTCCTATGGATTAGGTCCCCAAAGAAGTTTTGGCACCCAGTTCCCCAGTATTGCTGGAAAACAGACTTGCCCCCACCCTTCAAATAAATAAAAAGACACAACAAAAAGAGGAAAAGAAAGAATGGCTCCCAGGAAAACCCTCCAGGGAAAATAAGTGGCTGAAGGAATGAGGAAACAGAAAGAGAAGACTGAAACCATACACACGTTCCCAGGAGAAATAATTGTCCAGTTGTAAGAGCCTCTGGAATAGTTGAGAAAATCAACAAAAGACGAAAAGGAGAATTTGGCACCTACAAACAGAAATGTATATTAAAGAAAAACTACAAGAAAACACATGAGAATCAATAGCTTAGAAAACCAAGTAGAAAATCTCAGTAAATCAGTCGAGTGTCTAAGAAGTAGAATTAGCCCTATAGGAAGAATAACAACAACAACACTAGATGTAGCCAGACAACCAACAGAGCGAAATAAGCGAACAAAAGGATCATATGAAATTGTCAGTCCTGGCCCCTTCCAGTTTTCATTTTGGAAATGATGTGTTCGCATCTGAACACAGAACTTGAGAGACCAAGGCAGAATGTAGACCTTTTTGCCACCATAGCTCTGGATCCTTTTGTCTCTTAAGGAAACCTAGAATGGCATTCTCTTTTTGGCTGCCATGTCACATGCCTAGTTCTGTTCAAGTTCCCTGTTCTTTTTCACAAGAACTGTTGTCCAGTCCTTTAGTTCAGCCCTTGGCCATTCTGTTGCTCCACATAGCTTCTTAAAAGAATTTTGTTGTGGGTTTCCTGGTAGGGTAGTTTTTTAGCTGCATTGGTCCAGATTGCAAGCCACTTAATCTGCTGTGATAAAAGGAGGAGGATCTATTCCTATCTTTCTATCTATTCAGGAAAATATTTAACTCCCGAAAAGGTGATGAATATCTTTTGCACAGTACCTCTCAGATGGGTGGAAGGAAAACAAGAGTTGAGATGGGTTTTTGTGAACTTTTCAAATCTTTCCTTTAAAGTTACTATCCAAAAACAATATAGTAATAGACTTGTGCCCTTAAAGAGCCTGAGGGAGAAAATGCAAACAAAAATCAAATAATAACAGCAAAACTTTAATTTTAGAGGAAGACCAGTGTGGTTAAGTGAAAAGGAATATGTAAAATCACAATATCTTGTAGCTGGAAGATTCAGATGCTAGGTAAAGGTTTATTTGTTTGAACCCTCTAAATTATATATGATCATGACTGTGAGGCCAAGAGAACTTAACTAACTTTTCCAAAATAACATGACTACTTAATGACAGAAAACAGTTCTTTTGATTCTTGGGATAGTTCTTTCTTTTACATTATTCTTTTATTAAAAATTGCTTATTTTTGTAAGAAAGTTGTAAAAGTCCTTGGATTCTTTCTTTTATACTGGAAGAGCAATGTTGGGCGTGTTTTTTGGATCTGAGAAAGCATGTTGTCCACCCCTCTTATTCTAAAGCCAAGAACTCTGATAACTGAGAAAGAGATTATATACAAAGTCTCTAAGAAAAGCCCAGTCAGGATTTGAACCTAGGGCTTATGATTCTAAACCTAAAAGTGTTCTTTCTGTTATGCTAAATTTCATCTGCCTACATTATACAGAAAAAGTAAGGAGCAGAGAAATTGATTTAGACTTCTAGAATATTAGAGTTAGAAAAGTCATTACAGATCGTTTAATCCAGTCACCTAATTTCACAGATAAGGAAACTGAGTCGTGGAAAAAATTATATTATCTGCCCAAAGTCCTCTGCCACTTTGTGGCAGAGGTAATAATGTAGCCTCCATACAATATAAACTCCTTGAGGTCAGAGACTACTTCGTTTTGTCTTTCCCCAGTGCCTAGAATAGGGGCTAGCGTGTACTAAGTGCTTAAATAAATGCTTGCAGATTAATTGGTTTCTGCTACTCCATTTCCAGTTTTAGCTGTATTGTATAATCTTGCATAGTATCTCAAAAGATAGCACTAGAAATAGTAA
This sequence comes from Vombatus ursinus, assembly GCF_900497805.2. Classification (NCBI taxonomy): domain Eukaryota; kingdom Metazoa; phylum Chordata; class Mammalia; order Diprotodontia; family Vombatidae; genus Vombatus; species Vombatus ursinus. The sequence continues at coordinate 26,570,468 of NW_020954580.1, read as the reverse complement.
ATGTTATGTCTTCAAATATATTGATTTAAGATGTTTTTCTTCCCATTCAAGATAAACTTTCATTGGAAGGAATAGTGGTACAGCGTGCTGAATGCAGACCTGCTGCCAGTGAAAATTATATGAGATTGAAGAGGTTAGTAATTTTACCTTTGAAATGAATCTATGACGTTTACTTTTTGAGATCTTGGCACATTTTTTTGTTTGTGGCAGGTATGTGAATATGTACATTCGTGTGTTTGTTTACATGTGTTAGAATCCCAGGTACTACTTAACCATGACAACTTTGCGGACAATTATTTGAATTTGTTTTTCCTGAAATCTTTATTTGTTTTTTAAAAAACAAGTGAGAGTTTCTTTGGCACTGCAGAACTGCTGTTCTGCCGGAACATCCGAGGATTACGCTTGTTTGGACACATTTTTTTTCCAAGTGACCCATATGTGTCTTGGTTCACTAGAAGTATTTAATAAGACTTTTGTACCATGTTGTAGATCATCGTTTTTAAGTCTCTTACTGCTTATCTAAAAACCTGTATATTTTAATTTTGTATAATTTAGAATCATAGTTTTTAAAGTGCATGCCAGGTAGTAGAAAGAGTGCTTGAGTTCTACTTCCAGGTCTCTGCCACTGACTGAGTTATGTGTCATTAGGCAAGTCAGGGTTGGTTTGTTTTTTAATTTTTAATTTTTTTTTTTTTTCGCCTAGGCAATTGGGGTTAAGTGACTTGCCCAGGGTCACACAGCTAGTAAGTGTCAAGTGTTTTGGTCTGAGGCCGGATTTGAACTCAGGTACTCCTGACTTCAGGGTTGGTGCTTTATCCACTGCCACCTAGCTGCCCCTAGGCAAGTCATGTTGTTGTGGGTTTTTTAACCCCAGTTACTTTAGCCATAAAATGTGGGAGGTAAACTAGATGATCTTTTGGGTCTCTTTTAGCTCTGAAATTCCATAATTACAAGGGGAGAGTGAGATAATTTTTTTTTTTTCAGTTTCTCTTATTTTCTTTACTGGAAATTATCTTAAATATTCTTTTATAAGAAAGAGAAAAAAACTGGATTTTTGGTAGATAGTAATTTCTCTCTTAAACTCCAAATATAAATAAAAATGCTAGTAAAAACCACAGTAAACATGCATGTAAATAAAAAACAGCTACAGAGCATGTACTTTACTGAAATGAGATTTATTAACTCAGTTTAAAGTTCCTAATCTCTTTCAATTTATTTTTATATTTTATTACTTACCTGTGTATATGTTGTTTCCCCAAATAAAATCAAAGCTTCTTGAGGTCAGAGACTGTTTGCCTTTTTGTTTGTTTGTTTGTTTTTTGGTCCCTACTCCCTACATAGTGTCTGGCACATATAAGGCACTTAGTAAATGCTTTTGGATTTGATAGATTCAAGACTTACCTTTTCCAAGCAGTATTGAAATTGGAACTATACTGGTTGCCTAGGCCAGTTACTAGCATCTTCATTTTATTTGGGGGTTCTCTAAAGATTCATATCTGGCACAGGGTAGGTATTTAATAAAAGCTAATTGGCTGACTAGTAACAGGAAATTCATTGTCTTCTATTCATCCATAGGGCCTTTCCCCATCTCTGGGATGCCTTCTTTTTCATTCAAAAAAATTCAAAATCTTTTGGTCTTCAAAGAACAAAACCAAACCAAACATTATTGAACCTTTCTTAAGTGATACGAAGCTGTAATTGATAGCCAGGTTTCTGTAACTCACAGTAATAAAGGAAATAATTTATATTAAACAGAAAAAGGCCTTTTGAACATTAAGTTGTAAAGATCCTCACACCCAAGAAATTGGCAAAGTGACAAAAGACAGGACTAGCCAATACTGATGATGTCATGGAAACGCAGACATACTAATGAATTGTTAGTGGATCTAGAAATTAGTGGAACCATTCTGGAAGCCAGTGTGAAGTTGCACAAATAAAATGTGGAAAATGTCCGTGACCTTTGGCTCATCTCTAGGGATTTTGCCCCATGGAAGCCATTGAAAAAGAAGAGAGACTCCACCTACACCAGAATAGTTGTGGTAGCACTTTTACAATTATGAGGTATGGCTTTGTGCCAAAGAGCAGAGAGAGAGAGAGAGAACAGTAAATCTAGGTGATATAAAAATAAAACATCAATAAAATTTTCTCTTGAAAAAGTTGTGTTAGATATTGCTAAGGAAGGTTTAGGCTTTTTTTTTTTTTTTTTTTTTTTAAAGACTGGAAACCAACCTCTTTCTTCAGTATTTAAGAGCACCAGGAATGGAATATTTAAAGTTGTTACTTATTTTCCTAGAAAAGTATTAAGGGTTTCGTGAAATTCCCCAAAAAACTGCCTGTTTTTGTGAATGTATTCCTTCTGACTATTCAGGCATGTTTTTTATGCAGTAATTATTAGCACTCTCCAGATAGATGTAGTGACCTGAAGCATTCATTTTGTTTTTCCAGACTACTTTGAGGCAGTCTGGCTATGGAAGATGATTTGAGTGGGAGGGGAATAAAAGAAGTAAGAGACTGTGGGAGATAACCAAATAATAAAAGGAAGTTCTTGGTCCCATTTATAATTCCTGATTTCTAATTATCAATTATGTATCTGGGCTATCAAGTGACTTCTTGGTCTGGTGTTGAGAGAAAGCTGAAGTCCCAAGGTGTTATGATGGTGATACAGCAGTGAGATTCAGTTGCTCTTGCAAATTAACAAAGTTTTTGGCACACTGGAAGTTATTTATTTGCTCATTTTATTTTGAAACATTTTAATTTTTAATGTGAAGTAATTTTCTTTAGAGCATTTTTTATTGTTTGAAATGTGAAGTCCTTTCAAATGGGTCTGCTAAAAATAACAGTCAAATTGTGGGAAATTGTGTATAAGCATGATTCAGAATAAAACAGTTGCAAGTACTTATGTGATTAGATGGCATTAGTGTGCTAACATCTTATACTAGTTTTTTATTATTTATAATATATTATGCCCTCTGGAGTTGTCAGTAGCTTGCGGTCTATCGTGTTGTTCAAAAATACTGCCTTGAACAATCCATTATTCAGTACGTTTGGGGGCAGCAAGGTGTAACATTAAAATTGCTGGATTAAGAGTCAGGCTAGAGTCCAGTGAGCTAAGCTATGTAAAAGCGTCTTTGCAAACTTGAAAACATTTTTATAAATGCCAGAAATTAGAGCCCAACCTGTTTAAACTCTGTAGTGGAAAGCTGGGAGAAACCCAGACAGATTAAACCATGGGCCCTGCTCTCTCAGGCATGTGTCTCTGGCTCTGATTTTATTACTTTGTCGTATTTTATTCATAGGTCTTAGAGCAAGAATACAACTTCTGTAAGTTATCTAGTCCAGTCTGTAGACAGGTCCCTATTTCATCCCTATTTTCTAGATAAGGCAGTTGTTTAAGAAAGATTATTCTTGGAGCTTTATGTGGTATGAGAAAGATTACCTACCACCAGGGAGACCACCCTATAGTAATTTCAGACATAAAATCACAAAGGCATGTATCAATCCCAATAGTAGGTAACTTTTATATAATGCTTTAAAGTTTGTAAAACATTGTATGATTGGTCTGGACTTTTAATTTCAACCATGTGGAAAACTACCTCCATTAATGCCAACTTGACAACTCTTTTGTGTTGTAGAGTGTTTCCTGGGAGGGACACTAAGAGATCGATTGGCTTTCCCAGATCCATCTGACTAGTATCTGTCAGAGGCAGGACCTGAGCTCTGGTTTTCCTTACTCCAAGACTAGCCTGCTGTCCATTATTCAAAGCCTCCTCTCTCTCTTTGTTTTACTGATATGCAGGTTAAGTGATTTGGTCATGATCACACACAGCTAAGAAGTATACATGGTGGGACTCAACCCCAGATTTCTCCTTTCACATCCAGCACTGAATTGCTCATATGTCTCAGTCTCCTCTGTAGACTGGCACAGTAACACAATCCCCAAGCACTTCCTGGAGGAAGAATTATGGCCTAGCCATCAACCAAATACTTGTCTGAGAGTCAAGAAACCTGTCTTTTAGACCAAGTTACACCTGAACTTGATGTAACCTTGGGTTGAAGCATTTAATCCCTCTGGCCTTCAGTTTCCCTATTTTAAAACTAATGTTTTTAGTTCTAAATGCCATATTTTAGGAAGAGCATTAAGTGGCTTGAACATGTCTAGGAGAGGATGATTGTTGTTTGTTGTTTGTCCTTCAGTCTCAAAGCAGACGATGACATCAGGAAGGTGATGTCATGACTTGCAAGTAGATTGAATTTAACTGAGTCAGGGCTATGCAAAGTCACCAGCCTCTCTCGCTCTTCCGGAGCCATCGGAGTCCAGTGGCGAGATGTAGATTGGGACGACTGGAGATGGCCCGTTTGTGGGAGACACAGGCCTTTTTAAGCTAAGGTCTTTCCCACGTCTCAGTTTGTCTGAAGCCCTACCCATTCAGTGATTAAGGGTAGATAAGAATGAGGCAAAAAAAAAAAAAATGGCCTCTTTTACCTAGTCGAAAAAATCAGTCTGGGACAGATGGGTTATGGGACCTGGACCCCTAAGAGGAAGACTTGAATAGAACTAAGCATGTGACATGGCAACCAAAAAGAGAATGCCATTCTAGGCATCCTTAAGAGACAAAAGGATCCAGAGCGATGGCGGCAAAAAGGTCTACGTTCTGCCTTGGTCAGGCCGTCTCTCAGGTTCTGTGTTCAGATGTGAACACGTCATTTTTAAGAAATATGAAAACTGGAGGGGATCAGGAAGAAGGCAAAGTTTTCATATAATAGTTTTGTTTGGTTATTTTGCTCTGTTGTTTGTTTGGCTTCATCTAATGTTGTTGTTGTTGTTGTTGTTGTTATTCTTCCTATAGGGCTAATTCTACTTCTTAGATGCTCCACTGATTTACTGAGGTTTTCCTGCTTGTTTTTCTAAGCTATTGATTCTTACATTTGTTTTCTTGTAGTTTTCCTTAAGTGTATATACCCCATCCAGAGGGGAAGACCTTCAGGATTTCTGGCCAAAACAGAAATAATTGCTATTTACACTCACTCTGAACTATCGGAGGCCAAGTAATGACCGAATGAGGCTTGGGTTGGCACATATTGTTGGCCACTCAATGAGAACCAGTGAGAACTCCTAGTCCCTCAAGTTCACAACATAGCACTCCCCAACCCACCCACCCATATCCAAACTATTGCCAAGGCCTGTGTTTCCTTCTCTCCTCCAGCTCTGCCACCACCCTGGTACAGACCCTCATCATTTCATACCTGGATTATTGCTTTAGCCTGCTGGTAGGTCTGCCTGCCTCAAGTCTCTCCTCACTTCATTCCATCCTCCATTCAGCCACTAAAGTGATATTCCTAAAGCACAGGTTTGACCATGTCACCCTCTCCTACTCAATCAACTACAATGGCTCCCTGTCACCTCCAGGAGCAAACACAAAATGCTCCGTTTGGAATTCCAGGCACTTCATAACCTAACCCCCTTTTACCTTTTCAGTCTTCTTACACCTTGCTTTCTGATATATATACTCTTTGGTCTGGCGACATTAGCTTTCCAGGGATTCCACAAACAAGATACTTCATCTCTCTGCTTTGGGCATTTCCCAAATACCTGGAATGCTCTCTCTTCTTTGCTATGCCTACTGACCTCCCAGGCTTCCTGTAAGTCCCATCTAAAGTCTCATCTTTTACAGAAGCCCTTCCCAATCCCTCTTAATTCCACTGCCTTCCTTCTCTGTTAATTATTTCTTGTTTATCCTTGATATAGCTCATTGTACATGTATTTGTTTGCATGTTGTCTCTCCACTGGACTGTAAGCTCCTTGAAGGCAGGGACTGTCTTTTGTCACTTTCTGTATCCTCAGCGCTTAGCACAGTGATTGACACATAGTAGGCACTTAATAAATGATTATTGATTGATTGAACTTGTACCCTCAGAACCCAGTGTAGTACCTGGCACATGGTAAGCACTTACAGATAGTTGTTGATTAAGATTTTCTTGTTATATGGAAATTTGTTTTGAATTGCTCTAAATAAAAATTATGTGAAATATCAAATGATGATAGTCTGAAAACTGATCTAACTAGAAATTTCTTTAATATTATATCTCCCATAATAGTCTGAATATAGACCTTATGTTTCCCAAAATATGGCTGGCAAAATTTGTCTAAATGCAACTTTTTCATTTTTTTTCTTTCAAATACATTTTAGGAACAGGTTCTATATTTGGACCAATAAGGTAAATTACACCCTTTCTTTCTGTGCCTTCCATCTCCCACCTTCCTTCTTAGTTAAGCTGATTGAATAAACTGATTTTGCTGATTTTCCTTTATGAAAATCACAGCGTTAGGGAGAAAAAATAAAAGATTAATCCAAAAATGTATTTTGTTTTATTCCTCTGCACTTAATTTTTTCTAGACGATTTTTAAAACTATTGTTTTTGTTTTTCTTATATTCCTTAACATCCTGTTGAGGGACTTTTCTGGTAGGTGCACAACATGAAGGGAGCAAAAAAAAAAACCAAGCTATTTTTCCCATATGAGAGAGATCAATCAGTAAGAAACAGATTGTGATGTAGCATTTATTTTCTTTGGAAACGTCAACCTGTAACACTTTCCTAGTTTCATAGCATTTCCATGTGTCTTTGGAGATATCTTTAGGAGAACATGGCTTGAAGGAAGGAAAAAACACCTTGGTTTCATTTTTGGCAAAATTGATCATCATAGCTTTAAACAAAGACTCTCAAATAAAAACTTTTGTCTTTTTTGAATGCTAGTAATACATAAGTGTTTTCTTTTCTCCATCTGCAATAATAGTATGTAAAGATGTTTAGTTCTTATAATTCTGACAACATTCCCCTTCTGCTACCCACTGAAGAGTTGTTGATCTGTGAGCCATCATTAAATGAGGACTTTAGAAGTTCTTTGCTCTGCCCTCCAGTGCTCCAGTTAGAGGGGCAAAGGGTACTGATGAGGTGTGTTTCCTCTTTTGAAGCTTCCTGCACTGAGGAAATCATATATTGGAACCAAAGAAAAGATTCTGCCTTTAACCCAGAAAGTATAAGGAATGTAATTGTCCTTTTTTGGATAAGAGTTTTTTTGTTTTTTTTTTTTTTTAAAGGAAATTGGGATTAAGTGACTTGCCCAGGGTCACACAGCTAATAAGTGTCAAGTGTTTGGTCTGAGGCCGAATTTGAACTCGGGTCCTCCTAACTTCAGGGCTGGTGCTCTATCCAACTGCACCACCTAGCTGCCCCTATAATTGTCCTTTTTTAAAGCATGGGATTTTTTAAAATTATTTTTATTTATGTCATTAAATATTTCCCATTTATGTGTAAAAAAATTTTTGTCTTTTTTTTTATATTTTGAGTTACAAATTCTCTACCTACATACCTCCCCTCCCCGTTCCTTGAGAAGACAAGCAATTTGATAAAGTCATGCATAATATTTCCATATTAACCATGTAAATCATGGGATTTTTCTTAACATATTTGGATTTATGGGTTCTGATCTATAATCCCATTGAGTTTTCTTGGCAGATGTATCCCACCCATGCCTTCTCATACTATATAACTCTTGTCCATATACCACCACAGTACTCCAGCGGAGCTCTGCCCTTCCTAAATCTAGATCTCTTAACATTATTGGGCCTCTAAAGAATTTTAACAACTTGGTAATATTTCATTTCATCCCATATGGCAAATGACTAATAAAGTGGAGTTTTACTTAGATAATTTTCTTTTTTTTTTTAATCTATGATATTTCTATTTTAAAATAGAAGGAATGAGAATTATTCACATATCTGGGTGGTGATTTTTCCCATGTCTCTAAGCCTTGACTCTGTGCGGTTTATGAAAATATTAGTATATATTCCAGAAATTTTGTGTGTCCCCTATTACCTAAGTGTATAGTCTTATAATTTAGGAGCTCAAAGAGACTTCAGGGAACATTTAGTACAGCCCTCTCCATTTATATATGAGAAAACAGATTCAGGGAAGTTAAGTGATTTGTCCAAGCTCACGCAGTTAGTGAAGGATCAGAGGTGGAATTGTGAACCCAGGTCCTCTGACTTGAGAGCCAGCCTTCTATCTGTAGGTATGCCAAACGAATGCACAATATAGAAAAGTTACTGATTGTACGATACAGTAAATATTAGAGAAGTTCAGAAAAAGGGTAAGTCTTGTTAGTAGAAAATAAATCAAGGAGGAGTTTTGGGGAGAAAATGGGTTTAGAGCTTAGCCCTGAAGGAAGTAAAGAACTTAAGTATATAGGTGGAAATGGATGTAGGGATCCTGAGTGAGGAGACAGGGTTTGTGAAGAGTGAAGTATTCACAAAAGGAAAGGAGATCCCTTGTAAATGCCAGCTGGTTGGTGAGGCTAGCTAGATCTTGGCCCATTTATACATAAGCTCTTAGGATCCTGGATTTAGGGCCGGAAGAAGAGACCTTAGTGCCCAGGAAGCCCGAGGGGAGTTTAAGTGACGTGACCCTGGCTCCCAGTTAGGAGATATCTGCAGCAGAATTTGAATTCAGGGTCTGCTCCTTTTATTTGGACTAGGTTGCCTAGCTGCCTCTTCAAGAGCCTGAGATTGTTTTTACATTTTTAAAGTTTGTGTCTGTGTCAGAATGGTAGAAAAATGAGTGGAGAGGAATCGAGAAGCAGCTAAAATAGTTTTTAGATTTCTATTTCCTTTTCCGCTCCTGGCTCTTGCTCGTTTTTTAGAGAAATAACTCACAAATGGATCTTGATTTCAGACTATTTACTTTAAAGTTTATAAACTGTAGGAAAGTTTCTGAACTTCTTTTGCTTTATGTTCCTTTAGTGAATATCCTTTTACTAAATACGAAACCATTCTTGCTGAACTTGTTGCAGCTTTCCTGTTTCTTTCACATTTTGCCAATATTTCTTCTTTGATAGGATTCTCAAAACTGAGGACAATACCTGTAGTTGAAGCTTTACTAGCCTGTGTAAGCTTACTCTATGAACTTATTTTCTTTTCATTTATGCTCTATGATCTGGTATCCCAAAGGCATTTGTGTTTATTTTCTTAATGTCTTCTTTTTCCCTCAGTGCTATAATAACCTAAATTAGGCTATAGATTTAAGTGGGGGAGGGAGTGTTTGGTTTATTTTAGAATGAGGAGGACAGGAATAATTTAAGAAAAGATCCCTGGAAATGCTTATGGAAATAAGATTATTCAAATATTATTGCTGTGAATTGTTGTCAAAACTTGGAGATCAGTTAATTGATGTAATTTTGAAGCAGATAAATAATGAGGGCCTCTCACCCCAAAAAAGTCCCTTTAAGAAATAATCTCATTTGTATAGGCTATGTTGAACACCTTTCACATGTAGTAGGTATTATTGGATCATTATTTAGTTATGGGATTTTTCCTAATAGTAGTAGGTTTATGTTGATCTGTCTGTACACTTTCATAAGAGGAACTGAGTAAAAGGCAAGCATTTAGAAGACAGGTGCCTCATTAAGAATGCAGAGTTAGATTTGAATTAATTATCGTTCAACACCTTTATGTTGAAGTTGACTATGCCTAAAAAAAAAAATCACATAAAACAACGTAGCTTATGCCAAGAAACTCAGTAGCCTCATTCATGTTAAACTTCGAGCTGTATAGGACAAAAACCCTCCCTCCCAGGTTTTATTCATCCACAAATAGTTGCTGGTAATCAGGAGGACATTTGGCAAAAATTGTAAAGTCAAGAAAATTTGCATTTGGTATCTCCATCTCTCCTCCATCTTTCTTTCCCAACTACTCCCATTGGGAATCCGGTACCCTCTTACTTTCTCACTTCCTCTAAACTAACAAGAAAGATTCTGATGTCATTTATTGATATTATTCGTTGACTGCATACATTTCAGGATAAGTGAATGCGTTTCAGTCTGCCTGAAGCAGAGATTTGCTTTATGCTCCTTTTAGCTATTCAATGGCTGAGTTAAAGGAATTTCCAGCCTCAGCAAGCATGAGGGCATAGGGGAGCTAAAATCATACTGCATGTCAGCCAGCCCTGAAGGTGATTCTTACTGTCTTTTAAAGGATGACTAGAAAAATGATCAAAAGGGAAAATCTCTCTCTCACTGTTTCCATGGATAGGTTGAGTAGGAGATGGCCTGGTTATCCTTGCTGGCATAGAAATAGTAGTTATCTCTAGTTCATTTGAAGACATACATTTCTCCAAGACTCCCATGTATTTTCCAGTATATTTGACATTGTTTTATTTGGTGTTTGATATTCTCATATCACAGACCTTTATTGTACAAAATGCTTCCTTATGACTTCTTAGTCTATCTCTAATATTAAAGTCTCTGATGAATAAGTTATCTTTGGAACTCATCATTGTTAACAACAGTATCGCTATGGAACAAATTAAAGTTAACCGTTCACTATAGGGCCAGACCTATGAGCTGATAACCAACTAGTAACCAATACTTTTCTAAATGATTTTTAACAGCTAACATTGTAATTAAGACACCAAAGCAATTATTAATAAATGACCTGTTAGAGTTTAATTCTGTTGATGAAAGTCCATGATTTACTCCCAGAGAAGAATTTTTATATTCTAAGAGAAGTAAGTTTTGTGTATTTATGAATAATTTTTCATTCCAGTTTTATAATACAAAATACAAGTGATCCTTAACTTATAAACAACTTATACATCTCCATAACTTTTGCACCTCATCCCTGATCGTCCTAACTGGAAGTGATTTTCCCTCATCTGATTCCATGACACCCTGTTTTCCTCATGTACTTCTAATAAGCTAACGTGTTTTGGGTTTTTTTCTGTATACATATCTCTCTCCCTTACAAAGGCTGTGGCAGTGCCAATGTATTTATCATTTCTTTGTTATCTCCCTTCATAAACTGTGTTACACATAATACGTAGTCAGTAAATATTTGTTGAATAAATAAATGTAAAATTCATCCTACTGCTCCCTCCCCACGGAATTGGCCCCTTCACCACTTTCATTCCTACAGCCACAGAAGCCATGGGAACACAAGCTGAGGTTTTGCAGAAAATCTCCATTCCAAATCATTAGAAGGGGAAGCATTGTGGGAGCAGACTCTCAGACAAAGCTGGCCTGTCTCTAGCTATAGGATGACCCAGTCTCCTTTCTTCTCCTGCTTTTTTTTTTCTTTTTTCTTTCTTTGATTTTTCCCTTTGTTAAAGGTGTGCTAGAAAGAACAGTGGATTTTGAGTCAGAATACCCTGGATGCAAGTCCTAGCAGGTAAACATATTTGCCATGTGATCATTGTCAACTCATATTATTCTCCATGAACCTTTGTTTCCTAGTCTGTGAAATGGAAATTTTATAATTCTTGTAGCCTGGTCCACTAGATAAAACATTGGACTTGGAATCAGGAAGACCTAGGTTCAGATTCTGACTCAGGTACATACTTGCTGTGTAACCCAGGATGAGACGTCTGAAAACTGGAATCATAACAGCCCCAAGCTTATAGGATTATTGTAAGGATTAAATGAGATAATATATGGAGATCTCTTTGTAAAATTTTAAAGCACTGTATAAATCTTAGTTATTATTACTTCACATAGGTTTTTATAAGTAGCATGTAAATGTGTTATCATCATTTGAGTGAAACATTCTCTTAAAAAAATTTACATACTGGGGGCAGCTAGGTAGAGCAGTAGATAGAGCTCCGACCTTGTAGTCAGGAGGACCTGAGTTCAAATCCGGCCCTCAGACACATGATACTCACTAGCTGTGTGACCCTGGGTAACACACTTAACCCTGATTGCCTAAGCAAAAAAAAAAAGAAAAATTTAAATACCTCTGGGTACCTTATAGGAACATCAGTAATTCACTGATAAGTATAAATTCACTCATTTGATTACCTCATTGCTTAGCTAAGAAATTGGAAGTTTAATTGGAGTGAAATAGATAATTTTAAAAATGGAAGGCCTTGGAGGTGTTAGCATATTTTTGACTAGGATGTTGAATTATCCTGGGGCATCCAGAGGTACTGGGGATCTACCGGGCAGAGGTATTGAGGGGCTTTCTGTGGAGCTAGAAAAGGGAGATCCAACGCTTCTAGAAACAAGCTTCGCTGTTTGAAATATTGCCTGGGGCTTATCCCTAACTCAGAAAATGTAAGAGGCCTTCTCTCTTTTTTCCTTACATGACTTGCTGGATTTAATGGGCTTTGGGACATCTAGCTTATGGAACGTAACCACCATTTATACCATTGTTTCTATGGGAACATATATTCCCCTTCTAAACATCTGCCTTACAAACAGATACTTGGAATGCTACCTCTGTATAAGATGCAAACTGTAGATTTTAGTCTAGAAGAGAGGTGGCAGTCTAAAATGGAGTTTGCCATTTTACTTGCTTTGGAGTAGTATTTGAGTCATACATAAATTATTTTTGATTACTAGTAGTGTCTCATTTTTAATGACTCAGATACATTTATCTTCAGCATGTCTCAGATAGTAATACAATTACCATGTACAATGGTATTTGGATTTTCTGGTACCTTCAAAGGCGCCCAAGTGCCTGGGGAACATGTTTGTACTTTGTACTTATTGTTTGTTTTTATTTACTTAAACGAGAGCTTTAAATGTCATGGTAAAAATTTTCAACCTGAAAAAATAGTAGGAATGTGGAAAAGAGTCAAAGTAAGTAGGGCTTAATTGGCTTGAACCAACAGAAATTCTAGACCTCCTCTTTTTCCTGCCAGACAAAGGTACAGGATGGCCTTTTGGATTTTGACATGAGCTTCATTTTGTGCCTGTGCTTCACCCTGAAGTCTGTCTTAGACTTAATATGAATCATTTCTTTTTCCCACTGCTGCATACCAAGGTGATGTGTGTGCTGTTTTGTTGATTCCTAGTGTTTCATAGCTTTGAAGCATCTTCCTTAATTCTTTCACTCAACAACTATTTACTGAGTGCTTACATTGTTGTATAAGAAGTATATAATACAGGTTCTGGCTTTAAGGAGCTTATCACACAATTAGAAATATATAACTCATTCATGAGAAAAGTTAAATGACAAAGTAGAATATGATTTAGTACCAATAAGTGGTCCAGACATTTAATTCTATAAAAATTAGTGAAGGACAAGCTCAGTGTAGGCTGAAATATAAGACTTGGGGTAAGCCTTGAGGGAATAATAGCACTTGGGTAGAATATAAAGATGAAAGGTGATGTTTCAAGAGAATACTGTAACATGAGTAAAAATATGGAAACAAGCCTGCCTGGAATAGAGGGTTTGGGGTGGCTAGGGGAAGGTTGCAGAAAGGACACAGCTAAGTGGTTAGACCCTGTCCTGTAAGCAAATGAAGTCAGTCATCTAAGATACCTGAGCATGGGAGGCTGTTCTTTTAAGACAGCAGTAGAGAATCTCCTCCCTTCCCCTGCTGCAGTGGCCACTAGACTTCTATCTAATCATTTAGCAGTTTCCATGGTTTCTTTCTTTGTCGTAAATTGACTGTCTTGCAAGTCTTCCTTACTGATTTTTTTTTGTTGCTGCTGTAAGTTAAGGGGTTGACAAATTAAGGAGTCAAATTAGTTGATTAAAGTAAAGAAGAAAATAGGTTGAGCAGTGACGAGAACATATCTGAAGTTATGCACAATGAATCTGTAGTGTTCACAATGTGCACAGTTTCTTGACTTACTCCAGGAAACACTTAGAGCCTTTAAAAAAGCTTTTAAAAATGTGAAACCAGATAGTTACTGACACTGCTTCATAAAATACCTGAAGAGACCAAGTTTTCTTAGCTTATGCAAGGTTCTTCTTTTTTATAGTCCAAAATAATATGGCTACATTAATGAAATATACTCTACTTATTCATTAAAATGAATATAGATATGTTGAAATATTTACTAGTTCAATCTATATGTGACTGCTAGCTATGATATGTCAATGGCATAAGTTCTCTTTTGGGGAAAAATGGCAAAATATCTTAGCTACAAAATTTTCAATTTGCATAATTAATATGAAAGCCATATGGTATTTTTTTGTAGCTCATTAAATTACTAACAGTTTGTACTTCTATTTTTATTCTCATTTTAGCTCATTTCAGGAGTACTTTTGTGTAAAATAAACTTTAGATACTTCTGTTTTGTAGAGAGATTGACCTTTAAGATGAAACTGATAGAATACCAGCTCTGTAATATTTAAATCAATAGAATCTTTGTCATTTCTAAAAATAACCTCCACATAAAGCGTAAGTGACTTATGCATGTGATATATGTATATGTATATTTCTTTCCTTCAGAAACATAAAGAATGAAAAAATGGATGGTCCTGTCAACAGATGAATAGCTAGTTTGCTTGTAGGAGGCGAGGTATGTTGTAAAAATAATCACTGGATCACAGATTTTGAGCTAGAAGGGACACCAGAGATCATTTGGTCCAGTCCCTTTTTTCTTCCAGATGCGAAAATCGAGTTCCAGGGTAAATGGCTTGTCCTAGGTCACACAAGTAGTAGGTATCAGAGGAAAGATTTTGAGTCCTTTGGGTCCACTGTATCACTGTAGTTCTGTGTATGACCTGTCCTAGTAAGCTTCTTTGGGCCAGGCCCTGTTTTGTTTCCTTTTCTGAATTCCTAGTCCCTGACTCAGTGTCTTAACACATAGTAAGCTTCAGAGCATAGCACAATGGAATTATGACTATGAAGAAAAACCCCTGGAGAATGAATCATGCTTGGATAACTGGATTTTGTAGGAACTGAGGATTTGCTCCTCCCCTCCCTTCCCCTTTAAATACCATAACTAATTAGAAGTCCTTCTAAAATGTATTCTATACCTTCTTCTCATTTTATAAAAACTGAGTAATGTAGCTATTTATATGGTGGCTTGAGGTCATCCTTCATTGCTTTGTGTACTTCAGTAAAACATAGTCGTGATGCGCTCAAAGACTGTCACTGTGTCAGCCTGGGATGGTGGGAAACCACTGACCTTAGAGGAGGAAGCCATGGCTGCTGCTTTGAGTGCTGTCCGTGGGAAGTGAGCCCTTCTGAGCTTTAGGTTCAAGAGAGGACTTTGGGCTAGATGGAAGAGCCATACAGGGTTCTGTTTGTTCTTACATTTAATGATTGGTCTGCCTTAGAACGTTTGACTTTTGGATTTCCATGTGGTTTTCATAATTTTTCTGACTCTTCTGTGACTGTCACCTGTTATGTCTCACAGTAATCAGTTTGTCTTGTCTGTAGCAGCCTCTCACCTCCCTTTAGTTGTTCTACTAATCAGTCCTGAGCTTGTAAGCTAAAGCACCAGGCTTGTTATCAGACTTCTTAGAATTATGCCTAAAAGTTAGGCCCTCATTAAGGACCCACAGGGTTTCCTTTCCTTTACGGATGGACTTTGGCATCTCTCTTGGCTTCTTGGAGGCTTACTTTCTAGTTCTTAGTTCATGTCTTAGTGAGGAGATTATCACTGTGTTTATTAATGTCACATGGTAGACAATGTACAACAGATCTCATGTCAGAACCAGCTGTTATTTGATCTCTTTTGTTATAAGTAGGATGTGTTTTAGTATCTTTGTGAAAATGTAATTTACAATAAAGTATTACTAATTAAATTCCCTGAGGATTCATCTTTTCAAGTACTCTGAAAGTCATATATACCCAGTAATCTCCACTCAATTGTTGATTGCCACAGTTTAACACTCTGCCTTTAATTCAGGTCGAATCAGGGATAAAAGTAAAAATCTTCTGATTTTTTTTTTTACTTGTTTTCTCTGTCAAGGACAATTATCTTTGCACTGGAAAAAAACAAAACAAATATGACTCCTAGGGAGTTGAACCCCAAGATGAGTAGAGAGATAATAGGAGCAAACCCAGCTGCCCTTAATAAGTTCCAGTTCACTAGGGCCTTATGGAGTACATACCAGGACTGTTAAAGAAACTAAGCCCACGTAAAGTGCATGCCAGGGTTGTTAGGAACTGCCAGATAAGATTGCTGAGCCACTCTAAGTGACTGTCAAAATATCTTAGGCCATGAGAGAGATGCTGCAAGGCCAGAATTGGGCAAATATCCTGATTTTCACAAAGTACGGTGAGTCTACACTGCAGACTTTAGGGAACTTGATTTCCGTTCCTGGCAAAATTCTAGAATACATTATTAAATGGGTTATTAGTGATCTTCTAAAATAGGAAATGGTGATCACCAAAAGCTGGCATGGATTCATCACAAAGTCAAATCAGATTAACCACTTTATGCATTTCACATGTACCTAGTTATTTACTTGTTGTCTCCTTCACTAGAAAAGGAGCTCCTTGCAGCAGGGGCTATGGCACATAGAAATGACAGGGGTTATCTAGTGAATTTGCTTAATTGTTTATTTTGACAAAATTCTGAAAAAAATCTAGAAAGGGGTTTTCAAAACATGATGATTGCATTCAAATATGGAAAAAGAAGCCTACAATAGTAAAATATTGAATAGAGATTGGTAGAAAAATTGGAAAACTGTTGTTAGCATCTACCTTGGATTTGAGCTCAGTTGTGTAGATAATATATTATGTTCTATATTTTTTCTTTTCATTTTATACTTTGTGTTCTGGAAAAGAGATTACAAACCATGTATAGTTAGTAAGTTGTAAATATCAGTGCAGAGGAATGTTGTTTTCACAGTGTTTCCACATGGAACAAAAAAAATAAATTTTAAAAAATTTTATATGCAAATCCATAGCTTGTCAAAATGATTTTGACATTTAATACATCCACATTTTATTTTACTTTAATTCATTGAAATCAGTTTGTCTTTCATAAACTTTATCTAAAGGTCTCTATTACTGTCCATTTATACGCTCTTACGATATTTCATTTTTCTCTTTGTAATAGTTACTTGTATACTTGATTTATCTCTCCCTGATAATAACGTGTATTTAAATAATGCCTTATAAATTACAAAGTGCTTCCCTTACAACAGTCTTGTAAAGTGGGTAGTGTAAGTGCTGTCATTCCCATTTTATAGATGTGGAAACTGAGGTTCAGAACGTGTGAGTTGTCCGTCGTCGGTTTTCTACCTCCAAGTCCTGTGCTCCTTTTACTACTCCAAGATGCCTACCAGATTATATACTCCTTGAAAGCAAGGATCCTGTCTTTTTTATCTTTTAGCCTTCTCCTTTTTCCTCATTGTACTTCTACCAGCAGCTACTACAGTACCTTGCTGGTATACAGTAATTGCCAAAACCATGTTTGCCATATTAGGTAATTAAATTGTAAACATGAGTATGACAAAAGTGTACCTTTCAAAGAAGTAGTGGAAAGATAACTGGATTTGGATTCAGAGGACCAGGGTTAAAATCCTAGTTCTTGCTAAACTATATATTTGTTACTTCAGATAAATCGCTTAAATTCTCTAGGCCTTAATTTCTTTATCTGAAAAAATGGGTTCTAGGAATTAGTTCTTTAAGTTCCTAATCCAACTCAATCCTGTAATCTTATGAAGTAATATATGGACCACAGTAATAGAGTAATATGTTAGACTAGATTGCCATTTCTTCATTCTGTTTTTCAAGCCAGTAATGTAGTTAGGAGAGTAAACTCTTAAGGAAAAACTGAATGTATTGCACTGGATGTTATCTGTGTCAGGAAGGAAGGAAGGAAGGATTCATTTCTTAAGCATTTGCTGTGTGCCAGGGACTGTGCTGAGCATATTACAAATATTATATCTTATCCTAACAACAATCAGGGGAGGCAGGTGCTATTATTATCCCCATTTTACAGTTGGGGTACCCAAAGCAGAGGTTCAGTGACTTGCCCAGGGTCGCACAGCTGTTAAGTGTCTGAGGCCACATTTGAGTTCATATCTTCCTAATTCCAGGCCGAATACACCGTACACTGTGCTACTACCTGCCTCTGCCAATCCAT
This sequence comes from Vombatus ursinus, assembly GCF_900497805.2. Taxonomy (NCBI): domain Eukaryota; kingdom Metazoa; phylum Chordata; class Mammalia; order Diprotodontia; family Vombatidae; genus Vombatus; species Vombatus ursinus. The sequence continues at coordinate 26,552,638 of NW_020954580.1, read as the reverse complement.
AAATTGAATGGATACTATAATTCTCACGTAAGAGAAATGCCCAATACTTTTATTGAATTACTCTTTTAAAAATTCAGTTTATTCTATTTGTAATTCCAAGTTTTCTCTCTACTACTTTGCTTCTCCTCCTTTACCTGTTGAGAAGGCAAGAAAAATAAAATCCATCACAAATATGTATAGTTGTGCAAAAATAAAATTTCTGCATTAGCCATGTTTTTTTTAAAAGCAAGAAAAAAATTAAAAATAGAGGAAAATATGCTTCATTCTGCACTTTCTAAATCCATCAGCTCTCTCTGGGGATGAATAGCATGTTTCATCATATTTTGGATGTGTCGTGTTATCAGAGTTATCAAGTCTTTCAGAGTTATTTATTGCAATATTGCTGTTACTTTGTACAGTGTTCTCATGGTTCTGCTCACTTCATTTTGCATCAATTTATATAGATCTCAGGTTTTTCTGAAACCATCCCCATCATCAGTCCTTAAGCACAATAGGATTCCATCACTATCATACGCTATAACTCGTTCAACCATTCCGCAGTTGATGGGGGTCTGTTCAGTTTTCAATTCTTTGATCTCTTTGGGGTGTCGGACTAGTAACAGTTGTGTAGAATCAATAAACAAGACTGTGCTCAATGCTTAGGAAACAAGAATAAGAATCTCCCTCATAGGTAATGTGATAACTTATCTCTCTGGGGTTGCCTAAGCCCCTCTCATCCAAGAAAAGGTAATTAACTTCAATATGTGTAACTCGTTTGGCTCTGTGATAAGATTTAAGTCCAAGTTCCAGACCAAAATAAAGAATCAAGCATAAGACTCACAGGTGGAAATAGATTTTTATATATTTTAAAGGACCCAAAAACCCCCAAATGCTGGTGACTTATTCCCCAGTGTTAATGGGTTTCAAAACAATTCAAAATGGGTACAAAATTTCACTGATTGCAAATTTCAAAAATACTGTTTTGCAGTCCTAAAGTTTTTCTATTCAGTTTAACATTTTATACATTTTTATTGCTATTTTTATTTTTACATCATCATTTCTTAATGCATCTCCTGTTTTTTCCCATCCAGAGAACTGTCCCCCATAACAGACAGTAAAAAAGCAGTTCATCAGAAGCAGCTAACACATGAATCAAGTCCTGCATAGTTTCCATGTTCTATATCCATAATCTCCCACCTTTCCCTTTTTCAGGGTCAAGCATAGTCATTATAATAATAGAGCATTAAGTTTTGGGTTTTTTTTAAATGTTTTTCTTTCTGTCTGCATTGTGGTGGTTGTTGTGTATGTTGTTTTCCTGATGCTACTTACTTCACTTTTCATCAGACCACATAAATCTTCCCATGCCTCCATATGTTCTTCATATTCATGGGATCACAGATCTAGAATTGGAAAGAACTTCAGAAGCCATGTAATTTAGGCCACTCATTTTACAAATAAAAAAACTGAGGACCACCAAAGTGACATGTCTGGCTTAAGGTAGGAAGTGACATCAGAGGTGAGCTTTGAACTGTAATATTCCATTGCATCTATATATCAGTTTGTTTAGCCATTCCCCAGTCATTGGGTATCTGTTTCCTGTTCTTCGCTACTATAAAATAAAATGAAGCTGTAAATATTCAGTGTATATTGGACCTTTCTTTCTATCTCTGACCTCCTTGAGGTAAATCCTAGCAGTCAGATCTTTAGGCCAAATATCAGTCAATTAAACAGATCATTATTAAGCCCCCTCCAGTGTAAGGTATTCTCTACCAACCCCTTTTTTGGCTAATTATTTCTTTGAAAAATTTGATGCCTAACCATTGCATTAAGATTTCAACATAAGTGATGTCTTTTGACTCGTGCATAAATTGGACTTAAGTGAGGCAGTTGTGTGAAGTCATTGGCCTCATTCTTCTAGAGTCTTTGGAGTCTAGTGGCAAGACACAAATCAAGATGACTGGTGATGGCCTGGGATACAGCACCTGCTTGTGCTGCCTTCGTGATACATTGGAACAAATCGTTCCCATCCTCCCATTCTGCCAGGGCAAGTCTTCACATGCTTGGGGTACACACCCCCCTAACTCTCCAGTAGATTTGAGACCTGTCAGTTACCCTCAACGTGGTTTAGCCTGTCTGCCAAAAATGGTTTACTGGGGTGTGGCCACTCTGCATACTACAGTTTCTTGAAACCACAGGTGGGCAAATTGACACACCAAAGGTAGAAAACAACCCAGAAAAGGGCTTGAGAGCCATCACACCAGAGGTACTAGTATTCCGTGAACGCCCATACACCCTTGCAGAGAATAAAGATTTGAAGTCAGAGGGAAAAAACTGTCCCTTTTTTTAATGACATCCTTTTCTTAATTTTTGCATGAGGAAGTTGGACAGTTAGATTAGAACAGCTTTTAATTGTGTCTCACACTATGTAATATTTTGCCAGAGCTTCATTTTCTTCTAGATTTTTTTAAGGGATGATTTACATTGTTTTCTAACCTCATAAAATGTAGGAGAAATTATCATTACATTTCTATTCTAATTATATAACATTATGAGCTTGGAGGCTAGGGGTTTAGTACCTACTTTTGGGGCAGGGGAGGAAAAAATATTTACTCAAAGACAAAATGTTAAGTTGCTCATGTTTTTATTTTTACTAAAATTCTGGATTTGTACTGTATTGTGCGAATTAATAACTTGTATGTAGTAATGCAGGTATTCCATAGTTTCGTGTGTGTTTATGTGTATCATTGTAAGCTCCTTTAGGGTAGAGATGTTTTCAGTTTTTTGTATTCCTACTGCTTAGAACAATGCCTTGCACATAGTAAGGACTCAGGTATTTGCTGAATTCAATTGAACTATACTAGATGAAATGACTAAAAAGAGAGAGATTGCACTTTTATATATTAATAAAACTTACTAGGGGATTGAACAAAACTTAGTGGGTAATGGATTTGTTTTTCATGACGTTGGAAAATAGTAGTAATCACTAATCCCAAAAATAGGAGGTACAATATAAATTGTCTAATGACTATACAGTCATTGCTTAAAGATTACTATATCAATTCCTGATCTTTGCACAAAACCTTTACCTATAAGTTAAGAGAAGCAAAAGAGAACTACTTGTTATTTGGTTGATTTTGTGGGGAGGGAACGGCATGATTTGTAATTTGTTTTGGAAAAGGTTGAAGGAATAGGGTTTAATCTGCCAGGTTTTGGCATTAGTCATTTTCTCTAACATCCCTATACCACCTATCCGGCTTTTATGCCTTTAATTTGACCTGCTAAAAATGAGAATAAAAGGGATATATGAAGTTATCTTTCCCCTCTCTCTCCTCACTTGATTGCTGGAAGACAAGGACACATGAATAAGGGAATGAAAACCAATGTTACTGTAATACCTAATAGGTCCCAAATGTAACTAGGCAGCTATGTGGCACAGTGGATAGAGCACTGGTCTTGGAGTCAGGAAGACCAGAGTTCAAATGTGGCTTTTGATACATGCTAGCTATGCAACGTAGGTCAAATTGCTTAGTTCCTTGTCTGCCTTGGTTTCTTCATCTGTATGATGAACAAGGTTTTTGTGGGAACAAAATGAAATAATATTTATAAAGTACTTTGCAGACCTTAAAGTGCTACCTAAATGCTCTCTGGCTCCCACAAACCTACCTACTTCTTTCCCAGCTTGCTGCGATTTCTTTGGGGTAGCCAGAAATGGAACCTCCTTGAAGTTTTTAGAGGTTGCTGAGACACTCTTTTTTTTTTTAAACACTTGTACTGTTGTGTTCAGATATTCTCTAGATATCTAGCTGTAGCCACTGGCTTCACATTGGTAGATTTTGCCACTCCTCCCCCCATTTGAGGTTTCGTAGACTCACTAATGAAGTAGTCATTTGCTCTATCTATTTAGTCACCATAGTAACACCATCTTGGTTGTTAGTTTGTGTCTCTGCAGCTCCCTACAGTTTGACATGTTATGCACCTGACGATTCTGATTTATACCAAGTGTTTTGGATTAGGACAAAATGCACTTCATAAAGCAGTGCATGATGTTTGCTGCATAAAAATTGTTTAGCCCACTTTGTGTTCTTCTATAGAAGGTTAGAATAGCAGTCCTATAATTGGAAGGTTTAATTTGAAGAAATAATTTGTATGTTTGTGTAATTTTTCATATAGAGTATTACTGCTTAATTATGTCTTCTAACCTATGGGTAGAGAATTGTTTATTGTGTCTTTGTTTACAGTCAGTGAGTCCATCAGTGTATTGATCTCCAATGTGGAAACTCCCTCCATTGATTCAGATCAGCATATTTCAAACTGAGAGGTCACACGACTAGCCTCTGTCAGAGCTATGACTTCAGTCCGGGTCTTCCTAATTCCAAGTCAGGAGCTCTGCTAAACTTCCTTTCTTCCTATATATCACAGGGGAATATAGCTAATTCCCTTGCTTAAACATTTCTAATAGGCAAAGAAATTTGGTTGTTGGCGTTGGCTTTTCTTAGATGCTGAGCCTGTTCACTCTGAAAATAGCTTCACTAATATACCTCATGATTTTGTACTTTTTGTTAATAATATCAATAATATAGTTTTGACCTGGGATTTCATTTGGTATAGAGAATTTTCAGTGAAGAAGTTCCCTCCACTCGTGCAGACCAGCACGCTTCTGCAGCATGTATTCTTTCTTAGAGAGTTGCTTAAGGCACCAAGAGGTCAGATGACTTTGCCCAGGCTCACCCACCCTGGTCATTCTGACTGTGAAGCTGTCCTTCCAGCCATTCGTCCACTTGCCTTTTACCAGTCCAGACCAATAAGAGGTAAAATAAAAATACTTCCTCTTAGCCCAGCAACTTTCCCAGTTTTTAATCATCATCTCATTATTGTTAAGTCAGTCGTTTTCAACTGAATTACTCTTATTTAGATGCTTATTTTTTGTTTCCTTCTTTCTCATCGCGCTTTTGTGTTTCCTTAGTTGTAATTTAAACCAATTGTACATACAGCTATTTTCATCTTAAAACAGAGTTTAATTGCACAAAGTATAAATATGTATTTATAGAAAATACACATTCTCTTATATGCATTAGTAGAAGCAGATGGTATAGTCTGTGTATGTCAGTGGCACACATAATTTCAGAAATATGATCTAATCTTGATTGTAACAAAAGTTGCTTCTGTACCATCTGTTATGAAACATATGAAGGTTCACATTAAGATGCCACATTTCATGTCAAACCCAAATAATATTCATTTGGTAGATAATCAACACCCCTTCTCTATAACACATTAAGTGTAAAACTTAAACTCAAAGAAGTCCAATTCTACTTGGTAATCTGTATTCTGTCAGTGTAATGTGTATAAAAATGCAGCAATTCATTATAATGATTTGTATGTAATAGAATGACTGGAAAATATAAGTAACTGGATATTCATGGAAGCTGAGTTTCTGATTGATATCGTGTCAGTTTTTGATATCATATAATTTCTGTAACTTAGTCTTTGATGAGTGACCTCAGTTGGCTAAAATGCCATGTGAATAAGACCAAGATTATGTGTTCATTTCCTATATGGATCCAGTTAGTTTTGTTCAATTCCATGGCTGGACTTCACTAGCCTCAGTCAGCTGGTCTTCAGATGCCAGCCTACGGGGTGGGGTGGTTTTGGGGGGGAGAGACATGGTAAGAGAGGCTGAATGAATTTTGATATAAAAGTCATCCCTACAATCATTAAAAGCAGATCAAACTACAGGACCTACTGATTTTGAGCTAGTAGTACCTCCATAATCATCATATACAAGTGACAATATGTAGATAATTCAAAACAACATTCATTTATGCAGGAGTGACCCAAATCCTATCCTCAAGACTTGTGAATGGATATGTTGATTTGTATAATAAGACTGTATTGTCTAATTTATTAAACATTTATTTGCAGTATTGAGGGAACAAGCTAGTGATGGGCACAGTGGATAGAGTGCTGGGCCTGGAATCGGGAAGATCTGAGTTCATATCCAGCCTTAAACACTCAATAGCTATGGTACCCTGGGCAAGTCACTTAAACCTCTGTCTACCTCAGTTTTCTTAAGTGTAAAATGGGGATAATAATTGCATGTACCTCACAGGGCTTTGTGAAGATCAAATGAGATATTTGTAAAAAGCACTTAGCACAGTTCTTGGCATTAAAAAAACATTCTTTCACCTTCCGTAATTAGTACATATAAGATTATCATATCATAGAGTTAGGGACTAGACCTGTAATTTTATTAATATGGGGAATCTCTTGGTGAGGAAATTCCCTCTAACAATACAGCTAGGCAACTAAGAGTCTTGGAGCCTAGACTGAACCAGGTATGGTTTGGGAATGTAATGGGATGCTGTTGTTTCAAAGAAATGACAAAAGCAATGGGTTCAGAGAAACTTGGGAATGCTTATATGAACTTATAGAGAAAAACAATTTATAGAATAACTACAGTAATTCTAAAGAAAAGAAACTTCTGACAGAGGGGATAGATTCAGGATACAGGATGAGACGTAGGTTTTTTTGTATTCCCAGTGCTTAGCACAGGACCTGGCACATAAGAGTCTGTTAAAAATGCTAATTGACTTCATTTCGTATGGACAGGGTAGAAATTTGTTAACTCTGAATATTTACATTCTGGGGTTTTTTTCTTTTAAATTAAGGAGGTTGGAAGGGAAAGAAAATAAAATGTTAATAAAAAATTAAATGAAGTAGAAAAAAAATTTAGTAGCCTAGAGCAGTGAGAGTTTAAATGACTAGTCCAAATCCATCAGATGCAATGTGTGTCAGTAGCTGGGCTTGGGGGGAAAGTGCCCCCCATATTCCTATGAACTTGTGTGGATGAACCATGCTAACAGGATGAAATCTCTTTTTGCTAATTCATTTTTTTAAAACCTGTAAAACAACGTTTATAATAAAATTCATAAATTCTTTTTTATTAATTTATTTTGATTTATCAGCAATCACTTCCATAAGCTTTTGAGTTTTAAATTTTTCTCCCTCTCCCTCCCTACCTCCCTCCCCTAGACATCACGCAATCAGCATAGGCTATACGTATACGTTTCTATTAAACATTTTCACATTAGTGATGTTGTAAGGAAGAATTAGAACCAATAGGAGGAACCACAAGAAAGAGAAAACAAAACAAAACAGAAGAAAAAATAGCAAATAATATGCTTCAATCTGCATTCAAACTCCATGGTTCTTTCTTGGGATGTGGATAGCATTTTCCATCATGAGACCTTTGGAGAGATGTCTTAGATTCTTGCTTTGCTGAGAAGGGCTAAGTCTGTCAACATTAGTCATCACACAGTCTTCTCCTGATTCTGCTCACTTCACTCAGCATCAATCCATGAAAGTCTTTCTAGGTTTTTCTGAAGTTCTTGTAGCATAATAGTATTCCATTACATTCATATACCACATCTTGTTCAGCCATTCCCCAATGGATGGGCATCCTCTCGATTTCCAATTCTTTGCCACCACTTATAGAGCTGCTATAAATATTTTTGCACATGTGGGTCCTTTTCCCATGATCTCTTTGGAATACAGCCCTAGAAGTAGTATTGCTGGGTGAAAGGGTCTGCACATTTTTATAGCCCTTTGGGCATAGTTCCAAATTGCACTCCAAAATGATTGGATCATTTCACAACTCCACCAACAATGCATTAGTGTTCCAACTTTCCCACATCTTCTCCAACATTTATCATTTTCCTGTTTTGTCACATTGGCCAGGCTGTAAGTGTGGTATGGATATCTCAGAATTATTTTGATTTGCCTTTCTCTAATCAGTAGTGATTTAGAACATTTTTTTCATATGACTCTAGATGGCTTTAATTTCTTCATCTAAAATTCATAAATTCTTCAGTTCAGTGCTTTCATTTGTATACATGTCTTATCCTCTTCTGCTAGATTGTAATCTCCTTGAGGGCAAAGACAGGATACTTCAGTGCCTTATGTATAGTATAGTGGTTCTTCACCTGGAGTCTGTGAACGTGTTTTAAAAAATATTTTGATAACTGTATTTCAGTAAAAAATTGTTTTCCTTTGCAAACTTATGTATTTTGTTTTGGTCATTTAAAAACTTCATTCTGAGAAGGGGTCATAAGCTTCACCAAACTGCCAAAGGGTCTTTGACAGAAAGGTTAAGAACTCCTGATATAGTAGGTGATTGATGAATGTTCAAATAATTTAAATAATCTATAGCGCAAGTGATGAAATGTATTCAACATACTAAAATGTAAAGACTTTGTAACATGAAACATAAGTATAAATAGAACTACAAAATCAAATAAAATATAGCACACTAAGAATCTTAATCTATGAAGAATGAAAACTCTCTTCACCCATATCTTAGATACAGACTAAAATATAAAGGTTTTCTTTATGGCAAGTAAAACATGTTTCAGAATTTTCATGATATTATAAAGTTCCATAATCAGATTTTGTTTCATTGTTCCTTGTATTTTGTAATGCAATAGAAAGTGTTTGAGGCATGTACAAAAGCCAGAGTAAAGCATTTTCATCATGTGTTTCACTCTCTTGGTAACAACAGATTTCTTTCTCTCATTTAAGAGGAAAATAGCCACCTTGTAAACTTGAAGTGTTTATGGAATTGCATTAGTTTTATAGAATCACATTCATTCCTTAAGAGATAACCCCTAGAGACTGTGTTAAAGGAAAACTAGCACGTTGTTTACCTGAATTAATCCAGCAATTGTATAATACTTTTAAAAATTAGATTTGACCAAAAATTTCGTTATGGGCAGATTTTATGTGTTTAAATAAGGCAATACTTAATGAATGTCCAGTGATTATACCATTTAGCACTTAGAATTTTGTCCAAGTAACCTGGTAGAATTTTGAAAATGAAAAGAATTAGTGTTATCATTATCCCAGTCACCACAGCTACTAAGGTTATATTTTTTGCTGTTTATGAAAATAAATTAATGTGTGTTCTTGGTAATTACTGGCATTTTATAAAATAAAGTGTTTAGAATTTTATCCACATAAGTAACACCTGTGTCATGCTGCAAACTAACAAAACCAAAACTCAACCTTGTTTTTGTTAACATAGATAAAATCCTTAATGAAAAAAGCAGTTGACTGTTACTTTTCATTTTATTTAGGTAAACCTCTTTCATTGTTTACCTCACATAGATCATTGCATTTCTTTGCTTAGGGCATAATGACAAAAGGCCTTACTTTAATTGTATCTACTAGACATGCGCCTTTGAATACGTTTTTTTACCTTGACATTTTTAGGAAAATTTGGAGATAACCAAAAAAAATCTCTTCCTTTGCTAATGGCTAATTAACATTTTTTAGTCTTGGCCAAATTGAAAGAAAATGTCTATTTAATGTAATTGTTATATAATATATGCTTCACTGATACTATCCAGTAGTTACATAGCATAGTAAAGTGCTGAACTTGGAGGTAGAATGTTCTGCGTTCAGGTTCTGCCTCTGACACTTGACAGTAGTGTAGGAAGAGCACTGGAGGTTCAGATTTACCCTTGGACAGGTCACACTGGCCCTCTCAGGTCTACGTTTTTCTCCTCTTTATAATGAGGTACTTGGACAAGACAGGTGATTTCTGTGTTACTTCCTCATTCTAAATTTGTGATTTCTGATAAGTTCCTTTATGACTGTTTAACACTGGGTGTTCTCCATGCTGATGGCATTGATGTATAAACTACATGGTGTGTACACAAATATCAGCTTTGTTCCTGAATATCGTACTGCTGCCTGTCACATTTCTGTTATACTTCCAGACGTACAAACAACTAAAGATTACCAAACCACAGAAAGGGGACTGGTGTCCTTAATACCTATGTCTCGACTTCACTTAAACCATTGCAGAGTCCTGTTGTCACTCTTTGTCAAAGAGCTTAAAACTACCTCCCTGGAACTGTCATGGTAAACTATTTAAGGAAACATAATGTAGTTCTCCTTATTGTAGACTGAGTTTTGAGCTTTGACACCACAGAAGAGGCACCAAAGTGGTAATGGAGACTCTTTCCTGGTGTTGTTTTTATCAGCACAGTGTACTGTTACAGTAGCATTGGGTGTTGTCGTGAGAGTAGTGGAAACCGAAAAGAAGCACAGTCCTTTTGTGCAGAACTATGGTCTGGGCCATACCTATGGTGGCTTTCATACAAAAACAACAGTATGGTGGAGCTAGAGAATTAAAGAAAAAGATAACTCCGGTGACTAAGGAAACGTGAAAATAAAAAGACGCTATGCTGAGGAAGGCGAGCACTAGCCCACCATTCTGAGCAAAGAGGACAAGGTAGCCATGGAAGGAGTCAGCTTCAGTTTTACCAGTGATGTCCCAACCCGAAAAATGATTTCATATCAGTGATTCTGTGCCTGGAGAAGAAAAGATGGGATGGGGTGGCATGATAGATATCTTTGAGCATTGAAAGGCATGTCTTGGAGAAAAGAGGTTTTTTCCTGAGGACTGGAGCAAAAACAATAGCAGCCAATTGCAAAGAACAGTTAAGACTTGATGAGCTGTGGAAGTCCGCCTTAAATGGAAGTGGGTTAACTGGAAAGTGCTGGGTTCCTAGGCACTGAAGAGGCCAAGGCTCAGTGACCCATTGGTGGGTATGTTACCGTGATAGCTCATTTCAGACACAGATTGGACTGGATGGCCCCAAGACCACTGGCAGCTCTGTGATTCTGCAGTGTAAGGAGAGGTTCTGAACCAACTCATCTCCTTCTTTAAAATTATATGTAATCAGAAATGATGAGCTTAATGATCTTAGAAAAGCGTGCATAGACTTGCACAAAACAGTGAAGAGCAAAATGAGCAGAACCAAGAAAACATTTTATACAGTAACAGCGATATTGTTTTAGGAACAACTTTGAGTAACTAAGATATTTTGACTATTATAAATGCCCAAATTAACTACAGTGGACATATGAAGGTAGGCACTGTTTGCATCCAGAAAAGGAACTGATATATAGTAGTATATATGATGCTTTACATATAAATACATATTTGTGTCTAATGGTAGCTATTTCTAGGGTGGCAGCGAGGAGAGGGGGGGAAGGGAAAAAAGTTACATAACTTTATTATATATTTAAAAGGAATAGCAAGTTGTACTTAAGAGATTTACAGTTTCATGTAAAGCATCTTTTTTTCCTATTCTGATATAGAAATGCTTGTTTCATTTCTTACATTCAGAATAAAATAAATGAAATTTTAAAAGATTAAGTGCACATGCCCCCTGTAAGTAGGTGAAAAAATCATATTTGAAGAATTGATCTGAGTAATATCTTTTCATAAATCTGGAATCATTTTCACCCATATTTTTAAAAAAATCCAGTAAATTTCCTGAATCAGAGATGTGAGCTAATCACCCCAAAATGTAAGGGAGCATATTTTTCTGTTTTATAATTCTAATAAAATTAGCTCCAATTAGCATTCATATGTTTTACCTGAAGGTGAGTGGCACTTAGAAAAGAAATTCTTGCTTTATCAAAGAAAGGCTTCTCCTATCAGACTCTGCAAGAGATGCTGGGTATAAGTGTACAGAGACTGAAATCTGTACTGCCAGGAAGCTTAATGGCGGAGACAAATACATCTAAAAATATATACAGGATAAATATAAACTGAATAGTAAAATATAAATAGAAGCAAAGTAGTTAAATACAAGGTAGTTTGGGTTGGAGGACAGGAGCAGTTAGAGAGATCAAGGATAGTTTCATCCAGAAGATGGTGCCTGAATTGCATTTTAAATCGACCAAATTCCCTGATCAAAATAAGCAAAGAATGAACACAACTTAAAAAATTGACTCTAAAATTTGAATCATCTACCAAATAATTATCAAAAGCTGTACTTGTTTAAATATCCACCCATTCACAGTTCAGATGTGGGCATTTCAGTAATTTAACAGACTCAGTCTGTTCTTTCTAGACTTAGTTATAAGAAGTCACTTTGTATGGCAGTCAAAGGGTTGTTTTTGTAAAGGATCCTTCAAATTCTGTTTTAACTTAGTTGTGAAATTAATCCAATGATTGCAATCTTCAGTGTCAAGGGGAGTGCCCACATCAATGAAACACTGAAGTGGAGCCAAATTATTCAAATTGTTTTGTTTTTTTTTTTTGTTTTTGTTTTTTTTTTAAAGAAAAATTTTTATTTTCAGTCCCTTTTCTAGGAGTCATACCAAATTGTTTGGGCTTTTCAGATTCCTTTTACTATTCATCGAAGGTTAAGATGAGAGGATTTTCTTTAATGGTTGAACCTGTTTGTGTCATAGACTCTTTTGACAATCTGGTAAAGCCTCTGAACTCTTTAGAATAAATTAAAGTCTGATCTCTGGAATGAAAAGCCATCACTTCATATGTTGCATTTGCTGAGGTGCTGTGAGAAATTATATCTGACATGAACAAAAAACAAAAATCAGTGCATCGAATCAGCTGAAGGTGATCAACTGTTATAATAATTCAGATTGAAATGAACAAAACGCAGAAAATAATTATATAAAAACCACCACTTTGCAAAGAAAAACCACTTTCAAAGATGTAAGAACTCTGATTGTTACCATGACCACCTCCAAAGGACTGATAACTGAAGCATGTTACCTGTCAACTGACAAAAAATTTGGGGTGCTCGAAGGGAATGTTGAGCTACATGTTTTCAGATATGGCCAATATTTGGATTATTTTGCTTCATGATACTTATTTGTTACGTGAGAGGATGAGGTTTTTTTAAAGAGTGAAGGAGGTGACATTAGGGGAAGAGGTGAACTAGCAACAGAGTCTCCAGGAAACAAAAGAGGGCCATTGTAGCCTTTTATTTTTTAAAGGCAAAGAACAGAAGGTTCTGGAGTCACTGACCCACAGGACAACTTTGCAACTAATATGTTAAATGAATTATCATCTTTTTTTTTTAATTGCAAGCTCTGCATAATAGATTCATAGTTTCTTGTACTATATTCATCCCCTGTTCTGTGTTTATTGAAATGCTTGTGTTTGATGTTTTTCATGTACAGAACAAAAAAAAATTAAAAGACAATGCATTGATTGGATCAGTTGCTGGTGACTAACCATTGTAATAATGTAAAGCTAAATACTCGTAAACTGTTACAACAGGAAAAACAAACTTTTCAATATACAGAGAAACAAAAAATAAACTGTATGTAATGATGAGCTTCTTTATAGTGTATTTAAAACTGGAAAATTTAGCAGAGTAGTAGCAAATTTGCCATTTGTGACAAATACGAACTTTTTTCTTCTATATATATTTTTATTACTTTGTTTATCTCTGTCACTAAGTAACTTGTCCCATTCCCCCAAAAGAACCCCCTTTAAAAAAATAACAAATATAATCAAACAAAACAAGTCTATACATTGACTATGTCTGTAATTGTATCTGTCATTCTGTAACTCTCATGAATTGATCATTGGACTTGGAATCAAGACCTGAGTTCATATCCTTCTATAGGTGTTTATTAGTTATGTGTCCCTGGGAAGGAGGACAGTTAAACTCTCTGGGTATATTTCACTCAGCATCAGTTCATACAGGTTTACTCCAGTTTCTTTAAATTCTTAATATTCGTCATCTCTTATGACACAATAATTCTATTTTCCTGTAGCACAATTTGTCCAAGTATTCCTCAACTGATGAGACCTACTTTGTTTCCAGTTCTTTGCTACAACAACAAACAAAAAAAAAAATGTTGCTTTAAATATGTTTGTCTTTTCCTACCGTCTTTGACCTCTTGCCTAATAAAGGTATCACTGAGTCTAGGATGTGGAGTCTCATGACTTTTTAGGGTATATTTTCAACTTCTGGAAAATTCACCACCCCATCAATGGTATATTAGAGTGCTTGACCTCCCGCAGTCCTCACGACCAATCTGTTGGGTATGAGATTTGGAACCTCAGAGGTGTTTTAATTTATGTTTCTCTTATTAATGATTTGGGGCATCCTTTACATCATTGTTAATAGCTTGTGTTTCTTCATTTGAAAACTGTCTTCATATCTTTTTTACCACTTATTTATGCTGCCCAGACTAATCCATCTAATTTGGCCATTTGTAGTAACCTTGCAGAGCTAAATTGATGTGTAAGTTAAGTGGAAGAATCATCTATTAGACATCATTAAGATTTGGGAAAGGTTATTATAAAAGAAGTTACAAGAATTGAGATTTAATCATGAAAAGAAGATGTGAGGAAGGATTTATGTCACCAGCCATAGAATGAGATAAGAAGTTAGGGAGGAAGATATTCGGAAAAATGAAAGAACTTTAGGCTAGGCATCAGAAACAACTTCCTGGTTAGGAGATATAATTCGTGCCATTTGTGTTCTTTACTATTTAGTGGTGGTGAGCTCACTGAGTGACAAAGAGGCAAAAATACTTTAAGTGTGATGTTTCCCAGGGACAGCCTTTGGAGGGCAGTCTGTTTTATCTGTTTCTATAGCAGTTTCATCTCACTTTTCCTTCTGCTTCCCTCACTCAGTCTTTATTTCTCCCCCAACACTAAACAGTCCCTCTTCAGAGAACTTATCTCCTGTCATGGCTTCCACTATTACCTCTGAACTACTTGCCCTCAAATATAGGTCACCAGCTCTCCTAAGTCACCCAGACTCTCCTGGGGTTACTACCTCAAACTCAAGTACCTGAATATTCAAAGGATAAGTGATTTTCTCATTGTGGATACAATGGAAATCTCTCCATTAAAAATTATTACTAGGGAGTTGCCTAGGACACAGGAAAGTCACAGTAACCTTCCCAAAGTCACACAGCTAGTAAGTATCAAAGGCGGAATTTAAACTCAGGTGCTCTGATTCTCCGAGCCCAGTCCTGTGTCCACTAGGCCAACCTGACTCTAATTCAGAATGTCTAAAATTGAACTGATTATACTTGGCTGCCCCGTTCTTTAAAATTACCAGTGACCAGAAATTTGGTAGAAGAGGCAGGTAGAATTTGGGGTAGAAGTGTGCAAAGTAAGATAGTTTAATGTGTCACCCTCTGACTTACTGCTTAGGGTGCAGTGACCAGATACCCTCATTAACATTCATCTGGGTCTGTACAGTGATGTCGTTATCTATGTAACTGCTGAAATCACCTTGTTTAAAGCTATATAATAGCCTATTTAATAATATTTAAATGCTGTGTTCTAGAAAAGGGGCATACTCTCTTCAAAAACCAGCAACCTGGGTCAGAACACGGGTATGATAGTTGCAGCATTGCTAGGAAAAAGTGTTTGATGAGTAAATTTAAATATTTTATGCCATTAGAATTATACCACTTTTGACTTCTCTGAAGAAAGATTTAAAAGACTAAAAGTTGGAAGAAAAACCTTGTCTTGATTGGGAAAAAATAACAGAAGTCATGGTGGCAAACAGGGCATTCCATTTACATGACTTTCAATGATTGCTGAATGGGAGATACAGAGTATCTTGAGCGCTCAAAGAGATTGAGGTGCAAGATATTTCCTGGGAAAAGCAGAAAACGGTAATAAATGAACCGCTTCTTTTAGAGCAGTTATGGCAGTAAGCAAAGTCTGCACAGCTTCTGACACCTGATAAAAGGTTGAAAGTCCTTGACATATACAGTGGGCAAGGGCTTGGGAGACTAAGATGTCAATGTTTTATTTAGTCCTGAAATAGAGCCAGGGTGAAATAAAGCAGTGAGAACAGTTAAACAATTAGAAAGTGTGACATTTCCTTCTGCCTTGGGTGTGATATTTCTTTAAGTCTATTTCAGTACTTCGGGGATCTGTGATCTCATTGGTGTATGTATTTACTTCCTCTGCCAATACAAATTGAAACCCACTAATTCATTAGTAAAAAAAATCTTTAGGTTGCTGTAAATCCCTTGATAACCAGACTTCAGGTGATGACCCTCTCTGAAATTAACTGTTTAGATAGGCCTGTCCTTAAACCATTCCATCTTGGTAGGACCTGCCAAGGTTTTTGCTCCACTGGCTTCAAAAACCTGTGGTCACCTATGTACCATGATGAGGTTTTGGAATAGGGCATTAGTGGAAGAAATTATTAAGCATTCTTTTAAAAATTTGTGCTAGTCCTGGGTTCATATGCTCAGCTCTTTCAATAACACTGTGTCTATAGACAAGGCATCATTCATTGAATAGGTATGTTAAGCTGTGATTTGGATAACCACAAAGTTACACATAGCTCTGGTACTATCCTCTGCCTGGTGGGGGCTTAGACAAATTACAGACATTCTACATGGGAAGAAACTCAAAGAGTTTTCTACACATTAGACTTATAAATCCAAACTTCATAAAGTGACATTAAATATAGTGATATTAAATGTTTAGGAAAATACCCATTAGAGAACAGGGATTAATACTCATTTTTGAAAGCTGAATTTCAACACTATTTTATACTTTTATTTCTGCTTCTTACTTTGGAAATATTCGTTCCATAGATTTTATAAGCTTAATTGAAAATGAGGAAATAGGTAGAGAATAATTTGAAGTAAAGCAAGACACTTGCAAAAAGAAGGCTAGCTAATTTTTAATTGCCATCTATTTTGTCTCTTTGTTGAATTATTGTCTGCTTAACAGTTATCACAAATGTATGGGTGTCTGTTGTTTCCAACAAAGGACTAGAAGAAAACAAAGTCCAGTGATTTCACTCTCGCTTTGTATGTTCTTATAGAGCTAACAAAGCCCCTTCCTTTATACCATGCTAATCAATGTAATAATAATAATATAGGTTTAATATATTTTCTCAAAAGAATTCAGAGGTTTAAAATACAGTTAGAATTCCAGCTAATGAACTTTAAAAGCCACCAGAATTGCTTGGCTGTATTTCAGTGTTTCAATTGTGAGTGTAAATCTTGTATTTTTATAAAGGCTTAAGTATTTGGTCTTTGTTTATTCTACCTAAGAGAACCAGGAGCTCAAGACCATTTTCATCTCACATTTCCATACTGTTCCCTCTCTTGTATTTTGCTAATTACTATTGTCTATCCCGCAACTGGATTAGATCCTAACAAATATTTATTAAGGTTCTGCTGTGTATAAGGCTAGGCTACTGGGGAATAGAAAAATAAAAATGAAAAAGCCCCTGCTGTCAGGGAGACTGTGATGTGAAAGGCGAGGAGGGTGAGGGGATGCCAGAGCAAAGATTTACTCATAACTGGGAGGAGTCTGCGCTGAGCTCCCCTAGGAATTGACACTGGAGCCTTAGTTGGAGGGAAGCTGAGAATCTTAAGAGGCAGAGGCAAGGATGAAATCAACCTAGACATAAGGAACCATTTGTACAAAGGCACAGTGCTAAAATTGGAGAGCTCTCTTTGGATGCAGTTAGCAGTCCAGTATAACTGGAAGGACAATATACAAAATAAGACTAGAAAGGTAGGTGGGAGCCAGATGCCAGGCTAAGTTAGATGCCATATGGGTGGAAGATGCCAGAGACACTAAGAGAGATGAGAATGAAAAGATTTGGCAACTAATTTTATATGGGAATTAAAGTAGGGGAAGTAATCAAGGATCACTCCAGGGTTGTGAACCAAAGTGACCAAAAGGATGGTACCTTCAATGGAAACCAAGTGTGGAGAAGGGATGTTTGAACTCTGGTTTGTGTGTTTTAAGTTTGAAATGCTTAGGTGGACATCTCAGTGGAGAAGTCTTATAGACAATTGATAAGGTGGATCTAGAGATTAAGATAAGGATTTGGACTGTATATATAGATTTGGGAATCCCTTGAGTAGAGATTGCTAATTGAACCCATGGGGGTTGATGTGATCACTGGAGAGTGTAGAGAAGAGAGAGTGAACCCAGGACATAGCATTGAGGGATGTTTCTTCTTAGTGACTAGGAGAAGAATGATAAAGATAGCGGAAAGAGCACTGAATTTGGAGTCTGATTTACAGTCCTGCTTGCTTATGGGACTCAGGATCCTCATTTGTAAAATGAATGAAGTAGAGCAGATAAACTCCAAGTTCTCCAGCTTTAAACCCATGATCCTGTGATCTAGCAGCGGAGACTGAAAAGGAACAGATCCTAAAGAATCTAAAGAAAAGAATAGAACAATCTAAAGAAACCATTACCAAACTAGACGTGTTCAATGCCAACAGAAACTGCAGAGAAGCCAAAATAGAATAAAGACTGTGGAAAGGACGTTGGATTAGGAGTTATGCGGTAGGAGGTTGTTGGTAATCTCAGAAATAAGTTTTCATTTAGTGCTGGGTCTGAAGACAGATTGCAAGGAATTAAGAAGTGGATGGGACAGCAGAGCATTCATAGACTCTAGGCAAGGAATGGGGCCTACTTTTGCTAAACATGGCCAATTTGTTTTCCTTAGTTAATACTTTCTTACAAGGAAATGTTCTGTTGGGGAAGGGTATAATTGAGCAATGTTTTTTTAAAACCATCAATAAAACGTTTATTTTAAAGACTTTAAAAAAAAAAGATGTAAGTGGAATGTGAGGAAATGGAGTGTGGATTGTTCTTTCTCAGAGTACGCCTAAGAAAGGAAGAGAGAGAATGACAAGTTGAAGCAAAGGTTTAACTGAGGGAAACTTGGACGTATATATTGGAGGCAAGGAAGAATCCATTGTATAAAGAGAGATTGAAGATGAGAAAAATACAGGGAATGGTTGAGGAGTTGGAAAGAGATGAATGGCAACAAGATAATAGGGCAAGGAATTTAAGGGCCAACGACATTAGAAAATTGAACTGGTTAAAAAGTTGAGATGTTGGAGGGAAGAAACAGCAGAGCAGAAGTGATGATATAGGGAAGCAGTGGGCTGAGAAGTGACAGGAGATTTGAAAAAGAGTAAGAATAGAGAGGAGTCCTGGCTGGAAAGGTCAGCATTGTGGATAGGGGAGGGCGAACACTTTGGATGATGATGAGATCGAGAGCATGGTCATCCTTGGCTGAGATGGAGGGGCGGAGCAGATAACAGAAGTTGAGCTGCTTTGTGGACTGTTTCCCAGTCCGTTTGTGAGGACATCCGTATGTAAATTGAAATCTCTGAATATGGAGGGAGGAACACCGTGAGCCAGGTCTGGAGACGTTGAGCAAATGGAAAAATGGAAAAACTCCTGGGAGCTGTTCTGTAGAATCCAGTTCTTGATCTTGAGATCTAGACAGTACGATGCTTCTGGGTCGAGTGACTTTTTTTTGTTTTTTGTTTTTTCCCCACTAAATAGTATTTAATTTTTTCCAATTACATGTAATGATAGTTTTCAACATTCATTTTTATAAGATTTTGAGTTCCAAATTTTTTCTCCTCTCCCCAAGATGGCATGCAGTCTGATAATGGGGCTATACATGTACAATCCTATTAGACATATTTCCACATTAGTCATGTTGTGAAGGAAGAATAAGAACAAAAGGGGAAAAAAAACATGGGAAAGGAAAAAAAAAAGAGAAAATAGTACACTTTGATCTTCTTTCAGACTCCATAGTTCTTTCTCTGGATGTGGATAGGATTTTCTATCCTGAGTCTTTTGGAATTGTCTTAAATCATTGTATTGCTGAGAAGAGCTAAGTCTATCAAAATTGGTCATTATGCAGTGCTGCTGTTACTATGGACAGTGTTCTCTTGGTTCTGCTCACTTGATTCAGCATCAGTGTATCAAAATCTTTCAAGGTTTTTCTGAAATCCTCGTGCTCATCATTTCTTATAGAGCAATAGCATTCTGTTACATTCATATACCACCACTTGTTTGACCATTTCCCAAATGATAGGCATCCCCTCAATTTCTAATTCTTGGTCATCACAAAAAGAGCTGCTATAAATATCTTTGTACGTGTGGGTCCTTTTCCATTTTTTATGATCTCTTTGGGATACAGACCTAGTGGTGCTGTTGCTGGATCAAAAAGGTGTAAGCACAGTCTTATGGCCCTTTGGGCATAGCTCCAAATTTGTCTCCAGAATGGTTGGATC
Organism: Vombatus ursinus; assembly: GCF_900497805.2. Classification (NCBI taxonomy): domain Eukaryota; kingdom Metazoa; phylum Chordata; class Mammalia; order Diprotodontia; family Vombatidae; genus Vombatus; species Vombatus ursinus. The sequence goes on along the minus strand of NW_020954580.1, from coordinate 26,532,772 downwards.
AGTTCGCAACTCCACCAGCAATGCTTTAGTGTTCCGATTTTCCCACATCTTCTCCAACACATTATTTTCCCTTTTTGTCATATTAGCCAATCTGATAGGTGTGAGGTTGTTTTAATTTGCATTTCTGTAATCAATAGTGATTTAGAGTGTTTTTTGGTTTTTGTTGTTGTTGTTGTTGTTGTTGTTGAGTTGTTGTTTTGGTGAGGCAGTTGAGGTTAAGTGACTTGCCCAGAGTCACACCTAGGAATTGTCAAGTGTCTGAGGCCAGATTTGAACTCTGGTTGTCCTGACTCCAGGGCTGGTGCTGTATCCACTGCACTAGAGTATTTTTATGTGACTATAGATCGCTTTAATTTCTTCATCTGAAAACTGCCTTTCATATCTTTTGACTATCAATTGGGGAATGACTTGTATGCTTTTCTATATATTTTAGAAATGAGATTTTTATCAGAGATACTGGCTATAAAAATTGTTTCCCAGCTTTCTGCTTCCCCTCTAATCTTGGTTGAATTGGCTTTGTTTATGCAAAACCTTTTTAATTTATTGTAGTTCAATTTAATGTAATCAGAATTATCCATTTTGCATTTCATAATGTTCTCTTTCTCTTGTTTGGTCATAAATTCTTCCCTTCTCCATAGATCTGATGGGCCTCTCCTAATTTGCTTGTGGTATCCCCCTTTATGTCTAAATCATGTACCCATTTTGTGGGTCGAGTGACTTTAAAGGAGATGAGGTCACAGAGGTGGTAGGAAAATGACCTTGAAATGGGAGCAAGAGGCATGTCTACTCTCTCTCTCTCTCTCTGTCTTATCCCAGCTTGTGTGAAGAAAGATGAGAAAAGTGCCATTCAGTCCTGGAGAAGGTGGCTGAGAATGTAGTGTCTTCGGGGGGGACCAAGATTTCTGAGATTTCAAGGAGGTGGAAGGGATCTTTCAAAGAACTTTTTGTTAAAAACAGTACAACAGTTCCACCAGACACAGTGGAGGAAAGAGTAGTTAAATAGAGACCTGGAGGGATAGGGCACACATGAATGTGTGTGAGGGAGTGTAGCAGAGTGGTGACCCCAAAAGGGAGCTTTGACTCAGGATCTCTGGAATTCTGAGCTGAGTCCTCAAACAGCAAATTGTTATGCCCTTTGTGTTGCAATGGTAATATTGATTTGAGGATTGGGACTGGTGACACACCCCTCCCTCAGGGTGGAACATTTGCTGGGTTGTGTTTGTGTGTCATTGTAGAGACTGAAGGTCCTGCCTCTAATGGGAAGGGTCCTTGTGTTCCAAACCAAAGTTCTTGGGTTCTATTCTCTACTCTGCTGTTGTGATTTGGTGTTTAGCAATGGCTTCTTGCTCCAGTTGGTTAGTTCCTGTTTTGCAGCCTCTATTTGAGGAAGCACCCTCACCAACCATGTTAATTTCAAATCCAGCCCAAACCATGACTCCCAAGAAAATGTCTCCACCTTATTGCCACCTTCTTCCCTCATGCTCCTAACCACTTTTCAGCTCCCTTTTAAATTTTGTCTTCTCCCATTGGAATATAAACTCCTTTGGGCAGGGATTATTTTATTTTTTCCTTGTAAAGTTGTGCTGAATGCTGGGAATATAAGTACAAGCAAGAAGTAAGATAATCCCTGCCCTCAAGACGCTTATATTCAAATGGGGGAAGACAAAATATAAAATTAATAAATGCTTTGGGGAGAAGGGGTACTTGATTGATGGAAGAGCAGATGACAAGATGTCTAGATATCTCCCTGAGCTGGCTAGGTCTTGGTGTTCTGCTACGATAATTTTTTTTAACAAGTATTAGCAATGCCTACATTTCTGAGTGCTGCTTACTCCTGATTCCAGTCAAACAGACTTAGCAATATATAAAAATAATGCTTACAAAGCCATTAGCACTTGACTCAGAAAAGTGTAATTTCTTTTAGTGCCTTTATGGATTATTCCTGTAGTAGTATATTTATGCCACCCTATTTCTGCCAGGTTGGCAGAATCCTTGATAGAAGCTGTTATGGACTGTGATTGTTCTGCTGATACTACCAAAAAAGTCTTTAAAACAAATTATCATTTAAGCATATAGTGTATATTAGATCATTCTGAAATGTGACCTCATACCAAGTTGCTTAACTCTGAGGTTCAGTTTCTTTATCAGTGAAATGGGAATATGCATACCCTAGCAGAGTTATGAGAACACTTACCATGTTCCAAGCACTGTGCTGAACATTAGGATTTTGAATACAAGTAAACAAAACAGCCTTATAGCACATGTTGGGAAAGTGGTGGACAGGACAAGAGGGTATACACAAGGAACGTGGCATGAGGATGGCAGGATAATGGTCAATGTTTGAGAATCTGAAATTCAGGGTCCTAGAGCAGGAGCTTGGGATTCTAGGTGGGAGGTGGAGGCTGGAGCATAGGAGAATTGTCACCATGAAGATGGCAAGGAGAGAAGCACAGTGCAAACTTTAAATTAGTTCTAAATGTAAGTTATTACTAGCATTAAAATGCAATAAAAAATTGTCCATCTTTTTACGTTTTATTTCCCTCCATATACTTATAGCAACTTCTGCCTTTTTTCTTTTAATTTATTTTTCTCAACTATTAAACAGGAGGGAGGAAAAGAAAAAGAAAACTCTTTTGACAAATATACATAGGAAACCAAAATAAATTCCTCTATTGGCCCTGTCCAAAAACATGTGTCTCATTCTGCATATTGGTCTATCGCCTCACCTTAGGAGATGAATAGTGTTCTTCTTCATCAAGCCTCTTGAACGATGGTTGATCATTCCATTGATCAGAGTTCCGATGTCTTTCATAATTGTTTTTACAATATTGTTGTTACAGTATAAACTATTCTGGTTCTGGTCTTTTTACTGTACGTTAGATCATTCACATCTTTACAGGTTTCTCTGAAATCATCTCTTTTATTATTTCATATAGTACAATAGTATTCTATTACTTGGATATAGCATAATTTTTTCAGTCATTTCCAGTGGTTTTCAAGTGTCAGTACAAAAAAAGCCCCTGCAAATATTTTTGTACATAGAGGGTCATTTCCTCTTTCTTTGATCTCTTTAGGGTATAGTTCTCGTACTGGTATTGCTGGGTCAATTGCTGGTCACAGTTTAGTAACTTTGTGGACATAGTTGCACATTGCTTTTCCAGAATGGCTAGACCAGGTGTTAGCTGCACTAGCAATGCATTGATGTGCAATTTTTCCACAGCTCCTCTCAACATTTTTCATTTTCCTTTTTAGTCACCTTTGCCAGTCTATAATATAAAGTGTGGGCAACCTCAGGGTTGCTTTAATTTTCATTTTTCTTTAAAAATTAAAAAAAAGGCTACTCAGAGGTTTGGTTTTTTTGTTTTGTTTTGTCATTTTTAGTATAACTATAGATAGCTTAGATTTCTTCCTTTGAGAACTACCTGTTTTGTATCCTTTGGCCATTTAACATTTACGAAATGGCTCTTATTCTTATAAATTTGAATTGATTTCTTGGACATGAAACTTCATCAGAGAAACTTGCTGCAAAGAGGTTTTTTTTCCCCTAGTTAACTATTTCCCTTCTAATTTCAGCTATACTGTATTTGTTTATGCTAAACTTTTAAATTTTGTCTTTATCTTTTGTGGTCTTTAATTTTTCATAATCTCTTCTTTTATCCATAAACCTGAAATATAATTTCTGCCTCGTCCTTGTAATTTCTCTATATATAATATTACCCTTTTTTTTTTTAAATTTAGGTCACGTATCCATCTAGAGCTAACATTGGTATAAGGTGTGAGGTGTTGGTCTGAATCTAATTTCTAGCAGACTGCTGCCCAGTTTTCTCAGCAGTTTGTATCAAATAGTGACAAAAACTATTTGTCACTAAAAATAATGAGTTCTTATCCCAGTAGCTGAAGTCTTTGGGTTTATTGAACACTGAGTTCTGAGGTCCATTTGCTTCTGTATGTTGTGTACCTAATCTTCCCACTGATTAGCCTCTTTCTTTTTAACTAGTAACTGTACTTTGATCGTTTCTGCTTTGTAGTATGGTTTAATATTTGGTACTTCTAGGCTTCCTTCCTTCTCTCTTTTTTTTTCATTATTTCCTCTAAGAGTCTTGACCCTGTTCTTACGGATGAATTTTGTTACTGTTTCTAGTGCTATAGAATAATCCCTTGATAGTTTGATTGGTTGGTACTGAGTAAGTAAATTAACTTAGGTAGTGTCATTTTTATCATATTGTTTCCACCTAGCCACAAGCAATTAATATTTCTCCAATTATTTGTTTTCCTTTATTACCATAAAGATTAATTTGTACTGTATTCATGTAGTTTCTGTGTGTGGCTTAGCAGGTAGACTCCGAAGTATTTTATCCATTTTATAGTTATTTTAGATGGAATTTCTTTCTCTTTCTGCTGAGTTGTTGGTAAAGTACAGAAATACTGATGTGTGCAGATTTATTTTATGTCCTACAACTTCGCTCAAGTTATTGTTTCAGTTCATTTTAATTGACTTTCTCGAGTTCCCTGAGCCCATCATTTCCTCTCCATAAAGCAATAATTTTGTTTCTTCTTTGCCATGCTTATTTCCTCAATTTTTTTTTCTCATTGCTGTAACGTTTCTAGCAAGTCAAGTCAACAAGCACTTATAAAGTACATGTTATGTGCCAGGTACTGTGCTAAAAGCACTAGGGATATAAAAAATGGCAAAGAACAGCCCTGCTCTCAAGGAGATCACAGTCTAACGTGGAGAAGGGACAACATAAAAACAAAACATATACAGGATGAATTGGAGATGATCTCAGGGGAAGGCATTAATATCAAAAAAGACTAGAGAAGACTTCTTGCAGAAAGTAGTTCTTTTGCTGAGATTTGAAAGAAGCCAAAGGGGTAGAGAGAGAGGTGGGAGAGAATTCCATGCATGTGGATCAGCCACTGAAAATACCCACTGTCAGAAGTTCTGTTGTCTTGTGCAAGGAACAGAAAGGAGACCAGTGTTACTGGACTGAAGAGGACCTGGGGGGGATTAAGGTATATGAAGACTGGAAAGGTAAGAAGGGGCAATGCTATCTAAATTAATTTACTTATTGAGTGCCATATCAATCAGACTACCAAAGGATTACTTTATAGAACTAGGGGGAAAAAAATAACAAAATTCATCTGGAGAAACAAAAAAAAAAGTCAAGAATATCAAAGGAATTAATGAAAAAACATAGTAGGGAGAAGGCATACCAGTACCGGATTTCAAGCTATACTACAAAACCATAATCATCCAAAGAATTTGGGACTACATAAGATGTAGATGTTGACCAGTGGAATAAACTAGATATATAATATATCAAAGCAAATGAGCATAACAGCCTAGTATTTGATAAGCCCAAAGATCCCAGCTAGTGGGACAAGAACTCACTATGTGACAAAAATTATTGGGAAAAACGGTCTGGTTAAAACTAGATATAGATCAACACTTCATACTATATATCCAAAAAAGTACCAAATGGGAACATGATTAAGACATAAAGGGTACTATAAACAAATTAGAGGGGAATAGAAAAAATTACCCCTCAGATCTGTGGATAAGAGAAGAGTTCATGACCAAACAAGAGGTACAGGGAGTAAAATGGACAGTTTTGACCACATAAAATTTAAAAGTTTGTGTATAAGCAAAACAAATTCAACAAAAATTAGAAGAGAAACAGGAATTTGAGAGAAAATCTTTTCAGCCAACTTCTGATAAAGATCTCTAAATTATAAATGATCAAAAGGATATGAGCAGACAGTTTTCAAAGGAAGAAATCCAAACTATCAATAGTCATGTAAAAAAATGCTCTAAATCACTAAATTAAAACATCTCTTAAGGTACCACCCCACAGCTATCAGATTGACAAAGTTGCTTTAAAAAAGAAAATGACAATTGATGGAGAGGCTCTGGGAAAACAGAGACACTAATCCACTGTTCGTGGACCTATAAACTGGTCCAGCCATTTTGGAAAGCAATTTGTAACTATGCCTAAAAAGGTATTAAATTGTGTATACTCTTTAGCCTGGCAATACTAGATGTATATCCAAGCAATCAAACGAAAAGGAAAAGGACCCCTATACAAAATTAATTTAAAGTAACTCTTTTTGTGGTGTCGCAGAATTGGAAACTGAGGCGGGTGGTGCCCATCAATTGGGAAATTGTTGAATTAAGTTATGGTTTATGAAAATAATGGAATAATAGTCTATTGTTAAAATATTTTTTAAGTTAAATTAAAAAATAATGAAGGGAATGGTATCAGAGAAACCTGGAAAATTTGTATAAACTGATGAAGTGAAGTGAAGTGAGTAGAATTAGGAAAACAATTTTTAAAATAGCAACAGTAATGTAAAGGCATTTAACTTTGAAAGACTTAAGACTTAGAAACTCTGTTCAACACAATGACCAACTACCAGCCAGCAGACGTATAAACATGCTCCTCATTTCCAGATAGAGAGGTGATGTATTCAGAGTGCAGAATGAGGCATTTTAGGGGGAAACATAACCAATGCAGAAAAAAAAATTTTTTACTGTACCTGATTGTAACGAGTTTTATTTTTCTTGTTTTCTTAGTGGGGGGAGAGGGAGAGTGAGAAAGAATGAATCTAAAAATAAAATAGACTTTTTTTAAAAAGGTAGGGAGGGGCCAAAGTTATAAAGGACTTTCAAAGCCAAACAAGATTTCATATTTAAACCGAGAGGAAATAGATGGCTGCTGGAGTTTATTGAATAGGGGGAGATGGCTTGCTCAGACTTGTGCTTTAGGAATGTGAATTTGCCTGCTGAGTGAAGCGTGGCTGGGAGTGGCAAGAGACTTGAGTTAAGGAGACCTTACCAGCAAGCTATTGCAGTTGTCCAGACACGAGGTAATGAGGACTTGCACCAGGACAGTGGCAGTGAGAGAGAACAGAAGGTAGTATGTACAAGAGAGGTTTCCAAGTTAAAAATGATACTTCGTATGTTTTTTACAAACATTTTGCATAAATTTGAAATTAATTGTTCTTTGAGTGATAAAATTCTCTTACAATTCTGTCTAATCTTGGTGTGTTTTTTTTGGCGGGTGGGGGGAGCGGTTAGGCATTGGGATTAGGTGACTTGCCCGGGGTCACACACCTAGTACGTGTCAAGTGTCTGAGGCGTATTTGAACTCAGGTCCTCCTGACTCCAGGGCTGGTGCTCTATCCACTGCGCCACCTAGCTCCCCTCCTGCCTCCCCTTGTTTTTTTTTTCCCTTTGGGTGTTCATTTATAGCGTCTTTTGGTTTCATTGGCATATAGTTGGACAAAAATGGTGTCTAATAATATCTTTTACTTCTTCTGGTTTTGCTGTGAATTCTCTTTTTTCATTTTTGATACTGTTTGGTTTTCCTCTTTTTAACTAATAGTCAATTTTTTCTCAGAAATCCACTTCAACACCAACCCTGAAGTCAGGAGGGCCTGAGTTCAGATCTGGCCTCAGACCACACACTTAACACTTACTAGCTGTGTGACCCTGGGCAAGTCACTTAACCCCAATTGCCTAAAAATTTTAAGAAAATTTTTTAAAAGAACAGCAAAAAAAAAAAATCCACTTCAAGTTTTATTATTTCAAAGGTTTAATTTTTTTTTGTTTTGTTTTCATTTTGTTAATTTCTTCTCTGATTTTCAGGATTCCTTTTTTCTATGAGATTTTAAAATTTGTTGTTTTTCCAGAATTTTTTTTTTTTTAGTTTCCCAATTCCTTGATCTGGTCTTTCTTTGTTTTACTTGTCAGGACAAGTGTCTTCAAAGACAAGTGTCTTCAAAAGACACAAAATCTCCCCTAAAGGATATTTTGGCTGCATCCCACAAATTTTAATGTGTTTTCTTAATGTTATCATTGTCTTTAATGAAATTAATTATTTGTTGTTTCTATGATTTACTCTTTAGCCTTCCAGTTCTGTAAGATTAAATTTAGCATCCAGTTAATTTTTCATTCTTTCTTCAACAACCTGTTTACCATGAACAGCTAAGAAATATATATGTATATGTATATCTCAATACGTGCCTTCTTTCTATCACATTATATTCCACCTTCACTTTCTGTGACTTTTCATTAACTGTACCCCATGCTTTGCCTTTTAATTTCTTGAAGATTCAGCTCAAATCCTACCTTCTATAGAAGGCCTTTCCTCATCCTCCCCACTTCCTTCCCTCTAAGATAACCTCTGATCCACTCTTCTATTATCTTGTATTTGCATGTTGTTTGCATCTTATGTTTGCATGTTGTCTCCCCCATTAAAATATGAGCTCCTTGGGATCATGTTTCCCAGAGTTTAGCACAAAGACATTCACATAGTAAGGATTTAATAATTGCTTGTTGACTGACCTACCTCAACTTTAAACCTCTGTACCAGGCAACAAAATTAGTCTTCGGTACCTTCCTTAATAGATAGACCTTAAAGTCTGAGTACCATCCAGAGTTATAAAATAAATACAACTCTCCCTCTGGTGTGATTGAGGCATCATACATAAACACTCATAAGTATGTTTCTTGTAGGTTTAAATAAATGTTTACATTTACACACTTTTATATAGAGTTTAGATTAAGTGGTTATACTGGGAAAATGCAAATTCTTGATTCAGGGTACCTCCTCACAGAGACATGCTCCTTTTGCTTAAGCTAGATGAATTCATCATATCTGTATAGCAGTCTAATTTTCCCTTGCCCCCAAAGCAATTCTTAGTCAATACATGTTGCCAAACTTTCCTAGTACATTTGGATTATTTTATTTATATCCTATTTACCAAATGAAGCTACTATTCATAGTGCTAAAGAAACTTTAATTTGCCCTTGACCAAGTGTGGAGGTCAATTATCATTAATTACTAGTGCATTGTTGTTACTTAGAAAAATTGTGAAAATGTGCTCTGACACTTCATGAGATAATGCTAAATGAATTATGTAGTGTTAAATAAAACCCTTTTTAAGTTACTTTAAATTATTCAAAGTCAAAGTATTTTAAGATTTTCTTCTTTTAAAAAAAATCTGTTTTAGTTCTACAAGTTAACCTTTTGAATTTTGTTTGTTTTTGTTTTTAGGCAATTGGGGTTAAGTGACTTGCCCAGGGTCAGTAAGTGTCAAGTGTTTGGTCTGAGGCCAGATTTGAGCTCAGGTCTTCCTGACTTCAGGGCCGGTGCTCTATCCACTGCGCCACCTAGCTGCCCCCAACCTTTTGAATTCTGAACCATTGAGTACTCTTTTTGGAAGGAGCATGAGAAATACTGGTTGGCTTTTTCAGTGGATAATTGGAAGACCAAGTTTTTGTTTGGCTTTCCTTCCCAGAGAAGTGGAAAGAGGGGACTGTGCCAGCGGTCCTTATTATTTCCCATAATATATTTTAAAAGATATCATACTTTGTATGGCATTAGAAATTACAGATATCCACAGTTGAATTGTTTCAGTGTTTAAGATTTTATAATTTTTTTTATTTCATTTTTTTTGTTTTCAACATTTACTTCCACAAGATTTTGAGTTCCAAATTTTCACCCCATCTCGCCCCTCCCCCACCCCAAGATGGCATGCATTCTGAATACCCCTTCTCCTAGTCTGCCTTCCCTTCTATCTCTCCCCCGCTTCTCTTATCCCCTTCCCCTTCAATTTTCTTGTAGGGCAGGATGGATTTCTGTACCCCATTTCCTATATTTCTTATTTCCCAGTTGCATGTGAAAACATTTTTTTAAACATGTGTTTTTAAAACTTTGGGTTCCAAATTTTCTCCCTTCCTCCCTTCCCACCCACCCTCATTGATAAGGCAAGCAACTAAATATAGGTTATATATGTGCAGTTATGCAAAACACTTCCATAGTAGACATGCTGTGAAAAACTAACTCTATTTCCTTTAATCCTATCCCCATTTACTCTATTCTTTCTTTTCACCCCGTACCTCCTCAGAAGTATTTGCTTCCGATTACCCCCTTTCCCAATCTGCCCTCCTCTCTATCATCCCCCTACTCTCTTGTCCTCTTCCCTCCCCCCATTTTCCTGTAGGGTAAGACAGATTTCCATACCCAATTGAGCGTGTATGTTATTTCCTCCTTAAGTCAAATCCTATGAGAATAAGATTCACTCATTCCCTCTCACCTTCCCGTTTCCCCTCCTCTGTAAGAGTCTTTTCTTTTCTGTTTTTTTTTTGTGAGATAATTTACCCCGTTCTTCGTCTCCCTTTCTCCTTCTCATAGTATAATTCTCTCTCACCCCTTAATTTTATTCTCCAGATATCACCCCTTCATTTTCAATTCACCCTGTGCCCTCTATCTATCTATATCTATATATGTACATATAATTTTTGCCCCTCCAACTACCTTAATACTGACAAAGGTCTCATGAGTTACAAGTATCATCTTTCCATGCAGGAATGTAAACAGTTCAACCTTAATAAATCTCTTATGATTTCCTCTTTCCTGTTAACCTCTCCATGTTCCACCCGAGTCTTGTATTTGAAAATCAAATTTTCTATTCAGCTCTGGTCTTTTCATCAAGAATGCTTGAAAGTCCTCTATTTCACTGAATGATCATTTTTTCCCCCTGCAGGATTATACTCAGTTTTGCTGGGTAGGTGATTCTTGGTTGTAATCCTATCTCCTTTGCCCTCTGGAATATTATATTCCAGCCCCTGTGGTCCCTTAATGTAGAAGCAGCTAAATCTTGTGTTATCCTGATTGTGTTTCCACAATACTTGAATTGTTTCTTTCTGGCTGCTTGTAATATTTTCTCCTTGACCTGGGAATTCTGGAATTTGGCAATATTCCTAGGGGTTTTCCTTTGGGGATCTCTTTCAGGAGGAGATTGGTAGATTCTTTTGATTTCTATTTTGCCCTCTGGTTCTAAAATATCAGGACAGTTTTCCTTGATAATTTCTTGAAAGATGATGTCTAGTCTCTTTTTTTGATCATGGCTTTCAGATAGTCCAATAATTTTTAAATTCTCTCTCCTGGATCTATTTTCCAGGTCACTTGTTTTTCCAGTGAGATATTTCACATCATTTTCTAATTTTTCATTCTTTTGGATTTGTTTTACAGTGTCTTGATTTCTCATAAAGTCACTAGCTTCCCATTGCCCTATTCTAATTTTCAAGGAAGTATTTTCTTCAGTAAGCTTTTGGACTTCCTTTTCCATTTGGCCAGTTTTGCTTTTTAGGGCATTCTTCTCCTCATTGGCTTTTTGGACCTCTTTTGCCATTTGGGTTAGGCTATTTTTTTAAGGTGTTTTTTCTTCAGTATTTTTTTGGGTCTTGTTTAGCAAGCTGTTGACTTGTTCTTCATGATTTTCTTGCATCACTCTCAGTTTTTCCTCTACTTTTCTTACTTGCTTCTCAAAGTTCCTTTTGAGTTCTTTCTATTTCTGGGACTGATTCATATTTTTCTTGGAGGCTTTGGATGTAGGAGCTTTGGCTTCATTGTCTTCTTCTGATTGTATGTTTTGATCTTCTTTGTCACCAAAGTAAGATAATGTAGTCTGACTCTTTTTGCGCTGCTTACTCATGATCCCGGACAGTTACTTGAATTTTAAACTCTTTGTTAAGGTAAAAGTCTGCTTCCAGTGTGGAGAATGTACTGTCCCAAGCTTCAGGGGTTTGTACAGCTGTTTTCAGATACTTCTAGGGGTCTGAAAATTTTCAGTTCTTCCAAAGTGCTATGATAAGGGGCGAGGTGTTTCCTCTCCACCGCCTCAACAAGCTCCACCACACCAGCATTCCTCCTCGCCCCAGGACCGCCCCTCAGAACTGTCACCCAGATCCAAGCACTGGTAAAACAAGAGATTCCTGCCTCAGTACTGGCAAGGAGATCCCTGCAATCCCCCCTCTGATCAGCCACTTGATTCCCCTTCAGTCTATGGGCGGGAAGCTCAGGAAACAGCCATGGCCTCGGGCCGCGCTCAAGACTTGTGGCTGAGACCTAGCTCCTCTCTCACCACAGACTTTTCCCTCTGACGTTCTGAGTTGTCTTTGGTGTTCCTGAGTTGAGAAGTCTGGAAACCACCACAGCTGCCCGTGATTCAGTCCTCTGAGGCCTGCGCCTGGTTCATTGCGGCCTGTGCGCCCATGTCAAACTGCGTTCCTCTCCCTGCCTGGCGCGATATACCTTTCTGATCAACCACCCAGGCTGTCTTTGGTTGGAAATTTGTTTCTGTCTTTTTGTGGGTTCTGCTGCTTTATAACTTGTTTAGAGCCATTTTTATAGGTATTTGGAGGGGTTTGGGGGGAGAGCTCAAGCAAGTCACTGCTTTCCCTCCGCCATCTTGGCTCCAGTGTTTAAGATTTCAAAAAGAAACCTGAATCAAAAAATCCGAACACAAATCAAAATGCAACAACCTATAATAAATGCAAATACAGAGAAAGATAAATATAAGCTAATGTTTGTAACAAAACATTCAAACATACTGAAACCCAAAAGAATGCCCAAACTATATAATAAATGTGAAAGAAATAGTTTCTTATGAGAAAGAGGAACTATGTGCCTCTATTGGATGGCCCAAAGATAGAAATGGTAAAGTGAGCTATTTGAAACATGAAAGATGATTTTTGTGATGCAGAGGAAGATAGATTAGGGGAAGAGGGCTTCAGGAGAAAGATGAATTGGGATGTGTTTTCAGAACATGGTACCAAGTAGTCATAGTTCCAAACATGTGTGTTCTTGAGTGGACCATCTCCTCTCAGGATTCTTTTGATTACATGTTGATTCAGTTCAATAGATATGATATGGAACATGATTCTTTCATTGATCTTTGAATTCTTTCCCCCCTCTCAACTTTTAATTATACCTTAATTGCCAAATCTAATTAACTTCTCTCAGTCCTCAAACTTTTTGACTTCTCTGTAGTATTTGATACAATTGGTTTCCTTCAGGATGCTTAACTCTTCTACCTTGTCTGACCATTCCTTCTTAATCTTCGTTCCCAAGTCATCATTTGTATCACCCTCCCTTACTGTGAGTGTACCCCAGGCCACATCCTGGGCCCCCTTCCCTTTTTTCTCTACACTTTCTCACTTAATGACCCCTATAGTTCCCAGGGATTTAATTATCTGTCATCTGCCTAGAGATAACTCACAGGGAGGTGTGGGGGTATGGGGGGTGTTTTGTTGTCCTTAGCTCTAGTCCCGTATCATCAACCACCCACTGAATTTTTGAACTGAATGTTTATTAAACATCTGAAGCTTAACATATCCAAAAAAAAAAATCATCTTTCCTCTAAAACCCATCCATCTTCTGAACACCTACATTCTGTCGAGGGTACTTTTAGTGACCCAAATTTACAACCTGCCAGTCAACAGTAAACAAGGCACTTCCTAATGTGTCAGAGGCTGTGCTGTGTAGTGTCAGCTTTGACTTCTAACACACAGTATTCAGTAAATCTTTGCTGATTGATAAGCAAAAGACATTTCCTTATCTCCTGTTCATTAACTTCCCATGACTATAGGTAGCTATACTCCTCTACCTCCTCCCAGTCTTAAAACCTTGGAGGTGATTTCTATTGTACCAGATACCCTTTATATTCTCCCAAATTCAATCATTTGTCAAGTCCAACATGTTCCTTATTTTGCGTACCAAACAGCAGTTTGGTAGGATTTAGCCTTCAGTCCGTATATTCTATTGTTTTATTATTGTTTCCTGTGTATAACTTGTTGCCCCAAAAGATTGTCATCTTGTTGATGGTAGAGTACTTTCTTGTGTTCCCTAGCAGCACTTAGCACTTTACTAATATAAAGGTAACATTCAAATATTTGTGGACTTGGCTTTCTAAAAATCATCCCTAATAATGAAAATTAGAAGATTGAAAATAAACTTTAATAAGTATTAAATGTCATAGAAATTTGGTACTTAATTACATTCTCCTGAAACTTGGATTTCTAAGTTTCCCATGATGCTAGTTGCTTGAAAGTTCCCATTAATTGGGGTTTCCTTGAACTGAGTTATAATGGAAAACTGGGGGACTCATTCTCTTTTGACCACATAAAAATCTTTTCTTGCTCCAACCAACCAAATTTATTCACTGCCTACTAAACATGCTTTGTGCTTTCCTGATTCTGGATTTTTTTTTTTTTTTTTTTTTGTCATTCCTTCTGACTTGTCCTATCTCTGTCTTACCAGACTCATTCCAGATCCCATTTCTTCCATGAAACTTTTCTTGGTCACCCCAGTCTTTCTCTCCCTCCTCTGAACTTAATTAACATCAGTTGTCCACATAGTTCATTTGGTGCTGTTGGATACTGCCTTGTAATATCTTTTCTGCTGACCCATTAGTCACATTTTTTCTTTTGTTTTATTTCTCTAACTAGATTGTGAACTCATAGATTTTTGGAGATAAAAGGGACCCTAGAGATCATCTCTTATTCAGATGAAGAAACTAAGTGAAACCCAGAAACAAAAGCACTTAGTGGTGCAGGCAGGACTTGAACCCAGGTCTTTTGACTTCCAATCTTTTCCTTAATACTGCCCTGTTTTTCTTGAATATAGGAGCTCTCTTACATTTTGTACCCCCCACAATACCATCTTGTGTGTTACACGAGAGTAGGTGCTCAAATAAACATTGATGGATTGGATTCCAATCTTGATCATATAACTTTAAAATAATTTGTGTTACTCTGAATCTCATCTTAATGTTTTTGTGTTGTGGATGCATAATTTTTGCTTTTTGGCCGTGGATTCGGTTCTGTAATGCCTCCAGACTCATAGCCACACTGGTTTTCTCTCTTTTCCATATGCACAGCACTCAGATCTCCTGTCACTGCGCTTTTACTCTGGCCATAACAAATGCTTAGCACATACTCCCATCTTACCCCCTCTTCAGAGTTCCTTTTTTCCTCTAAGACACTGAGAACTCAAGCGCCTTCTTAAGCATGAAGCATTTCCTAATCATCCCAAGCACTAGTTCCCTCCTCCAAATCTTCCTTGTATTTTACTACTTTGTACATATTTGTATTTATTTACTTTATGTTTATATTGTTTCTATTTTTATATGTACTTCCATGGGATGCAAGTTCCTTTCAAGTAGAAATTGTTTTATTCTTGGTAATTGTATCTGTTTCCTCCAGCAGGTTACCACCTCTATCATCTGTACCCTTCAGTCTCTCCCTGTCTACGAGCAACTTCACTGCTTCCTACAAATGTGCCCATGCCTCCCCCATCCTCAGTTAAATCCTCACTTGCTCAGCTCATCCTGAATAGCTATTGTCCTGTACTTGTCCTCCCTTTTCTTTCTTTGAGAAAGTTGTCTATAATTGGTACCTGTATTTCTGTTACTCTCTTTTCTGAACTCTCTATAATCCTACTTCCACCCTCATCATTCAACTGAAACTACTTTCTCCAAAATTATCAGTAGTCTCTTAATTGCCAAATCTAAAGGTCTTTTATCAATATTCATCTTTCTTGATCTCTCTGCAGCCTTTGACACTGTTGCTTACTCTTGTTGACCCTCTCTGCTCTCTTCTGGTTCTCCTATCTGGCTGACCCCTCCTTCTCAGACTCCTTTGCTGAATCCAAGTCGTGCCCTCTAGCCACAGGTGTCCCTGAGGACTCTGTCCTGGGCCCTCTTTACTGTGTCACTTGGTGTTCTCATCAGCTCCCATAGATCCAATTACCATCTCTGTGCAGATGATTCTCAGATCCGTTTGTCCATCCTAACCCGACTCCTAATCGCCAGTCTCACATTACCAGTTACCTGTTGGACGTCTCAAAGTGGATGTCTCACATATGTTTTTAACTCATCGTGTCCAAAACTGAACTTGTTATCTTTCTCCCCAAACCTTCCCATCTTCCTAACTTCACTAATTTAAATATAGAGCTTCAGTGAGTATCCATTGAATACTAGTATGCCTAATATGTTTTTAAAAAGTATTAATTTGAGTCTGTTGACCAAAGGTAATTTTAATGTCAAAATTTTGAAAATTGTTGCATTCTAAGTCTTAGACAACAGTTACAAGGTATAATTACATAAAGTAATGAGAGAAATTCCATTATCCACAAATGAAAATCAAATATTACTTTAGACTTACGTCACATAGGTACTAAATTACATTTCGTTTTGAAGCTGGCATACCTTTGAGTTTGTCTTGCGATATTAAGGTATAGTTGTTATCAGCTGAATTATGGACGTAATTTTATAAACTGGCAGCATTTTACCATTAATACAATGGTTCCTCCATTTTTCAGGTTACAAATAGAAGAATCTTCAAAACCTGTAAGATTATCCCAGCAGTTGGATAAAGCTGTTACAACCAATTTTAAACCAGTGGCTAATCATCAATACAATGTAAGTTTTATGAATTTCTTTCTATATTCCAATCTATTTTTGTTCCTATGCCTTATGATAACTAGAAATCTGGTGTAGCTTAACTTTTTTAAACTGTTGCTCATAGATAGGCAGCATTGATTTTGATACAGAGGGGGAAACCTTATAGCTTTTTTAAAATTCTAAAATATTTATAAACTTATTTATAAATTTATCCTGAACTTAAGCACTCCAAGAAGTAGCATCTCCACATAGGAAACAGAAGAGAAAAAAAGGATTAAATGTGAAATCACAAATGTCTATTACATGCAGTTCATTTTTTTAAGTACATAATAAATTCAACAAATTCAAAGTTCTCCTGTTTGTGTTTCCTTCTGAACTTCCTTCTGTTCCCTTCTGTGTATCTTTTTAAGTTCTTTAATAACTATTTTTCTTTTTCTTCTTTATTTTTGTGACATGATTGCTAATTCCACTGTCCTCTACAAATGAAAAAAGAAAAACACAACCTTTGTAACAAATTATCCATAGTCAAGCAAAATAAATCCACTCCTTGGCCATATCCAGAAACGTTATGTCTCATCTAACTCTTTGAGTCCATCTCATTCTCTGTCAGGAAGGATTGTTTCATCTTTGATTCTCTGATAGTCCTGGCTTATTGCATTGATCAGAGTTCTTAAGTCTTTCAGTGTTGTTTTTCTTCACAGTACTGTTGTTACTCTGTAAATTGTTCTAGTTCTGCTCTCTTCACTCTTCAGTAAGTCATAACAGTCTTCCCAGGTTTCTCTGAAATCATCTTTTTCATCAGTGTTTATAAAAGCATACCATCCTTTGTTCAACCATTTCCCAGTTGATAGACTCCAGCTTTGTTTCTAGGTCCTTTGTTAAAACAAGAAAAGAACTCTTTCTTTGATTTCTTTAGGGTGAAGATGTAATAGCAGCAGCACTAAATTCAGCGTGTTTTGGGAAATGGTTTCAAATTGCTTTCTAGAATGATTGTACCAGTTAACTCCACCAGCAATGCACCACTGTGCCTGTCTCCCCATAGTCACTCCCAAAAGTTTTTGGAGTGTGTTTTTGTTTTTTTTTTTTCAGCCATTTTTGTCAGTCTGATAGGTATGAGGTAGAACCACAGAGATGTTTTAACTTGCATTTTCTAATAAGTTCATTACTTTTTAAAAGAAATGTACTTAATCGGTTTTATAATAAAAGGTAAGTTACGCCCAGATATTAATAAAAAAATCTTTCTAGTCACCATCATATCAACATTAGAAGCTTCAAACTGATTTATTCTCCAAGCATTTTCTTGCTTATTACTTACCCTATCCTATGGCAACCAAATCCCTCTTGTTCTTCTGATTTGCCTAGCAAAAATCTCTTTCCCCACACTTATGTTTCTACCTATTTCTAATCCCTCCCCTTCCTTCCACTGTGACTTCTGGATCTCCTGCTCTGGTTTTGTTTGTTTGTTTTTGTTTTGTTTTGTTTTGTGGGTGGTTTTTTGTTGTTGTTTGTTTGTTTTTATTTTTAGTGAGGTAATCAGGGTTAAGTGATTTGCCCAGAGTCAAACAGCTAGTAAGTGTCAAATGTCTGGGGCTGGATTTGAAGTCAGGTCCTCTTGACTCCAAGGCCAGAGCTCTATCCCACTCTGTTTTTAACTCACTATCCTATACCTTCTGTCTCATTCTGTGATATCCCTTACATGTTCTGACTTTAACTGAGACTTGGCTTTCTCTTGAAGCTACCGTGTCCTTTGCTGTCCTCTCCAATGGTTGTTCCTTCTCTCATGCATCCAATACCCAGTATTAAGGCATTTTACTTCCCACTGCTGCTTCCTACTACCTCATGCTCCCTAGGGTGTTTAAAAAAAGGTTACCAGTACATCAGTTTCTCCAACCCTAAAACACCACCCAAAATTTTTCTACCTCTAAGATCTTAAAATAGGAAATTCCTCTCTCTGATCAGTCTTTTGGCCTTCAACTTTGCCCATTCCATTCCTAGAGCCAATCTGTGGATTCTTTCAGTTAGTGTTTTGTCTTCTGTGTTCAGAAGTTCTGGACTCTTTTCTTGTTCTTGCATTATAGTGTTCAAGTTTTTTGATTTGTAATGTTATACTGGAGATCTATGATCCTTAAGTTGTCTCTACATATCCTGTCTTTGAGAATGATGTGATTTGCTTATAGGGCACTCATGATTTTTAAAAATTTTGCTGCTTTTGGCTTCTCTTCTAAGTTGTCTTTGATTTTGGTATATTTCTAATCCTAGTCATTCATTATCTCTGTTGCTTCTTTGTATAGATTCACCATCATGAATTGAAATTTTTCTATTCTACTCATTTCTGTTGTGCAAGCAGTGAATTCTGCCATTTGTTTCCTTTTAACTTCTTTCAAGATTCTTATTTCTCTCTTGAACCATTCAGGGATATCCTGCTATGGTTCTGTACTCTGTTGGGAAATGAGAAAATTGTCTATTTCATTAAATGTGGTTTAATTTTCTTTTGTTTTGCAATATTTATTTACTGACACTTGTCATTTAGATGTCTTA
Organism: Vombatus ursinus; assembly: GCF_900497805.2. Lineage (NCBI taxonomy): Eukaryota > Metazoa > Chordata > Mammalia > Diprotodontia > Vombatidae > Vombatus > Vombatus ursinus. The sequence goes on along the minus strand of NW_020954580.1, from coordinate 26,513,983 downwards.
TTAGCCATCTTCCTCTCTGTTTTAATATCTTCTATTGACTTAGCTGCTTGTGCTCTTAAGTTTTCTTCCTCCTGAGATCTTCGGTGGTTCAAATGAGGTAAATGTAGAACACTTCGCACAGTGTATGGCACATGGTAGATACTAAAATTTACTAAATGTTTCTTCCCTTCCCTTCCCTCCCCTTTTGTTTTCTTTTCTTTATATTCCCCCGTTGCTCAGTTTCTGACTCCTTCCCATGTGATGGCATGTCTTTTAGGAACTATACATGAAAACGGTCTCAGCCTCCTCCCACATTGAAGAATTCCCTTTTTACTAACCTTAGTCTTTGCTCTATGGAGACAGGACTGGTTCCCACTAGATATCAATCATTTTTCCTTTCAGCATGGTACAGCCCCACACACATGCTGGCATCTTGTCAGTTCTTTCTGTTCTTTATGTCTGTAACTGAGCCCTGCCACCCCAAGCATGCTCATGGCATCCTTCACCTTTCCCTTCTCCACAGGTGGGTGTGCCCAGTAGAATTCTGTTGCTTGTTGCCATTGAATAGAAGGTGAGGGCAGGGTATGCTAACAGAGTCTACAACAGCAGCCAGGGAATTGCTGAGTGCCCAAAGCACAATCTTGGAGGAGAGAAGAGGGTACTGAGTGAGTGCATTAACTATTAACATTCTGTGCTGCTAATTCATGAACTGTTAGGCTTCTTGGTGAATTGATATATTTAAATGTTTTTGCAAGCCTTAAAGTGCTGCATAAGTGCTAGTTGCTACTGCTACTACTACTACTTCCCAGGCATTGAATGCTGCTGAAGGTTATTACTAAACCATTCAGACTGTGTTTACTACAAACCATGTTATCTAACTTTACCAGAGTTCCCCCTGATGCATAGAATCCTTTTATTCATTGCTAACCTACTATCATATTATTTATTGAGCCATTCGGTTTACTGCAGGCCCCTTTCTCATATTAAACTTCCCCTTCTGCTTGAGAAGATTAAAATTGATCCTTTATCATTTACGTACTGATCTTATTTACAAGTAATTGATTTTGTTCTGTAATTGGTTCTTTGTCTCTGAACTTAGCTCAGAGTTCAGCTGGCCTATAATGGGTTAGGTTTTAAAATTCATCTTTCTTGCCTCAAGGAATTTTTCTAACCTTGGGGAACATGTTTGAACAGAAAGGGCATTATCGTTACTCCACCAAGCTGTCCTTCAAGGATATCTGACTTGCTGTCCAAAAGTCTGGACCACTATCTCACACCTGGGCTTAAACCAAGAAAACTTCTTAGTCTCATGACAGAAGAGAGGTGGTTGCTAGCCCCCATTACCAAACTACTAACCAATCCTGTTGTTCCCTGCAGCTCAGCTGTGTAACTAGTCATGTTGCCCTCAATTCCATGATGTCACTTCTTTGTTCTGTAGTCCCCAAACCTATAAAAGGGGAACTATCCTTTTTGCTCAGGGTCTTTGGCATTAATGGAAGCCATTGACCCACTTATTGACAGGTCGCATGTCCCTGCTCATAAATGTTACCTTGCGCAGAGATCTGCCTCACTTTACACTTTTGTTAAAATTCAATCACAACATGCTATATTGAGGATATTTTATGTTAGCTTCTTCATCTTTGCCAGTTTCCTCCTTTTTTCCTATTTCAGAGGAGAAGATAGCCCTTCTCTTTGACAGTGCTTACCTCTCTACTCACCTAGAGGACTTGGAGAGGGGAGTGAGATTCCGTCCCCTTCTGTCTCTTGCAAAATCTTGTTCTTTCCATCCTACCCTCTCTGCTTTAACTGCTGGTTTCTTCTGTACTGCCTACAAATATGCTCTTCTATTATTAAAAGGCCTTCCTTTACCCTTTCAGCCCCTCAAGTTGTCACCTTGTATTTCTGCTCCCCTTACTGCCAAATTCATAAGGGTAATCTTGACTTATTGCTTCCATTTTCCTATCACTCATTCACTCAGCCTTTTACAGTATCTTTTCTGACCCCTCTGTTCTGCTGAAATTGCTCTTACGGGTCACTGAAGGCCTTTTAATTGCTAAGTCTGATGTAGTGTCCTTAGGCCTCTTTTCTTAACTTTTTTGCATTAACACTGTTAACCCTGCCCCCCCCACACACGCACACCCTTTCCTGTATATACTCTCTTCCCATGAGTTAAATGACATGGTTCTCTCTTAGTTTCCCTACATGTCTTACTCTTCTTTCTCAGTCTTGTTTGCTACTTTATAATCTGCTTCTTTGTCCTCCAAGTAGGAGATTCCTTCCAAGGTACTGTCATCAGCCCTTATCTCTTATTTCTCCCCATTGATGATTTCTTCTGTTCCCAGGGTTCACTATCCACAGTATTCTGTGGAGATGGAGATGACTCCTCAGTCTCCATATCTGTCTTTCCTGTAGTTTAGTGTAATCACTTCCTGACTGCTGTCTTTAGCCATTGTCTCCCGTCTTGAATCCATTCTTTATGCAGATGCCAAAATAATCTTATTAATTAATAAATCATTGGATCATGGATTTGGAGCTAAGAAGGACCTTAGTCATTGAGTCTAACCCCCTCATTTTACAGTTGAGGAAACTGAAGCCAAGAAAGGTTAAATGACTTATCTTGGGTCACACAGGTAGTGACAGACCAAAGATTCAAACCCAGATCCTCTGACTGTCAGTCCAGCACTTTTTCTACTATATCATGCGACTGCCTTGTTCAGAAACTGTCAGGGGCTACCTCAGGCATTTAAGGTTAAGTACAGACTACTTAGCCTGACACCCGTGTTGTTCCATAATCTGACTCCAAGATTTCTTTCCAGACTCCTCTTGAGTCTGCCTTTCTCTCAAAAATATTTTATTTCAGCTTAAGTTCAGCTTAAGTATTTTTTTCCCTCCAAAGCCTTCACTGTTCTGCCCCGTTGAAAATGTTGCTTCCCTCCTGAAGTTTTCCTTGAGCACTTCATTCTCTTTTGCCTCTCATATCCTATGTCATATTTATTGCTGTGTGTGCTTTGTGCCCCCTTCACTTATAGTTCATAGACTCCTCTCCATCTTTTCACACTTGGAGCTGTACTTTTTCTCTTCTCTAGGCCTCACATCCTTTTTTCTGGGCTCCCATTTATTTTTCAGTGATCACTCATAGTATTTCATCAATTATACTTGCTAGTTCTTTCGATGCCTGATATATTTGAGCTGAACCTGAGAATTTTGACTCCTCTAGAACCAATAAGTTCTCTCTTACTTTTTCTTTATTTGTCTTGGGCATCAATAGTCCCATTAAATATTTGTTTTACCCTCCTCAGTCCAAAGATGATTATCCTTGGAAGAGAAAACAGAAGCAAAAATCAGAGTCGAACAGATCTGCTTTCTTTCTGTGAACTATTATCCCATCTGCCCCTTTATAACGTTCCTATCTCTTTTTTTATTCTTTCCTTTTTCTCCCTTAGCAAAAATATTTGAAAGACTATTATGTGGAACGATAATAAGATTTAATTTCACATAGTTCCACAGGGTAGATCTAAGACCAATTAGTGGAAATTATAAGGAGGCAAATTTCAGCCGAATAGAAGAACTTAAATTTTTAAAAATCTTGAATTTAACAAAACCTTGCCAAGAACATTTTCATCTCTAATTATCTACTATATCTCCTGTTCTCTACAATTTCTCAGATTACAGATAGTAAGCAGGTCAGTAAATTGTATTTGCATCTTCCTTCAGTACTCTGGGATGTAATTCATCTGGACCTTTAGGCTTGAACTCATTTGAAGGAGTTAAATTCACTCTTGTTATCTTCTTAGCTGTCGGTGGCCTTTAATTCCAAACCTTCTCACACCCCCAATCAAATTTGTTTGCCCTTTCCACTTTAAGGTAAGGATTATTTTCCTTAAGGAGACAGAAACAAAATAGGAGTTAAATAGTTCTGCTTTCTCTAGGACATGTGAACATCGCACTAGGTACCTCAAGTAGTGGGTTTATTCCTTCCTCTTCTTCTTCCAAACAAACCTTTAAATGCCTTTTTATTGTCATTAGCATTTTTAAAATCTCCCTTTTTTTTTTTCAAATTTAGAATTTTCATTTCAACAATATTATTACTACAAGTGCTGTCTTTTATACATAACCATTTGAAATCTGAGGTCAGAGATCCTTGAGTTTCTCCACACACACACACTTTTCTTCTGCATTACTATAATTTTTTTTAAATTTTAAGAATTGTACATCCCTTTCAAGCAAGTTTCCTTTTTAAAGGTTCTGATCATGCGTATCTAAACTTTTAAAAATCAATTCTAGGGTACATGCCTGGGGGTTCCTTCTTTGGCTATAAAATACACATTTACATTCAGAATTAGAGGACACTTCAGGGGACACCTAGGCCATCACATACCAGTATAAGAATTCTTTCTAACACAACCCCCTACAGGTGACCTCAACCTTCACTTAAAAACCTACTCTGGTGAGGAGGAACTCACTACCACTGAAGTCTCTAATTGTGAGGAGATTTTTCTCCTGTTGAGCTAAAAAATATTTCTTTGCAACTTCCATCTTTTTTCTTAGGTTTGCCCTCTGAAGTGACTCACCCAGGGTCACACAGCTAGTAAGTGTCATATTTGAACTCAGGAAGATGAGTCTTCCTGATTCCCAGCCTGGTGCTCTATCTGCTAAACCACCTACCTGCCCATTGTATTCCAGGTTCTAGTGACAGAAATATAAAGAATGAAATAATCTTCACCCCTAAGGAGTTTACAGACAGTGATCATGTTGCCCCTAAATCTTATTTGTCCCTAGCTAAACATCCATTGTTCCTTCAAGCCACGTCACAGGGCTGCCTGAGATCACTTTAGCTTTTTTTGACGTGTCACACTATTAATTCATGTTGAGGTTACAGTGAAATAAAACCTGCAGGTCACTTTCACATAAACTATTTTCTAACTCTACTTCCCTTTGTGAAGTAGATTTTAAAAAAAATTCAGCTTGATAGATATCTCCATTAAATTTCATCTTTAGATTCTCTCTACTTTTTTGTTAAATTGAGATCCTTATTGAATTTGGACTCTTGTCACTCAGCATGTTTTTTATCCCTTCCAACTCTCGGGGGTTTGGGGTGTAAGTGAGAGAGAGAAAATGAGAATGAGTCCGTGAAGTACATATTATGTGCCAGGTGCTGTGCTAAGAGCTGGGGATAAAAATACAAACAAGATTAGTCAGTCATTACCCTCAAAACTTTACATTCTGATAAGGGAAGACCACATGGATATAGGAGCTTTGACTTTGTTATCTTCTTCTGGTTGTATATTTTGATTTTCTTTGTTACTAAAGAAAAATTCTGTGGTCTGACTTTTTTTGGACCTTTCTTTGTTCATGATCCCAGCCAATTACTTGAGTTTTAAACTCTTTGTTAAGGTAGGGGTCTGCTTCCAGTGTGGAGAATGTACTGTCCCAAGCTTCAGAGGTTTTGTGCAGCTGTATTCAGAGATACTTCTAGAGACCTGTAAATTTTCATTTCTTCTAAGGTGGTATGATAAGGGGTGAGGTGTTTACTTCTTTCCTGGCCTGTGCTCTGGTCTGTGAGTGACCATGAGCACTCTTTTCTGGGAAGACCACATGGAAAAAAGTGCTGAGAAAGGAGGGAGCGTACCCTCTTGGGAGCATGATGAAGAGACTGTAGGAAGTTGTGTGGCGGCTTAATCTTCCCACAAGATAAGACAAAAAAGCTCACATATCAGAGCACAGGGAATAGGTATAGAGTCCAAGTTTCTGCTGAGGTAGAGATGGTCAGAAAGTTGAGCCACGGTGAGGAGAAATTTACATCAGCTGTAAATTTGACAAGCATTCCTTTCTATGCCCTCAACCAAGTCATGTGCTAAAACTGTTAAATACCAGTGGACCAAGAGGAAATCCTTGGATTCTAAAGAATGTCCTCAAAGTTTACGTGGAATAATTATGATTGCTTTTTAGCTCCAGACACAGTTAAATTACTACCAGCAGCACCACCTAAGTGGTACACTGGATAGCGGGCTGGGCTTGGAGTCAGGAAGAGTGGCCCAACTTCTAATCCTTCCTCAGACATTTCCTAGCTCTGTGACCCCGTATTGGACGTGGTAGCTCCAAGGTTCCTTCCAGCTCTAAATCGACAATCCTACAATAATCTATCCCTTCTACAAAACTATCAGGAGAATGTGTAATGTTTTGTTGAAACCTAGGTATATAGTTCTAGCTATAGCATTCTTCCAATCTGCAAGCTTAGTAATGACGTCAGAAAAAGAAATGAGATTATTGTAGCATGACTTGTTTTAGTGATCACTACTTTTCCATTCTAAATACTCATAAACTGTCCCTTTTTATCATTGATTTTCTGTGTAATCCAGAAATTAAAGTCAAGCTTGCTGGCCAATAGTTTTCAAACTCCACCCTTTTCCCTTTTTGAAAATCAGGACATCAGGCTTACAACACCTCTCTCTTTCTTTCAGTCTTTTATAAGTCAAGTCACCAGTTGGGCTTAGCAGTCACAGAAGCCAGGTTTTTGCCTTTAGGATATAGTTCATCTGGCCCTGTGTCTTGAACTCAGGTTTCAGTTCTCTATTAATTATTTTTGTTCTGTATATCCGCATCTCCTTGTCAGAGAAAACAAAAATGTACTGAGAGTTGAAGAGTAATTCCTTGTCTCTCTCATTTGTTTTCTTTGCCCCGTCTACCCCAGGTACATAGTATGAGCTCTCTCTCACATACAAATGTCCCTTTGTTGGTCTTTGGGGTTCATTGTCAACCTCTAGTTGTTCCTGATGCTCTTTTCTCTCTTTTTGCTTCTGTCTTCTACAAATCTCCGTTTAAAATCTGGATTGATTGATTTGCCTTTCCTTTGCTTCTACATGGATCTCTTTAGACATATCCATCTTCTTTTCTTTCTTATTGGGATCATGTTAGTTTCTTGAGAATTTTATTAGAAATTCATGTCTGTATGCTCACTTCTTTAAAATTATACAGACTACATGAGATGGGTAGTAGCACAAATATTAACCTTATTTTATAAATGAAGAAATTGGGTCACACAGTCAGCAACCAAGAATCAGATCTAGCATCAAAGCCAGGTGCAGGCTGGCCCTCTCTCCTCCTGTACCACAATGCCTCCATGTTTGCTGTTTGACATGTGCCTTACACTCACCAAACAATATCATTTCTTTTTTCTCTCTTTTTATCCTGTCCCAAGTATTCTCTTCAGGGCTTTTATGAATCCTTATGCAAGTGTATCTTTTTAGACAAAACCTACGCTATCCTCCCACATCTTCTTTAAAAACCATTTCTTTTGAGCAAGTCATACACTTCCATTTTATTAGTTGTATTATTTATTCTCTGCTACTAAATGTCATTTCCATTATTACCTATACTTTGTATATTGGTACATAGACAAATGAAGCCAATTTCTATCACTAATATTTCTTCCTTTGAAAACTATGAGTTTTAATTGAACATTTTTTTCTTCTCAATTTTCAGTTTAAAGCTCCCCTGACTAGGTCAGCGAGTCTTCATATTAAGAAATCCAAATTCATTTCTCTGGTTAAAGTTATTGGTCAAGTCACTTACCTCTCATTTCAAGCAAACAGGATTAATCCTTATTGTTGCAAAAATTATGTTTTTCTTTGGGGAGGAGGGGGAGTAGAAGGTAAAGAAAATAAATTTTTGTTAGTTGAATAAAATTAAATAGGTTTTTGTTAGTTGAAAAAATTAAATGATGGAAAAATACTGGCACGGTCTACTTGGATTCTTTGGTACTACAAAAATATAGGGCCTGTGTTGGAGCTAAATTTTTTCAGTAGGAACAATACATATCCAGTAAGAAAGATGGTGACAGTGAATAGAATGAGGTTCAAAGGAACTAACATCTGTGGGGCTCATCATCATAAGATGCACAGCCATGACCTTCCAATTAACAGGGATTCATCATCTTACATTAGAGTTTGGTTATATATTAATAATGTTATTGAGACAGCATTGGTCAGGGCAGCATTACATGATATATACCGACATTATTTTTTCCTAATTTACGTCAAGGGAATTTTAAATGTTAATTTAATTAGTGTTTTAAGTATTTGAGATCCTTCAGGGAGTGGTTTAAGTTAAATTTTTATCACTAATTTGAAATCCCTAATTACAAGATATATCTAAGTTTTTCACTATCAAAAGAAACTAATTTAATCATTCTGCTTCCCTTCTGACAAACCAAAGTGGTACCTCTGACAAAATGATCATATATGTAGAGGAATTGTATAGTTCAAAGTGTGGAAAGGCCAGGGATCCTTTTCATGTTCTGTAGGCTGTCTTATTACCAATTCTTCCTTTCAGTGGCCTTTACTGTGTGCCAACTCTTTACTGACACTAGAACTTGTTCGTGGAAAACAAAATTGAAACGACTGTATTTTTAGAGAGTATCTCCAATGTATGTGTTCACTCGTTTCATTTTCTAAACAGATTGAATATGAGAAGAAAAAGAAAGAAGACGGGAAGCGAGCTCGAGCGGATAAGCAGCAGGTTTTGGACATGTTGTTTTCAGCTTTTGAAAAACACCAGTATTACAACATTAAGGACTTAGTGGACATCACCAAGCAGCCTGTGGTACGTGTATTTTCCCATTGATCTTGTTCCTGGGACCTGTTCCGAAACATTGTCAAGCATTGAAGTATGGCACAGGGGAGAGAGAGCACTGGAACTGGAGGCAGGAAGACCTGAAATCAAATCTAGCCTCAGACACATCCTAGATGCGGGACCCCAAACAAGTCACTTAATCTCTTCTGAGCATCAGTTTCATCTGTAAAATGGGAATAATAAGAACTCTTACTTTTCAGGGTTGTAAACTACTTTCCAGACTTTAAATCACTAGCTATTTGGTATTATTTGCATGTGGACAAGTAATAATAATAGCTAACATTTATATAGCACTTGTTATGTGCCACGCACTATGCTAAGCATTTTACAAATAATAATTGTTAGAGAACATGGCATCTTTGGGATGTTATCAGATAATCTCATTCATATCTGTTCTTACATTTAATACTCAGAGAAATTTGCTACCATACAAATGTAAAGGAATTCATCTAATGCTTGGAGAGCAATCCAGTTGTCATTTTATAGATGAAATCAATAACATTTCTAAAACCCCAATATATTTAATATCAGCAATTCCTCATAAATGATTGATGTTTTTCTCTCCTATCTTTACACTAGTGAGCACCCTAAATTAGCAAAGCAACCGAAAAATTAACCCTGTTTAACTTGTGATAAAGTCCTTCATTGTCAGTATCTGTTCATCACAGGCTTTCCTCTCCCAGTTGCTCTCTTCCACAGCCTTTCTCCTCCAAAACAAAACGTGCCTCACCTTGCTACTTGAGTAGTGTTTTTAGAGCTGTGGTTACATTATTTAAAAGGCACAGAGCTCCTACATTTTCTCTAAAGTACAAGACTGTAGCTCTTTTTTGTAACCAATGCTGCATGGATTTGCATTTACATTCAAGGTGATTCCCTAACCACGGAAAGAATTGCTTTGTATGTGCTTTTTATTTCCTGTGATTTTAGCTAGTTATTTCAGCATTTCAATTTCCTGAATAATGAATTTCTCCACTATATAACAGAAAATTTAAATTCTGAAAGTTTTTTATGGGAACATTTAATGAGATAACTAAAATTCCTATAGTTTTTTTTTATTTAAATTTAAATTTCCACGTAACTTATTTGTGAAATTGTTGTGGGGTTTTGTTCCTAAGCTTTTTCAGAGCTGTCTCTAGAGCTGTGGTGGTAGCATCTCACTTGCCTAGAAGGCTCACAATTGTGACACATGAGTACTTGCAGTAACAGCTTATGTTTATGTAGTGCTTTACAATTTATGAAGGGTTTTACGTACACTATTTCATTTGATCATCACATCCACCTTACATGTAGGTCACGAAGGTGCGATGGGTATTGCCCTCATTTGTAAGATGAGGAAAACAAAACTTATTAAAGTTGATTGAGCTCAAGAAGGACTTTGAAATCATATCCTATTCAGATTCTTATTGAAGGAACGAAGTATTTTAGTTTGGAAAAGAGAAGTCAAAATGGAGGACAGCAACATCTGGAAAGGAACGTGGAAAACTGTCTTTAATTATTTGAAGGATTGTCACATGGAAGGATTAGATTTCTTCAGCTTGGACAGAGGTAGGATCCGTGTGTAGAAATTCAAGAGGAAGCAATTTGGACTGCTGTGAAGAAAAACTTCCTAATAATTAGGGCTCCCCAAAAAAATGGAATGAATGACCTCAGGAGGAATGGTAGGCTTTCTGTCAATTTATCAAGTTGAGAAACTCGGCATATTTAGCCTGGAAAAGAGAAGTGGAGCGTGACAGCTGCCCTCAGGTGTTTGATGGGCACTCGTAGAAAGGAGGGGCTAATAACCTTGTACTGTTCAGCCAATAAATGGCAGGTACAAAGAGACAAAGACAGGCTAGATATCAGAAAAACTTACTGAAAAGTTGTCAGAAGGGAGAATGACTGCCTGGAGAGATGGTGGATTCCACCTCACTAGAGGTCTTTAGTTAGAGACGGGACAAGATGACAGTTGTCAAGTAGATTAACAGATAGCCCTCAAGATTCTTTCCAACTCTGATTCTGTGATTGACCTCCTTCCCTAGAAGTCTCCAAGCAAAGGCCGGAGGAACACTTGTTGGGCATGTTGTAGAGAGAATTTTTGTTGGGTACAGGTTGGACTGGATGGCCTTGAAGCCCCTTCCAACTCTGATGAATCTCCTGTGATAAAGCACTTCTATGACTTGCCCAAGATCAGATAGCATCTAGTGCCAAAGTCAGGCGTTACGCCAACTCCAATGATTAAAAGTCTAGTGTTCTTTTCGCCTTACCACGTTGCCCTTAAATAAGTGAGTTCCAGAATGATCCTAAATATCTCTTGTTTTAAATACAAAGAAAAGAGAAAACCACTCACTGCAGTAATGCCAAGCACCTTGATAGCTGCAGTCCTTTCCCCATCAAAGTCTTAAGGAATCCACAGCCAATTAAGCTGACCAACCCAATTCTTTCTGTGTGGGGCTGGTGTGCAGTGGTTGCAGACAGAATTTCCCCGGTTGTGTGTGTACCTTGTCCTTAATACAGGGTATTCTAAGGGACCTTGGAGACACTTTTGAAAAAAAGTCTTAAGGAAGCATTTCTTAAATGAGCAAGAGAATTTAAAATAGAATGACTGATTAGAAGATCCTTTTTTCTTATAGGATACTGAATCTTTGTAGTAAGATAGAAAGTCTACTTCAAAAGCTGTGCATTTGATGGGGACAGCTAGGTGGCACAGTAGATAGAGCATTGGCCCTGGAGTAAGGAGGACCTGAGTTCAAATCTGGCCTTAGACACTTACTAGCTGTGTGACCCTGGGCAAGTCACTTAACCCCAGTTGCCTCATCCCCCCCCCCCCCAAAAAAAGCTATGCATTTGGACAAAAAAAGTTCTCATGGAATGTTTAAAAAAAAATTACTAAAGAATGAGCAGTGAGACCTTCAGGCAGTGTTACACATAGCAGCTTTTCCATAGAAAAGGAACTTCCAACATTTCTTTCAATTCTCTCTGTTTAGATGAGGAATTCTTGATCGTTTTTTGTGTCATGGAGCCCATTAGCTGTCTAGTCTAGTGAAGCCCGTGGACCCCTTCTCAAAATAACGTTTCAAATGTGTAAAATAAACTGTACAGAATTACAAAAAAACATCATTTATATTGACCTAGAATTATCAAAATATTTTTAAAAAACAAATTTCTATACTCTAGGTTAAGAACCCTTACAATGTAGTAGTGGTGCCTGAATTGCTCATCCTCAAGAAGCAATGCTTTTTATAAACACTTAGTTATTTTTTTGGGTCACAGTTTCCCCAAGCTGGACATTATGGGCATACGGAGAATGTTGGCTCTGGCACTGCTAACAGTGGTGTCCCAGGAAAGTGGGGAACAATCTACCTGAAAGTCAGAGAGAAGTTGTTCATCTGTGTCCTTTCTCATCCTTCCATCTTTGCCTTACTATTCTGCTTCTTTTTTTTTTCCTCCTCTTCCATTTTCCTCGTTTCTTCATCCCTCACCCTGTAAAGCCTTGTCTTCATCTGCTACATTTTTCTCACTTATTCCCCCTTATTCATCCCTTTCCTGTCTGAGCTAGAGAGCCATATGGTTGCCTTCATTTGAGAAAGCCAACTGTATCAGCACTTCCTTCTAAACATGAAGTGATTTCCCCCTTGATAGAGTCCAAAGGATGCTGACCATCAGCCACTTCCTGAAAAAATAAATCCCAACATTTATAGGAGATAGGGGCCTAGCTTGTGATTCCAGTGGTACAGGGAACCCTCTAGAAATGCTGGTCATCACTTTTCTGTAGATAAGAGTCTTAGATAATTATCTAGAACTTTGAGATGTTGGATTACTTGTTCAGGGTCCCCCAGCTAGTATGCATCAGAGGTTAGGGGAGAGATTTCAACCCAAGCCTGTTTCTGAGGCTATCTTTCTAACCACTAAATCATAGCATTTGTACAGCTGGATTTAACACATTATTAGAGATCTTGCCCTCTTTGGAATCAGTAGACAGGAGAAAGTTTGAAGTCTAGAGTAGACTGCAAGATTGATCATTCATCCATAATCTAATCCTACAGAGCCACTTACTTTACAAATTATTGAGGTAAATCCTACAGGAAAAGTAAAATATTGGTCCCATTGTGGAAAGCTTTGCATTAGATTACAACAGGTTGCATTTTCTGACATCCTGAACATGCATCTCCATGCCTCCTATGTTATTTCTACCTCTGGTAATGTTTCACACTAAAAGGTGTATGATATCAACATTTCATTTTTTTTATTAACTGTATTCTTGGATTGCCATCAGCTTTTCAGTTTCACTATTTCAAATATCCTTTTTGGTTCTGAAAGGCTTATTTGAGAAACCATCACCAGAGCCAGCTTCACGTAAGATCTCTTTCCCTTGGGTGGAGATATATATGACTTAATTGTTATGCAGAGGGTACTGAGTGTGTTATTCAGGAGCTAATAAACCAGTTAGCACATGACTAGAGTCCAGTGTTCCATGTGCAACAAAAACTTTTTAAAGAGTCTTAAAAAAAAAAGTCTTCTAATTCACAAATCTTATAAAAGTGAATGTTGAAAATTATCTTCACATGTAATTGGAAAAAAATTAAGTATTATTAAGTGGGGGAAAAAAAAACAAGTAAAAGAGCCTTTTTTTAATTCTTAACTTTAGGTTCTCTTACACAGACAGGATGCTAGTGAAGCCATATTTATCCCTTGGCATCATTTCAACTTTGATCTTCAGCCTTGAACTTATTTCTTTTCTTTCCTTACTTTTTTTTGTATCTACAAAGTAGAAAAATATACAGCATATCCTCAGGGAATCTAAATCATGTGGAGAGATGGCTAGTTGCTCCTTTTTAAATAATGACTAGGCAAGCCCATTTTAAGCCCCTCTCCCTCCCCACCAAAAAGAAAAATTCTACCACACGGCTGTTTCATTTGCCACTGTTCCTTCAACCACCCATTTCAAGGATAAATCATTAATGGTGTCACTGAAAAACACCCCCGGCTGCATCAAGACCTCTTCCTTTCTCTGTTCATCTATTTTCACAATAGAGATTGTTTTGGTTCCACACAAAGCATAAAGGTTAGCTGCTGTTATTGTTATCAGTGCTCGATGACCTCCTCAGACATTAGTTGTCTTTCAGCTTGTCAGGCCTGTACCATCTGTCCTTTGGCCATCACCACAAAAAAGAAATTGGGGGATTTTTGCCTAATTAGCTGTCCTGTTCTCAGTTGTTGTAACTTTAATTTTGTGCCTCATGGGTACAAGTCATGGTGCTAAGCACTGACAATACAATGATGAAAAATAATGTTTCCTGCCCTGAAGAATGTTATAATTGATGATGTGGATGAGAAATCTGTATATACCCATACTTACATATATTTTATATATTTAAAGATACAAATAAATGTTTTATAAGGTGCAATGTTACAGGGGTGAAAGAGAGGTTGCTTTTATTGGGGAGGAAGAAGGAGACAATCAGGGAATGTTTCCAGGAAACGGTGACACCTGAGCTGAGACTTCAAAGAAGAAAAGGGTATTTCAACAGGCAAAGTTAAAAAGGAAATGCATTCCAGGCAGAGAGTTTATTCTGGGGCCTGTTCAGATATACAGAACCAGGAGGGAACGTCATAAAGTTAGGGATCATCTAACAGATGTGCTTGTATCTACCATAAAATACATGAAGGGGACTGGGGAGAAATGATAGAGTATAGAATCTGCATTTTATCTTTGGCAATGGGATACTCCCCTCAAAAGTATTTGAACCAGGGAATTATTTGTCATATCTGTGCATTAGGAAAATTAATTTGGCAACTACGTGGTTTGAGGTAAGAGAGCCTATCAGATGGGAGCCTACTACAGTTGTCCAGATGAAAAGGGGTGAGACTGAAGCAGAAAAGTAACTTCCTGTGAGGGGAAAGTAAGATGTAAGATATGGCAATATTTGTAACTCTCATCTCCAGAGTGAAGTCTCTTTCTGGCAGTTTGATGGAAAGTATAGTTAGGTGCAGTATAAATTCAAATAACACTACATTTTAAGTGACATACTTTATGTGTTGGTTAGTTCTACTGAAAGACTTTTTTTTCCTCTTTTTTAAAAATTCATTATTAGGCTTGGCTCTCTGGGTAGGGAAGGAGAAAGGAATATATTTAGAAATGAAAGTAAGGTTAAAAGATAGCAAAATTTTTCTCCAAAGAAGTCTATATAAATACTTTTTGTTCATGAGACAGAGGTGACAGCATGTATCTAAATGCAAACATATGTATATCTCTAGAGGCTTATTAAGTATTTGTAGCATTTGAGTCATAGCATTTGGGGACCCATTACTTAAGAAAGAATAACAAATTTCTTGCTAAGGCAAGCTATTCTAATTACTACATTTATCATTAAATACTGTCATCAATGGTTTGAACATTAATTTAAGCATTATCTTTGTCCGTTCAGCTTATGCTCTAAAAGAGTGGATAGTCTGACTCTCTAAAACCTACTCTCAGACCTCTTTAACTGCTTTCCTCCCCTAATTTTCACTTTCTTTTCTCTTCCTCCCTCTTTTTTTCTTCCTTTAATCCATATAACTTGTAGTTTATCTTTCCCATTTTCACTGCTGAAGTATCTGCCTCTTACTTTTTGTTCTCCTTTTGCCAGAGGGAAAATGCAAAACCAATCCATTGGTTTATAGCACCAAAATTATATTCACCAACATAAAAATGGTACCAGATAAATTAAAACAAATTCTGTGGATGTGTTTTCTTCAGTATTTGTTTATTGGGAACAAATGTCTGCTGTGAATTTTTTGTTTTTTTTTTTTTTTTTCAGAAATCACTCATGCGGAGATTTAAAGATTTTGTAAATCCAACGAGGATTTACTTGAATAATTTCATTTTTGTATGTGACATTTCTATAGCAAGGACAGGGCAAATTGCCTTTCCAGGAAATATCACTAGCCTTTATTCTGTTAGCATAACTAGCATATCTATTTATTAGGGTTCTGTTTGTATTATGTCAGATGATCATAGGATTTAAAGCAAAGGGCCACCTTAGAGGTCATCTAATCCATCTTTTCATTTTATAGTTGGAGAAACTGAGGCTGGCTAAAGAAGAGGAGTAATTTGCCAAAAGTGACATAAGTAATGTCAGAGCAAAGCTTCAAACTCAGGTCCTCTGACTTCAAATCTTGGGCCCTTCCCTTGTTAGCTCAAGATTCATGACTTGATTACAAGTATCAAACAGAAGAAACATTAATAATAATAAAATATGTGGGATGTCTCAGGCAAATGGATGAAATCTAAGCTTCAGCACTTCAGTTGTCTGCCATTTCATCAAAATCGGTACTTTTTTCACTAGCATGGAGTTTGGTTTTTCCTAGGACTTAGTGGAAGGTCTTTAAGAATTTCTTTGGCTGAGGCAGAGCCAAGATGGCAGAGTAAAAGCAGTGACTTGCTTGAGCTGTCCCCCAAACCCCTCCAAATACCTGTAAAAATGATTCTAAACATTCTGGAGCAGCAAAACCCACAAACAGACAGAAACAAATTTCCAGCCCAAGACAGCCTACGTGGTTGATCGGAAAGGTGTATCGTGCCAGGCTGGGAGAGGAGCGCAGTTTGCAGTTCGACATAGGCACACAGGCAAAATAGGCCTCAGAGGACTGAATCACGGGCAGCTATAGCGGTTTCCAGACTTCGCAACCCACAAATGCCAAAGACATTAGAAGACATAGAACGTCAGTGGGAAAAGACTGTGGTGAGAGAGAGAGAAGCTTGGTCCCAGCCCCAGTCCTCAAGCGCAGCCCCGGGGTAGTGGCTGCCTCTGGAGCTTCCGGCCCACAGACTGAAGTGGCTGATCAGAGAGAGATTGCAGGGATCTCTTTGCCAGTGCTGAGGCAGGTATCTCTTGCTTTGCCCATGCTTGGATCTGGATCACAGTTCTGGGTGGTGGTCCTGGCGCAAGGAGGAGAGCTGGTGTGGTGAAGCTTCTAGTGTTGGTGGAGAGGAAATCCTCCACACAGTTCCAAGGCAGAAAAGAATGCTTGTTGTGGTCACTCATAGACCACAGCACAGGTCAGGAAAGGAGTAAACACTTTATCATACCACCTTGGAAGAACTGAAAATTTACAGTTCCCTAGAAGTATCTCTGAAAACAGCTACATAAAACCCCCAAAGCTTGGGACAGTACATTCTCCACATTGGAAGTAGACCCCTACCTTAACAAAGCATTTAAAACTCAAGTAGTTGGCTAGGATTATGAGCAAACAAAGGAGCAAAAAAAGTCAGACCATAACATCTTTTTTTGGTAACAAAGAAGATCAAAACATTCAACCAGAAGAAGACAATAAAGTCAAAGCTCCTACATCCAAAGCCTCCAAGAAAAATATGAATCAGTCCCAGGCCATGGAAGAGCTCAAAAAGGATTTTGAGAAACAAGTAAGAGAAGTAGAGGAAAAACTGGGAAGAGAAATGAGAGTGATGCAAGAAAATCATGAAAAACAAGTCAATAGCTTGCTAAAGGAGACCCAAAAAAATACTGAAGAAAAAACACCTTAAAAAAATAGCCTAACCCAAATGGTAAAAGAGGTCCAAAAAGTCAATGAGGAGAAGAATGCCTTAAAAAGCAAAATTGACCAAATGGAAAAGGAAGTCCAAAGCTTACTGAAGAAAATACTTCCTTAAAAATTAGAATAGAGCAATTGGAAGCTAGTGACTTTGTGAGAAATCTAGACACTGTAAAACAAATCCAAAAGAATGAAAAAATAGAAAACAGTGTGAAATATCTCATTGGAAAAATAATTGACCTGGAAAATAGATCCAGGAGAGATAACTTAAAAATTATTGGACTGTCTGAAAGCCATGATCAAAAAAAGAGACTAGACATCCTCTTTCAAGAAATTAGCAAGGAAAACTGCCCCGATGTTTTAGAACCAGAGGGCGAAATAGAAATTAAAAGAATCCACCCATCACCTCCTGAAAGAGATCGCCAAAGGAAAACTCCTAGGAATATTGTAGCCAAATTCCAGAGTTCCCAGGTCAAGGAGAAAATATTGCAAGCAGCCAGAAAGAAACAATTCAAGTATTGTAGAAACACAATCAGGATAACACAAGATTTAGCTGCTTCTACATTAAGGGACCGCAGGGCATGGAATATAATATTCTGGAGGGCAAAGGAGATAAGATTAAAACCAAGAAACACCTACCCAGCAAAACTGAGTATAATCGGGGGCAGCTAGGTGGCTCAATGGATAGAACACCGGCCCTGAAGTCAGGAGGACCTGAGTTCAAATCCAGCCTCAGATCAAACACTTGACACTTACTAGCTGTGTGACCCTGGGCAAGTCACTTAACTCCAATTGCAAAAAGAAAAAAAAAGAAAAAGAAAAAGAAAAAAAACTGAGTATAATCCTTCAGGGAAAAAATGAACATTCAGTGAAGTAGAGGACATTCAAACATTCTTGATGAAAAGACCAGAGCTGAATAGAAAATTTGACTTGCAAATATAAGAGTCAAGTGGAACATGAAGAGGTAAACAGGAAAGAGAAATCATAAGAGATTTATTAAGGTTGAACTGTTTACATTCCTGCATGGAAAGATGATATTTGTAACTCATGAGACCTGTGTCAGTATTAAGGTAGTTGGAGGGGCAAAAATTATATGTACATATGTAGAGATATAGATAGATAGAGGGCACAGGGTGAATTGAAAATGAAGGGGTCATATCTGGAGAATAAAATTAAAGGGTGAGAGAGAATTATACTATGAGAAGGAAAAAGGGAGAGGTAGAACAGGGTAAATTATCTCACAAAAAAAAACAAACAGAAAAGAAAAGGCTTTCTAGAATCATTGTTGCTAGTTATGGCACAGGCCTTCTGCTATCTTCTTCAGGAAGCTTTTTTGATCCTTCTAGTTGTTAGGGCTCCTTGTTTATGTCATTGTATCCCAAACAACTAGCACGTAGTAGGCAATTCATTAACAAATGTTTGTTGAATGGAAAAGTCTTAATCAGTGACCTTTGCTTGCATTTGTTATTATTGCTAAGCAAGCAAAGTCAGCAATTAACTGGACTTCGACACTCCAGCCAAAATGATCAGCTGGTTGTTCCCTGATAAATGCTCCATTTCTGTGCCTTTGCCCTGGCTTTCCCCCAGGTCTATGGTGCTTTTCTTCCTGAGCTCCACCTCAGGAAAGCTTAGATCCTTTCAGAGCTCAGCTCAAGTGCCACCTCCTCAACATGCCTCTCCTGACTCCCCCAGTTGTTAGTGGCCCATTACTGTGTGTTTATTTGGCCACTATCCTTTATTTACTTAAAAAAAAAAAAAACAGTGTT
The DNA here is from genome assembly GCF_900497805.2 of Vombatus ursinus. Taxonomy (NCBI): domain Eukaryota; kingdom Metazoa; phylum Chordata; class Mammalia; order Diprotodontia; family Vombatidae; genus Vombatus; species Vombatus ursinus. The sequence continues at coordinate 26,495,099 of NW_020954580.1, read as the reverse complement.
GCATCCCCCTTGTAAAATGCACAATTTTTAGAAGTAGGGTCTGTCTTGCTTTTGCATTTGTAGCCCTAGCAAAGTCTTTATGACCATTTATTGGATATATTGTAGAAAGCATGCTTTTCCCTTCCAGTATTGGTTGGACTAAACAATTACAGGCATCTCTTCCAATTCTGAAATTTTACAATTGTGCACACTGGTACTGTTATATCCATTCTCACACGGGATCCACAGTACTAAGATAGACAAAGATATCAAGCACAAAAAATGCACTTTCGTGGCCATCAAATTGTTTTCCTTTAAATGTGCTGTCACCTACCTAAACATTAATTGATGTAATGACTCTCCCACCCCACATACAAACACCAAAGCAAGACCTCATATCACATTAAGTTTGTACTTCTCTGATGTACTCATCCCATAATATTTTTTATAGTTATATATGTTTTAATACCCCACTAAACTGTAAGCTTTATGAGAGCAAGGACTATCTTATCTAAACTTTGCATTTTCCCTATTGCTTAGCAAAATACTCTAAACATGGTGGGTATTTAATAAATGTTTTATTGAAATTTTAAAAAAAAGAAAGAATTTCTGTGGCTGACCAAGTCATTATCCTATCCAATCTGGTGGTGAGTATCTCTGAATTAACTTTGACTGTTCTTTGGAGAGCAGGCATACCTAGCCCATCCTGGGCCATCCTCAAAGGATTTCTGAGGCCTGTCAAAGCATGCCCAGAGTCACTTTCATAGCACAGTAGGACATAAGAAGACTTTAGTGGAGGAAATTTAAACATATATGTGAAATTCAGAGAAAATGTTAACTGAGAGAAAGCACGCGTGGTAGTGATATACAAAGAAGCATGTCATGAAAACAAATGCTTAATAATACTTAATTGATAATTATTAGATTTTTATTGTAAAAATAGAAATAAGGCAGTACTTAAAACTTCTGAGAAATGATATATAGTGGAGGTTCAGCTGTTCTTGTGGACCTTGGTTCTTTTTAAATTCCAGCTATTAAAATCAAAGTAGAAATAAATATTCTTCTGATGTGTTAAACTATTTATTGAACTTCAGTACACATGACTTTTTTTTTTTTAAAGCAGTTACCACTCTTGGTATTTACTTCTTTTTTTTAAGTAAGTGCATACAGTGTGTCGTCACTCTTATTTTGTGCCCTTCAGCACTTACTTAGTAAGTGTTTAGTAAAAACTTATGGAAATTGAATTTACTGCTTGATAGAAGAACCAGAAAAATATTACTAACTTTTTAAGTCAACAAGCATTTGTTAAGCACTTGCTTTGTGCCAGGTTCTATGCTAAGCACTGGGAATACAAATACAAGCAGAAAGATATTCCTTACCCTCAAGAAGCTTATATTCGAATTGGGAGGACAACACAATACCAGGTAACATAAAAGCTAAAGGCAGGAAGAGGGGAAGACGTTATTCCAGTGGGGCCATGGTAGAGAAAAAAGTCTGGAGAATCAAAACCAAAATCCAAAGGAAAAAAATGGAGGAGTGAACATACCTGCCCTGGACACTTTGAAAATGGTGGCTCCAAGAGCAACTGACTAATCACAGAGGAGGCCACAGGGAGGAGGGATCTTCCAGGATGATCTGAGCCAAAGAGGAATGAAGAATTTCCACTGGCACACAGTTTAGTGTTCACAGAATAAAGTGAAATTTAAAATTAGTTTTACATTTGTAACAGTGCCAGATGAAGAGCAGAGCCAAATGGCAGAGAAATAGGAAGCATTATACTGCACTCTCTCCCCACATTCTTCCTAATAATACATAAAATGTACCAGACCAAATCCTAATGGGGAAATCAGAAAAATCACAATGAATCCTTTGTGCGGTCCAGTTTGGCATAAGGAGACAGTCTTTGGACACTGGAGACAGCATAGGGCCAGAAGCACCCAGGGAGAGGCCATGTGCTGGGGCAAGAGGGCATCTCAGACCCATATGGAGTACCCACAAACCTCCACCACGGCACTGCAACAGAGATAGGTGCCAACTGGCAGCTTTGTTTCCTACAGCCCAGTCCTGGGTCACAGATCCAGGGCAGAGTGAGAAGGGGACCTCTCACAGCAGTGGCCTTCCTGAGGAGGGCGGCCCTGGGTAGTGTGTGGAGAAGCAGTAGTATGGCTCAAACTTAAGGTCCAAAGCAGGGTCTCACTTCCTACATCTAGTCCAGCCTGCAGAGGAATAGCCAGGGCAGGAATCCCAGACCAGAGGGATCCTACAGTCCTGCTCTGAGCCAACAGAGCTTTCCAGCTGTCTGAGAGGGGCAGAGGCCAACAGAAGCCCACTCTTGCTCAGACCCAAACGCAGGTCAGGAATTTGTGGAGCTCAGACAAGGAGGGCAGCAGTCAGATTTTTCCCTGGATCAGACTACTTTGGAAGCACTGAAAGCTTGCAGGTCCCCAACTTACCCCTGAGATCTTGGAATAACACAACACTCATTGCCCCAAGAAAGCAGCAGTAAGACCAGCACAGACCTTCCCTCCAGAAGTGCTGCAGAGCTGAGCCCTAACATCAAGTCTGGAGTCAGGCAGTAGGCTGACAGAAGGGTCAGACAGAAAAGAGGCCCACCATAACGAGCTGTTGTTGCTGGGACTGTCAAGAAGCAAACACAGAAGAGAAATGACTCCAAAACATCTGCATGTGATACCTCCGAGAAAAACACTGCTTGGGAATGAACTCAACCGGAACTCTTAGAAGAAAAAAAGCAAGAATTTTGTTGGGGGTTTTTTAAGAGGTTTTTTTTTTTAATGTTTTTGTAAATAGAATGAGAGCACTTGAGGAAAAATGGAAAAGAAATGAAAAATTGGTATTAGCAGCTTGGCATAAGAGATACAAAACCTTACCCAAGCAGCAAGCTCCCTGAAAATTCAAATGGTCCAAATAAAAGCCAATAACTCCCTGAGGCAACAAGAAATATTAAAAATAAAATGAAAAAATAGAGGGAAAATGTGAGGTGTCTCATAGTAAAAACAAGTGACTTGGAAAACAGGTTGAAGGGGAAAAAAATTAAGAATCATTGGACTATCTGAATACCATGAGCAAAAAAAGAGCCTGGACATCCTATTTCAAGAAATCTTGATACTGGCCAGATCAGTTAGAACTAGACAGTAAAATGAAAACAGAATCCATTGGTCATCTCCTAAAAGAAACCCAAAATCCATAGCTTCCAGATCAAATTAAAAATACTACAAGCAGCAAGAAATAAAACTCAAATCCTGAGGAGCTATAGTCAGAATCACACACAATTTAGCAACCACCACTATAAAGGAGCAGAGAACTTGGAATGCAGTACTCCAGAGCACAAAGGATCCAGGCTTGCAGCTAAGAAAAAGTTATCTAGCAAAGCTGAATATAATCCCACTGGGAGTGAGGGGATAGTAATTCAGAAATAAGTGCCCTATGTGTTTGACAAAGTGAGTTGAAATTCTACTCTGTCTCTTTAAGAGCATGTTTCCTTTCAGTAGGCTTTCCAGAATAATCAATATCATGCTTTTGCAGATCTTAGTAAGTGTTATAACTTTAATCTTCTAGCTCACCATCTTATGCTTAATTCCTAAAATTAAATCAATCGGAAGGAATAACTTCAGCCTTTTAAAACTTGCCTTTTGCCAAAATTTTATTTTGCCAATTCTGGCTTGTTGCTTAACTTAAAAGGTAAAAGGTAGGGGAAGGGAAGTAATATGATGATTTTGATAGGTTAATATCCCTTCCTTCTCAGACTTTCTAAGACTGAAATTTTATTTCTGTCACTGCTTCCTATATACATGGATAACTGCAGTCTGCTTTTTATTGAAAGTCTAACTTTCCCCAATGCAAATTAAAGCATACTATTTTTCAATTGTGTGTGTGTGTGTGTGTTCCTTTTGGTCTGTTTCTTTACTTACATGACTAAAATGGAAATCTCTGTTACATGATTTTATATATATATATATTATATAAAACCTAAATCAGATTGCTTATTGTCTTAGGGAATTTTAATGTTTAAAATTGTCTTTACATGTAATTGGGAAAGAATAAAATGCTATTTTTAAAAAGTGACCTTCCCAATGAATACTCATTAACTAGGAAAACAAAATTAAGTATTTTTAGTTTTGTTATTGGAAGCTAGATTTGAAAGAGGTCTCCTTTTGACTAAAAAATGAATCAATACAACTAGTCTTAGTGATTAAGTAGAATGATGCATGAGAATTAATCTTATCATTAACAGGTGCTCACAACTAAACCCTTCCCTCAACCCAGACTTTTTTAATATGAATAATTCTCTATTCATTGAAAATGCTTCGTAATTCATTGTGAATTTGTCTATTGATACAGAATATACCTACAGAGATTCTAAGCTTGCCTTTTAATTTCAGCTTCAGTGATGTCAATATATTTTCTTCAACTAAGAGCAAGGAAGATTTTTCTTTTTTGATCTCACTAATGTGATTGTCAGAGTGCTGAGGTGCTGTAATTCATTTCACAGCTTACAAAAAGAAGATTGTATCATCTTACTCTTTATCTGTTGTCTTCATTGCCTTTGATTCTTCATGTATTTATTCCTGCATAATAGATTGAGAGTTTATTTAATTGTGCCCCGTCTTATTGGTTTGTAGCCACCATTTGCATTAAGCCAAATTTAAAGCATTCTGCATATGATACTGTCTAAGCAGTGAGATAGACCGGAAAGACCCCTGGATTTGGAATCAGAAGAATCAGACTCAAGGCCTGGCTCTCTCTGCAAAATATCAGCTGTGTGACCTAGAACAAGTCACTTAATCTCTCTGATTTTTCGTTATTTGAAAAGAATGGGGGTGATCATACTTCCCCTCATTCATTTCTTTAGGTTACTGCAAGGATCAGGTGTGATAACGTTTGAAAGTACTTTGTAACCGTCAAGTGCTACATGCACATAATAAGTTGTTATGCCATGGGAATGGCATTCCCGCCATGCAGGGGAAGATGATACAGATGTGTCTTTCCTAGTGCTTTGCACTAAGTAATTGGATTGGTACAGAGGAGATGCCACCCCTTGATATAGACCTTAAAGCCTACAAGTCAGACTGTGGAAAGGAATTAAATGGCATATGGTATCCATCAGAGTCAGATAGAAGTCAAAGTTCATCTTGCTAAAGTAACCAATAATAGATGCACTTGCACTTGACCTTGTCAGGTAAACCTGTTTCCACACTGAGAATAAGGAAATCTGAGGACTCTTGGCTTTCTTATAATTTGTTGTGGAACTTTGGCGAAAAGCTTTACTTTTATAAAGGCACAGCAGTCATAGACTTGTAGAGCTGGACAGAATCTTGAGACTTTAGCAGCCAGCCTTTAAAAAGAATAAGGCATTATCAAAGAAGGGATGATTGAAGTCAGAAAAGGGAAATCATCGTCATCGTCATCATCATCATCATCATCATCATCCCTGACATTTGTAGAGCTCTATATGGCGAGTTGGTTTCAGAAACAGAATGGGATCCTTGGCCCCTTAGCTCTGAGGCCAGTGGTCTTTTCCCTTTACCATCAGACTCTTTCATTGTACTCCAACTAGGCATTGATGTAATATATATCAGACATGTTTAAAGTTCATATTTTCAGTTATTTGAGACATGAAAAATCTGCTTATGGATGAGACACCTCGTTCCTTGAAGGTGCTGGACAAAGGGGGTGACAGGGTTTGGGGATCATTTACATGTATATAACTATTAGTGTTGGTACTTGTTACTTTTTCTCAAGAGTCATGTTCATTTCATTACTTTATACCTGGTCCTGAGGGAACACAAGGAAAAGTATTTCCTAGGGTTGATGATTCATTCATACGCCACTCTGTTATATTGGGTTTTATAAAAGAGAGCTAGTTGGGCATAATTAGAACTGTTCAAAAGTGAAATGAGATATATCAGGAGGTGGTGAGTTAGTGGCCCATCTCTATAGGTCTCCAGTAGAGATTAGATGACCACTTGTCAAAGATTTAAAATGGTTTAATTCTTGTCTGGGTACAGGACACTGTGACTTCCATTTTCCCTTCCTTTTTGTGTAATACCCATTGCCCTGTTTCACATAGTTAATAAAAATTATCATGCGCCTGACAGTTTTTTCCAAAGTTACAAGAATTTTGACCATTAAAATTTTCCTTTCTTACTAATAAATCTTCAGCTAGCTCTATGAACCACAGGTCTATCCAATAAAGAAGGATACATTTATTTGAAATTTTAATCAACTGCCATTTTATTTGACATTTGCAGAGTGACCCATAAATTGAATTGAATGTGTAACTTGTTGTTCTCTAGTACCAAATTCAGTCATCATCTTTCATCTCCTCCAAAAGTAATTGTAGAACAGAAAACCACAACCAGGCGGTAACCACCTATGTTGAAACAGAGACCTCAGTTCAGTACAGGAAATACAGTCTGTAAAGATAAGTGTTATTTTGGAATTCATCAACCCGAGCTAACTTTGCGTGAGCAGATTGGTGGTAACAAAGACCAGCAGAAATGAAACGTGCTAAACATCCATGCTTTCTTGCTATTAGCAGTTTGCTTCCTTACGGGAAAAAAAAGAAAATATAGATTCCTTTTCGTTAGTGGCTACATCATTCAAAAATTTTTTTTAATTTAACTGTAACCTTTGCAAAAACATTTATGTGAGATCTGTGAATAAAAGCCAAGTTGAATAGCATTTTTACTTCACATAAGAAGTATGAGAGCTTAGGTTTCAACTTTAACTTAAAGGTAAATTCATTCTCTGGGGTATATTAATTACCTTTTTCAAATTCAAATATATTCCTTATGCAAAGCCTTCCACAGATGTGGCTAGATCCTTTACAGACATCAGTCCATCATTTGGTTTGGAACATCCATAGAGAAAAGGATGGTTGGATGGTTGCAAGAAATGGCAGCAGTGGGAGGAGGGACAGGAAGAATCAAACAGTAGGCTGCTCTGCCGTGTGATTCTACATCTATTGGCTCAGGCTTGGGAAGAGGTAGCATGGAGAGTCATGGGCTGGGGGTAGAGAACCTCCAAATTTTTACCTTGAAACCACAACTTTTTTTCCTTGCACAAATGCCAATGATTTCCTAGTCCTTTAACCTGTTGGGGTCACACACATGACTTGCTTTTCTCTCCCACAGAACCTGTCGGGCTTTCTTTCCCGAATTCAGGCTAGCTGTAAACACTCCCACACAGCTCTTTGAGGAAGAGTTGCTGGACCTGAGCCAGTTGATTGCTTCAGATCTTGTAACACAGAGCAGCACACAGTCTGTAGTGAGAAATCTCCCCAGTCTTTTGTGATACAAAGTTGATTGACTTAGGGGCAGATTTCTTTCTTAAAAATATAATGGAAGGCAGAAAAACAGAAGAAGCAGATTCCAGTACTCAGAATTTGGAAGAACTCTTGACTCCTCATACTAAATACCCTGGATGTTCTCTCTGCTTATAATCAACATGCCGTTATGCAGTTGGAGGGTCACTCTCCAAAATTAAATGGCATTTATCCAGCATAGTTATCCCTTAAGAACTTGATTCGGTAACCAAAAAAAAGAGAGACTTTTGTTTGTGATCCTGTTAGAGCTTTATAAATCTCCTTTATGTCTTTTTGTGTTGCCTACAGTTTCTTTCTACCTGAAAAATTAAAAGACTTAGTGCCAAAGTAACCTAGTCACATACAGGAAGATTGAATTAACTGAATCAATACCTCAGTATATTCCTCACACTATGGACCACAGCCTTACAAGGGTATCAGTAATGTATTGGGGAGCTCTGCGAAGCCAGTAGCTAAGAGGTGGTAGCATTGGCTTCTTCTCCTCCTCATACCTGGTCTCGGTCCTATTGCTGTAATACTCTCTTCTTAACTGCTGTATCTAACCAGCCTTCCCCCGGTCTCCTTTATCACCACATGCATTGTCCTCTGCCTAGGGCTCTTTCTTTGAGTGCTTTCCTAGGGTACTGCCTCTAGACATGACTTTTCCTCAGCTCATCTTCTGCCTGTTTCCTCAGTGTTTATGTTACTTGGTCAAGGTCATAGAATGTTAGGGCTAGAAGCAACCTTAGGGATCATTGAGTTCCACCCCGTCATTTTAATAAATGTTGAGTGGGAACCACGGACAAATTAACTGACTTGGGTCCAGCGGAGCTGCTCCCCGTCAGCTAATAGGTTTGAGAACAAACAGATAAGCTTTGCGTAGAGATCATTTTGCCATGTCCAGACTTCTGACCTCCTAAGAGATGTCTTATAAAAGTGGCACTTTGCTGTGCTTACATTATTTGATTAGCTTTCTAATACTTCTCCATGCCTCCATTTTCTCTCCCTTTATGATCTGTATTACACTCTAACAGACCTGTCTTCCCTACCCGCAAATCAGGGCATGTCAGCCTTACTCAGAACCTTTTAGCAGTTCCCCATTACTTAGCAAGTGAAATTCAAGCTTCTTAGCCTACAAGGTCTTCCACACCATGGTGCTCTTCTCTCTTTCCTGTCTTGTTTCCTTATTATTCCTCTGTACTCTGTGCACTTCTCTTCCCCTACACCCTGTGCTTTTCCACCTCTATACCTCACATTGTTTCTCAGTGCCTGAAATGCCCTCCCCTTCAACTTTTCTCACTTCCCTCCCCCCATCCTTTAAAGCCCAACTCTCCCCACCCCTCCCATGACACGTTTCACCTTTCTTATACACTCATCATGTTTTGTTTTATATTAGGTACTTGGTTTATCTGAACTTTGTACCTCACTCAGCATCTAACAGTGCTCTGCACTTAGTAGGTGCTTAATAAAGGTTGAGTCAGTGTGAGAGAATATAAGTGGTTCATTGCAACCTCCATATCTCCATTAAAGAGGAAAGAATTCAAAATTCATGTGAAAGAAATATGGGCTGCTTATATCCTTATACCTAGCCAACAAAGCAAAAAGGGGGAGGGAGAAGAAATAACAGAAAAGCAACCCCTCCCCCAAAACATCAAATGTATGAGGGCCTCTGTGTGTGTGTGTGTGTGTGTGTGTGTGTGTGTGTGCCTGTTTCTCACCAACTAATATCTCACACCAGCTTTGTGTTTTCTATAACAAGTTTGTGTCCCAGAACTATATTTGCTGCTATTAAGCAAAGAAGCCTTGGGCTGGAAGTGAAGCCCCACGCTGGGAGGTCAGTTTACCTTCTTTCAGTCCTTTTTTTTATCTTTAGCTTCTAAGAGACAAATCACTATTTTGCAGGTACTTTTCATGTATTTACTTAACTCACTGAAACTGGCTCAATAAATCACTATATTGGTCATTTTGTACCTAGACTGCAAATAGTTTGTGGCCAACTCACAGTTTTGTGTTTGTGATTCCTTTTCTATTAGTTCTTGAGGTGTACACCTTTTAAAAAATGTAATTTGTTGAAGTAATCGGCAGTTGACATGTTTGTCATCGGGGCAGTTCAGAAACATCTGTGTGTACGCATTCAGAAAGGTCCTTGTTGACCCTCCAGCAGATGGTTGAGGAGGGCGTTGCTGGGTCACAGGAGACCATAGCCCCAGTGCTCATTTGATCCCCTGCTGCCACCTCCTGGGCTTGGGCTGGGAGTGCTGACATCACAGGACCAAGAGCCTTTTAAACAACCAGTTTTGTGTTGTTTTTAAAAAACAGTTAGCCTTTGATAGGTGATGCTGCAAATTGGGGGGAGGACAAGTTAAAAGCATTCCCCATTGGATGTGGAGCCTCATACCTTGATTGTATATCTCAGTGAGCTAAGCAGTGACTCGGGGAACTCAGAATCCTAGGCCTTCAGAAATAGAAGAGGCTGTCTGTGAAGATTCCTCAGGCCAGGGAATCAGAACTTTTTCTGTGGCATAAGCCCCTTCTCAGAATAATCTTTTTAAATGCGTAAGACACAGTGCAGAGAATTACAAAGGAAACCAGTTGTATTCGGTTACCAAATTTTTTATCCAAGTTTGCAGGTCCCGGGTTATCAACTCTTGATCTCGACCAAAGGCTTTGCTTTAATTGTGACAGAACTGAGCTTCCACAAAACCAAGCGATTCATCCATCACACAATTAGTGCAAAGCCAGGCATAAAATTTTCTGTGATTTTCCCAAAAGCTCAGTCTTCTCCTATCAGAATAAAGTCAGTTTCTAAAAGAATTTCCCCATCTCTCATCTCTATCTCCCCCCCCAAATTCACATTTAGAAAGCAGCAGGGGAGATCTATTGATGTTCCTGGTGTTTTCCCTTGATGTCCCAAAAAAGTCAGAAAAAAATAGCACTTAAGGGCCCCAGAAGCCAGAGCTTCTCTTTCTAACTGGTCAGTGGAATTTTCGAGTAATAACTAGAAATTATGACTAATTTTCCCTAAAAGGGGAAGTGATTAAATTAACATTGATCAACTTATAACTTGCTGCTCCTTTCCTAGTCGGTTGGCAGGGATGCAATTGTTTACGCCCTGGAGTAGCACAATAATGAGTTGTGCACTACAGTAGAATAATCCCAGGGCTTTGGGTCCTTTTTTTCTGCTTTTCGGTAACCTCATTTAGTTTTCTGTTGGCAAGGAAGAATTTGCACAGCACTGCATTCCCCCTTGACACGTCAACTCCTTGAAACCACTCAGAGTAGACTGCAATGTGTTATGAAGCACTTTGCTGTCACTGCTGAATTTTCCCTGATGTCCTCACAGTCCAGTGTCCCTTTCATGACCCGGGGGTGACGGAAATGTGATTAGCTGGCCAGGCAGTCCCCTGTGATTCGCAAACTTAAAGGTCCAGATTTCCTAATTCTGGCACTTTTTCCTCCTTAGCACCCATAGCCACTGTACTAGCTGGTTACTCCATAGTAATGACCCTTTCTCACCCTCTCTTGGACCCTTGAGGCCACTCTGTAGCCACCAGCATTGTAACTTCATGTAGAACTCCATAATTTACTCCCAGGGTTGGCAGAGATGGATTATTACTACTACTACTACTGTTATTAATGAGGCATCATCATAATAAGAAACATTGAACAACAGTAGTTTGCTAGGTATTCGTGTATGTTCATCTAGAAAAATCACCTCTGCTTTAAATTTGATGGCATGCGTAGATTTCCAGCCTCTTGTGAATTCAAATACATGGTAATTGTATGTGTGATATGACTAATAGTATAGTGTCAGAAGCCACAGTAGCAGAATTCTTTAACTGTAGTCAAGAAATCCCACTGAGAGCGTGACATCTGTCAGGTCGTAATTTTTGTTACACAGAAGTCTGCTTTGGCAAACAAATAATTGTGTTTTAAGCAAAGTATAGTGATTGCCTTCATAATCTAATCTGTTTCTTTTTCTTTTTTTTTCTTCTTCTTCTTCTTCTTTAGATATACCTGAAGGAAATCTTGAGAGAAATAGGCATTTACAATGTTAAGGGGACCCACAAAAACACCTGGGAACTGAAACCAGAGTACAGACATTACCAAGGAGAGGATAAGAGTGATTAGGAAGTCCTGGTCTGTCTACCAGCAAGGAGCTGGTGATGGGGTGGCTTATGACTGTCCTGATCAAGCCCTGCAGCTGTCCGCGAAACTTGGAACAGTCTCGTAAGAGAGTAGAGTGACGGGCATTTTTGAATTCCTCCAGCTTCACTTTTATGTTTGTTTTTTGAATAAAGTTTCTAAAGTTTGGGGGAGGGAAGTTATTTATAAAAGAAATTTGTAATAAACCAATGCAAGGGGTTGTTTTGCTTTAAAATTGGTTTTATTTTCAAGTATTGACTTTAAAATGTAAAATAAGGAAAGGTTTTCTAATACCGTAGAAAAACTTGAATTAATAACAAATGTCTTGTTGAACAAAGCTTTGCTTTTACCTGCCCACAGTGGACAGTTGATTCAAAATGAAGACAGACATAAGGGAAAGGGAGACAACCACAGTCTCCTGAATGAAAAAAGCAAGACTTCTCCGTTCTAAAACATGCTGAAGAATAAAGTTACCTGTTCAGGTTTTTTAATGTGATCATGTTTTAGGTTTAAATTTATCAATAAAAGAGGTCATTTTAATTTGTACCAGAGTATTTCATATTACTGCCTTTTGGGTACTGGCGATTCTATTTTGAGTAGTAGAAAAATGAAGAACTGCTTATCTTTTGTTTCTCTTTAACTCAATAGAAATAAAATCAGAATACTTTACCAAAACTGAAGCATGTTTAGAAAAAAGAATGAGATAGGTAAACTGTGCCTTCCCAAGCATATGGTATAAAGTTCTCACAGGTAGCTCAGTGGATAGAGCTCTGGGCCTGGAATCAGGAAGACCTGAGTTCACATCCAGCCTCAAACACTAGTTTTGTGATCCTGGGCAGGTCATGTAACAACTGTTTGCCTTAATCCACTGGAGGAGGAAATGGCAAACCCTACTCTAGTGTCTTTGTCAAGAAAAACCCATGGATAGTATTAGTGTGCTGTTGTTAAATGGGGTCACAAAGAGTTGGACTGAGTGACTGAACAAGAAGTCATTTAAAAGGTTTGTTGACTCGTGTCTCATAAAAAGAGGACTATGGTGAGGAAGAAGGCAGGAAATGTAAAAGATTGGGGAAAATTTGTAAAATCCCATCATTATGGAATGCTGTAGAGCTATGGTAATTCCATTTTTTTTTAAAATCCTAAAAAAAAATGTAACCTGACAGTTTACCCTAAGAAAACACAATGCAGAACCTTTTGTGATTACAAAGGTCTGGAAATAAAGTGGTTGTCTTCAATTAGGGAGTGGTTAAACATTATGGCATATGACTAATGGAATATTCTTGTACAATAAGAAATGACATATGATGAATTCAAAGAAACATGGAAAATTTGTATGAATTCATGCCAAGTGAGCTAGCAATATATGTAATGGCTACAGTAACATAAATGAAAAAATAATTCTTAAAGAGGCAAATTCTGAGTAATTGAAAAATCCAGTAATGATCTCCAAGCACCACAATGAAATATACCTCCTTTCTCTCATCAGAGAGATGGGACTCAAGGGAAAATTTGATTGCAAGATCAGGGTGGGAGTTATATCCAAAAATAAGTATAATGTAAGAACAAAATGTATCAGTGAAATTTATTTTAAAAAAGAAAGGAAAACAAAATTGACACAGTGACCACAGTAATATAAAAGAAAACACATTAAAAAGCACCATCATAAGGTCCTCAGAACAAGACAACAGTGTTTCCCCTTTTTTCCTCCCATGGTATCTACTCTTGAATGAAACAGAACCACCTCCACTTTCTCTCCTATCCCTGGTTGCCCAATTCTCACATAAGCAAAGGGTTCAGAAAGCAGCATTTAGTGTAGAGTAGAAGTGTCAACCTCAAATGGAAATGAGAGTCACCCCACCATACAGAGGGATCCCTCCAGATAACATACTGGCATAGAAAGCCACGTATGTTTATGCATTTCTTTTTTTATTAATACAGCAGCACATGAAAATCAGATAAGAACTACATTTTAATCTGGTTCAGGCCACAGTCGAGTGATGTGGGCCACATGGAGCCCGGGGGCTTCCATGTTTGACGCCCATGTTTAGTGCATAGAGTGTTGGACTTGGAGTCGGGAAAACCTGGCCATGTGATGATGGACAAATGGACTCAGTTTCTTCATCTTTAAAATGAGGATGATCATCTATGTACCTACCTCATCCTTAGAAACCTGTCCCAGGAGTGTTGTAACATTAAAATGAGATACTTTGCGAGGTGTTTTGCAAACTTTAAAGCATTTAACAAATATAATTACAAATAAGATAACTTATAAATCTCCAAAAATAATTTGCTGAACTTCAGAGCTACTCGGTAATCTTCACTCGAGAGAAACAGCCTTAAGGAATAATCTATTTTAGTATCCAAATGACTGGAAAAGGGACAACAGCCATATTTCCCTTCAACATGGGTTTTAATCTGTTCCATATGGATAGTTACTAAGTGTTCTGATTGCCTGGGAGTTGTGTACACTCTATAAGGTTTTGTGTATACAAATATTACTCAATTTCAAAAGACCTGTGAGCTCACCAGTTCAGATATCACCAATTCCATTAGTCAAGCAAGCCCTCAATGCTTTAGACGTTTTTATGTTAACTTGTTATGACCAAAAATATCTCAGCACATTTTAACTCTAATGGAAGCATTTTCCTGACTTCCTGTGTCTGCTGACCTTTCAGTTGAATCAAGATACCCCAGTATATGAAGTGTGGAACAAAAGACTTGTGCCTCTTGTTGGAGTTGTGATAGTCATTCCTGCTGCTCCTGCTGTTCTTTGTGACCCGATTTGAAGTTTTCTTACCAAAGATACTAGAGTGGTTTGCCATTTCCTTTTCCTTCTCATCTTACAGATGAGGCAGGTGAAGCAAACAGGGTTAAGTGACTTACCCAGGGTCATACAGCTAGCAAGTGTCTGAGATCGCATTTGAACTCAGGTCTTTCTGAATCCAGGAACAGCACTCCCATCTACCACACCCCTTAGCTGCCCTAAAAAAAGGCCTGAGTTTAGTTAATCTGATTACTGGACTCATATAGCATGTCTTAAAGTTTGGAGACTGACTTAGGAGAACTGTGTTTTCAAGAATTCAGGTCATGGACAATGACTTTCTTATATTACCTGAGCCAAAAAGCCACTAATCAAAATCCCAGTGAGCTGTGATTATATAGATAACAACCACCTGTACAGAGGTGTGACACCCCTGGACTCTGGGAAATACAGAGATAAAATTTTTCACAGACTTCAGCTCTCATTTCTATGCAGTGCATAATAAATTAGCAAAATTAGCTACGTGGTGAACCATATTTTTCTCCCACCCTCTCTTTTTCTCCTATCACCATGGCATTCTCAGAGATTTGGTAGTGGAAACAATAGATAACACATTGCCTCGCTCTGATTATTGCCCTGAAATCTCTAGGGAAGGGAGAAAACTGCTGAAATATAACCGTGTGCCAGGGATGGAACTCTTTTTTTTTTTATATTTAAGACAAAAACTAGGATGGACTATTTGTGTTATTGCATCTTAAAATAAAAAGACGTTGGTATTTGACAACTATGCAACTAAATCTACAGGGCCAGAATAAGATTCTTCCTAAAGCACTAGGAAGAAACCTGTACTTCAGTTTTTGTTTTTACCAGGATTCCAACTGAATGTAAAACATATCCTTAAACATATTCTCACTGGGTTATTAGGTATATACTGCAAAGAGATCAAAGAAAGAGGAAAAGAGCCCATATGTACAAAAATATTTATAACTGCTCTTTTTGTGGTGGCAAAGAATTGGAAACGGTATTTCCATCAGTTGGGGAATGGCTGAACAAGTTATGGTATATGAATGTGTTGTAATACTATTCTACGTGAAAAAAAATGATGAAGGGGATAGTTTCAGAGAAACCTGGAAAGTCTTATATGAACTGATGCAGAGTGAAGTGAGCAGAACCAGGAGAACATTGTACACAATAACAGCAATATTGTAACAATAATAAATTGTGACAGACTTAGCTATTCTGATCAATTCAATGATCCATAACAAATCCAAAGGACTCATGATGAACCCAACTCCTGATATAAAGGTGGACTCAGAGTGCAGGCTGAAGCATGACTTTTCTTTTTTTGATATGGGCCAATGTGGAAATTTTTGCCTGACTGTAAATGTTTAAAACAAAGGTTTTGTTTTTCTTGCTTTTTCAATTTGTGGTAAGAGGTGGGGGGGATAGAATTCATATCTAAAAATAAATTTTAAGATAACATGGAAGGAATCAGTATTGTGCTAATAGATCATTTTTCTTGTAATTATTTTTTACAAAGCTTTATTAAACTTGAAAAGGACCTTTTTAATGGCAGAATAATTTTTTGAAACATAAACCTCACTGTGATACATAAGCTTTATTTATGAATTGTTCTCAGTTTCTCTGGTGTGTATGTAGTTATCCATTTAGAGGGTATTTTCTACTGAATAGTGGAAGAACTGAATCAACTTTCTAAACTCTGAAAGTAAACCCATGAGATACAATACAGTGGCTAACCCTCTGAAGAACCTCTCTGAACCTGAGATAAGCTAGTTCTCAGATGACAAATATATAGGCTATTGCAGAAATTTTTAACCTGAGGTGCATGAACTTGTTTTTTGAGTTTGTTTGCTATTTTGGTAATTTTCAATGTAATTGATTTCCTTTGAAATAATATCATTTTGTGTATTTGAAAAACATTATTCTGAGAAAGGGTCCATAGGCTCTACAAGGCTGCCAAAGGTATCCGTGAATATACAAAAAAAGGTTAAGGACAACCTGGTCTATTACTAGGTCTGTACTAGAAGCTTTCTGGCTTATTAAGACTACTAGACCTTATTCTTCACCGGCATACCCTTTCAAGAGCTCAGGGTCACTTCCCCAGTAGATAAATGATCAAAGAATGTAAAGAGACAGACAGTTCTCAAAAAGAAAAGTTAACAACCAAGTTAACAGCCAGGAGAAAAAAGATACTACAAATAATTAAATATTTAATTCAAATTAAAATAATTTTAAAGCTCCACCTCATACCCATCAGATTGGCAAGGATGTCAAAAAATGAAAGTAACAGTTGTTGGAGGATATGTGAGAGTACAGGCATTGTTGATGAAAACATAAATTGACAAGGCCATTTTGGAGATGATACCTCCCTCCAAAAAAAAATGATACCTCCCTCCAAAAAAAATCATACCCCAAAGAGTTAAAAGAAGGGGGGGGGGGTAAGTACTACATGTACAAAAAATACTGATAGCAGCATTTTTTTGTCGTAGCAAAGAATTGGAAACTAATGGGGTACCTATCAGGTAAATGGCTAAACATGAATATAATGGAATCATTGCATCATAAGAAATGACAAAAGGGATGGATTTTTTTTTTTAAACCTGGGAGAAATTATACAAGCTGACCTAGAGTGAGGTAAGCAAAGCCAGGAGAATAGTTTATATGACTGTAACAGTGTAAAGAAAAATAATTCTGCAAAACTTAAGGACTCTCTTCAATGTAGTAACCAGCAGTTACTCCAAAGCAGAGGTGTCAAACATGCCACATACAGTCCACAGAACTCCAGAGTGAGACAAACCAGATTAAAATGTAACTGGGAAATATTCAACAAAATAAATTAAAATACGATAAAACATAAGTTAATATATGGTTTTCTAAGTCAATGTGTGCCCACAGGGATCCTTATGTTTGATTCTATTTGGATTTGACACTCCTGCTCCACAGGACCAAAATGAAACATGCTTCCCACTTCTTAACAAGAAGTTGGACTAGAAGTGAAGAGTAACAGACACATTTTCACACGTGTCCAATGTGTGAGTCTGTTTTGTTTGACTACATTGATTGCAAGAGAGTGTGAAGGGGGAAAGTAAGGGATCTAGGGATAGTGAGGCAGAAAAAAATGAAAATACAAGCATCAATAAAGCATTTTTAAGTGTATAGAAGAATGATTGTGATAGAATACTATCATGCTATAAGGAATGATGAACAAGATGGTTCTAGAAAAACCTGAGAAGGCTTATATGAACTGATAGAAAGTGAAGTGAGAAGAACCAGAATATTATACACAGTAACAGTAATACTGTATCAACTGTGAATGACTTAACTATTCTCAGCAATACAAAAATCTAAGACAATTCCAAAGGACTCATGATAGAAAATGCTGTCCACCTCCAAAGAAAGAATTGATGGAATCTGAATGCATATCAAAGCATACTATTTTTACTTACTTCATTTTTTTTCGTGGTTCTTTTCCTTTGGCCTGTTTCCTCTTTCACAACATGACTAATATGGAAATATCTTTTACATGATGGCACATATATAACCTATATTAAATCGCTTACCTCTAGGGAGGGGGTGGTGAGGGAAGGGGGGAGATAGTTTGGAATTTTAAAAAATTTTAATCTCAGAAATTATCTTTACATGTAATTGGAAAAAAATAAAATACTCTCCAAAAAAAGTATATGCACAAAAAAATTAAAGTTACCTGAGTCACTGGGAGGTTAAGATTTGCCCAAGTATATGGCAGAGGCAGAATTTTAACTCCTCTCCCTGACTCCCAAAGCCACCTTCTCTCCAGTACGACTCTAGACTATTGTTTGTGGTAGCAGTTAATCTGCTTTTTGCAAGTGTTTTCTCTCCTGGGTTCCTTTGCTGCCATTGTGGTGATGGTATAATCGACCAAGAGCATCCGGTTCTCCCTACCCTGATGGGCTGTTCTCAACCTATTTCTGCCAATTGACATGTGATCAATTAACCTCTCTGTAGCTGTATCTCCTCTTCCTTCCTTATCAGAGATGCTGTCATCTGACTGCAGGGTGTAGCAGAAATGCCTCTCTATAACTTAAGATTTCATAGGCATTAAACTGCCCACCATAAGGCTATTTAAAGCCTTCACCACTATTTGGGACTGCCTCTGCCACTCATTTTTCTCTGGATTCCTTAGCTTAAAAAGAACAAGAGAGCTGACTGAACTCCACCTCTTAGGCAAGATGATCAGATAGGCAGTGTTTTGGATAGCTCACAGGTATTCTTTGGCATTTAAAGTCTTGCCCCTATGTAACTTTAAAATGTTTCATCAATCCAGCCACCTTATAGTTCACCTTCCTTCAACACATCGCGAAGTATCTGTTTGGGTATCTAAACATATCTATTCTACACATAAGTCCAGCCCATAAGAACTGTATAGCAGCCACCCTTATTTCAGTGATGGTAGATTGGCCATGTTCTTGGCCTTTGATATTTTAAAAGGCCTTATTTAATGGTGAAGTATGACTCTTAGAGTATCGCTGGCAAAATACCCCCCCCCCAGGGGTCACTGTCCCAGACTGGCGATGGCGATTTGAGTCCCAGAAGGGTAGCTCTAGGGGTAACTGTGTGGGTAACTGGCCTATTAACACTGACTAGCCCTTGAGTCTCCATTAGGGTACTTCCTTTAACAATCAGCCAGTAGACTCGATTAATTCTTTAACAAAGGCATTTACTCAAATAGAATAGTAAAAAAAACACTAGTTACAAAGTATTTCCCAAAAAAACTAGGAGTGCAGTCACCCACAAACATATACTGAGTACATGGGAATAGTGAGGAAGAACGTGGTACAAACTTAAAAGAACAATAGTAGTGAGGCACACACATGGGGAATACATACGGCCAAGGCATCTCATTACTTTGGAATTTCAGGGTCTTTTTGGAGGATCCTCTCCAAGTTTTCTGTGGGTCATATTGTCAGTAATGGGTGAGTTGCTTCACTATTCAGCTGATGTCTTCAATGGATGGGTAGCTCAGCTGTGCGTGGTCCTCGCAGGGCATGGCATCTTGGCTAGATGGTTGAATCTACTCCTGGGCTGGGTCAAGTAAGTTCATCAGCTTCTGACCTGCTTCCTCACTGGGCTTAGCTGGTGCTAGACTGAAGTTTGCTTAGCCACTAGACACAGATATTGCTGGACTGAGCTAGACAAGTCACTTAATTGCTCGACTACTACCAGGTCTCTCTGCCACTGAAAAGCTGCTCTCAGAAAGGAGCAAGCAAGGTCCCGGAACGTGACAACGTGGCAGTTGTTGCCGGTTAATGAACCTGGCAGAAGTCTCTCCTCTTTGATTTCCTCAGAGCCTCGATGAAATTTATCACCTTCAGACAGGAGTGGGGAGTCCTTCCTACTTTGCAGTCTGTTCCTACAACTAAGGATTCTTCCTTGGCTTGTAATGATCTATCCCAATTCAGTGAGTTCCACTTCCCAAACTCTATCAAGGTCTCGTGTAAATGATGTTCTAGGGACAAAGGTAGGCATACAGCCTCCAACCTAGCAGCAAGCTCATTGTCTCTGGCCTGTTCAAAGGCAGCTGAACTATTCACATGTCTGACCCTTTCTAATTTATGGAATATTCATTTTGCATCTGAAGACCTTTCTTTTTCCATGTTAATGTCTCTATCTTTTTGTACCTCTTGTATTTGAGCTCTACTGAAGTCTCTCTTTAGCACATTGCTATTAAAGAGAAGGGGCCTTGTGCTGGCCACGCTGTGCACTCTCCTCCTATAAGGAGCAGGCTGCCAGAGTCATACTTACCAGTCTTCGGAGCCTACCCGGATAAACACACAGAGACGAGCCGACCAGGAGGTGCCAACACCCGAGCTTTATTCAGAGGCCATCACAGCAAGGCCAAGTAGGAAGGCCAGAGCAAGAGAGCAGGAGCAAAGAGAGAGAGCGAGCTCCGACCACTACCCGTTCCTTAAGTGCCTACTTAGCCCCTCCTCCTCAGCCCGCCTACTAGTCATTGATTGTAGGATCAGATACCGGAAGGGGATGTCTGGGTTTAGCGCACCAAGGGAGAGGAAGTGACGCAGGAGGCTAGGACCGGATACAGGAAGGAGGCGTCTGGGTTAGAGCTGTACCTAGGGAGAGGACGTGACCCAGGAAGTCAGGCCCAGATACTGGGAGGAGGCGTCTGGGGTCAGTGCTACACAAAGGGAAAGTACGTGACCCAGGAAGTCAGGAAGGAGACGTCTGGGGTTAACGTTGCACCTAGGGAAGAGGACTAGACAAAGGAACTCGTTCTCTGCCGTCCCACTCCCACGTGGCACAGCCCCCTGCCTCAGGAGCACGTGCTCCGGCTACTTCCTTGTATTCTGTTCCTTCCCCAGCTATCACAGCTCCACATAGCACTGCCCACTGCCTCAGGAGCATGAGCTCCGGTTACTTCTCCGTATCCAGTTCCCATCCCAGTTCACCACAACTCCGCCTAGCACAGCCCCTGCCTCGGGAGCGTGCGCTCCGGTTACTTCCTAATATCTTGTTCCTACCCCATCTTGCCACAATCCATACTTGGCAGTAGCCAACATCAGACAGTCCCTCACAAGTGGGAATATATTTTAAAATCAGTATTATTACCATTTTTGGTTAAAAGGTCAGATCATATTTTTGGTAAAACTTAAGATGACCATTTTTGGTCAAAATGACTGTCCCGGGTAATGATCATGTCACAATGTAGCAGCATTGTTGGGCAAGCTGGCATGTCACCCTCTGGGAGGTATATATAGAGGCCCTGGAGCCCAGTGGGAACATAATCCCAGAAGTGAGGGGCACTGTAACACCTCCTCCACTAGAAAAGGGAGTGATGCCCTAGAAACTCTGTGCTGAAGGAAATGGCAATGTCCTCAAGGGTTCCTTAGAGCACAGGTTTTAAGTTCATACATACCCTTTAGGGTGAAATGCTCTTGTATTGTAAAGTGACTCCTTAAACCTTGGTAGCCTTATTTGAGCTTGTCTGCAGGACAGGGCCTTTACTCTTCTCAGAAAACTACTAGCACCTCCTTCTGACCCAGAAGCTGGGGGGAAATGGCCATGGCTTTTGTTGGCCCCTTCATGTATCCTTCACATCCAGAGGGACAAAAAATAAATGAAGTTCAACTGTGGCAGTATGGATAGCGCTAGCACTCCTGAACTCACTGCGTTCAGAAAACTGACAAGCGTAGTTTTCCAGAAAGTCATGAGTGGCCTCAAGTATTTGGATCTACTAGATAGCAAGAAGAAGCAAAACGTGTGTGTGTTCGATGTGACGGCAGTAAATCTTTGCCAAGCCAGTTTCCTTTCCAGAATTATCGGGGCACAGGACTGTGCCTGAAAATCAGGTTCAAAAAAGAAATTCAGCATTCTTCAGGATGTCAAGATAATACATTGTAATGCTCATCATCCTACAGTACAAATATGATGAAATAAAGGTAATAAAGCAGATCCCTTGTGTCTTCTTTTAATACCAATAATGCAATTATTTAAAAATTACTATTTCAGAAAGAATTCGTATTTAATATGCCTTATAAATTTCATTGTGGCAGTGTTAGAAGCTATGTCCAAAATGAGGAGTTTCACAGGTCTCATCATTTAAACATGATTATGTTTTTTTTGTGTGTTTTTGTTTTTTGTTTGTTTGTTTTTACAAATGAGGAAATGGGGGCCCAGGGAGCTAACAGTGATTTGAAGGGCCCACACAGGTAATTTACCTGTGTCAGAAGCAGACTGTCTTGTTACATACAAATAATAGCATCTAAAAAACAAATCAACTCTTTGAGGGACATTCTTAAAGTCCAGCCTCAAAATAGTTTTTTCCCATCACATAAATCAGAGCCCTTATTTCCTTTTTGGCCCCAGGATCAGAAGATACTTGCTTGCTATATTTGCTAAAACAAATCTCTTTATGTGTGCAAATAATCCCATTCCATCCCTCATCTAGCCTATTATATTCTTCCCCCAGTATATCCATTTTTTCACTGATTTTCACTCTCTCCCACACTAATGACTCCTTCCCTGTTGACACAGATAAAATCATTTCTCTCAAAACACCCTCAATGATTCATACATCCCCATGAGATATTGTCCAATTTATTTCCTCTTTTTTAGAACTAAACAGCTAGAGATGACCATTTACAACTGGTGTCTCCAACTCCTTTCCCTTGCTTTTTTTGAAACCCTCTGTAGTCTGGCTCCCACCTTCATTGTTCAACTGACCCTTCTTTCTCCAGAATTACCAATAATCTTCAAATTGTCATTTCTTTAACCTCATTCTTCTTGACTTGTCTGCAGGCTTTGACACTGTCAATCATCCCTTTTTCTTGATACTCTTCTCTCTAAGCTTTAGTGACACAACTCTCTCCTGGTTCTCCTTCTACCATATCCAAAGTGAAACTCATTCTTTTTGCCCCAACCCTCAAATCTTCCTACTTTCCCAATGCTATGGCAGGCATCCTCCAATAATCCAGGCTCAGAGATGAAGTATCATGCACTTCTCATCAACTCTTACACACTCACACTCCTGACCCCATATTCAATATGGAACAAAGTCCTGTGATTCCACTTGTGTGACATCTCTTCCACCATTGACACTTTCTTGATTCAGGCCCTAATCACTTCACACCTCAGATACTTCAGTGCCCGTTGGTTGATCTGGCTGCCTCTCTCCCCCCAGTCAGGCAATCCTCAACCCAGTTGTCAAGGTCATTGTCCTAAAACTCTCACCTGACCATGTCACCACCCACTCAACAACCTCCTCTGGCTCCCCAGCAAAGGATCCAATATAAAATCCTCCCTCAGGCTGCTAGAGCCCTTCATCACCTCCCCTTCTCCTGCTTTTCCAGTCTTTTTTTCACCCTACTTCCCCCCATATATGCTATATGGTATGGGCCTCCTTACTGTTCTGTGAACAGGACACTCCACCTCCTGACTCCCTGGGTTTTTCTCAATACCCTTTTTGCCTAGAACACTTGCCCTGGCTTCCCTGAAGCCCTGGCTATAGCCCCTCTTTTACAATAAATCATTTTCAATCCTTCTTAACTTTAGTGCCTTCCCTCTCTTGACCTGCTCCAATTTATCCTGTCCATAGTGGGTATCTGCATACTTGTTGGAGTGTTGTCAGCCCCACCAGACTGTGAGTTCCAAGAGAGCCGGGGATGTCCTGGTATCTCTTTATGTCTCTGGTGCTTAGCAAAGGGTCTGGCATGCAGGAGGCACTTCATAAATGTTTGTTGGCTTGAAGGTCTAAGAAAGAGCTCATATTGGAGAACCTAACCCCTTTTGATACTTTCAGAAGATTCCAGGTCCCCAAATTCCAAATAATGACTTCTTATAAGATGATAGATTTATCCCTAGAAGGAGCTAAAAGGCCATGGAGTCTAACTGCCTCATTTGAGAAATGGGGAAACTGAGGCTCCACTTTTCAGTGAATGACCCAGGAAGCCACAGCTAAAAAAAAATCTGAGAAAGAATTCCAAGTCAGGTCTTCCTGCCCCCAAATCTAGCACTTGCTTCACCATAACACATAGCAGCCTCTTGTAATCACAGGTCTCATATACTTGCTTTCACCTCACTCACCTAGACAGCAGCTCCTCAGGCCTTCTTGCTCCAGCATCCATGGTGCTTCCTTTTGCTCAAAATAAGAGACCACATCTTCTCTGGGAACTGGAAGCCCTGGGCATGGGAGTCAGTTAGGGATGAGCATGGAGAGAAACTTGTAATTTAGTTCACTTTAGGGAGAAGAGTGTAGATACAGAGCTGCTCCACTTTGAGAATCACTCCATTCTGGTCACACATACTGACCCATCAGAGTTTGTGTTGCAAGTAACCCAAAATGGGATGTGTTGTACAACCTGTTCTGAGAAACAGCCAAACCCTCTGCTCTCCATCCTGTTATGCTCCGTTCTGGCAGAAACTCCTCACACCCAAACTGGGTAAAAGGGTAATTGTGCCCCAGCTCCAGGGACCTTGATGAATCACCCTTTGCCCTGTCCTCCTGTACTGGCTCCTCACTTCCTGAGACCTATAGAAACCTTGTGTACTGTTCATTCAGGAAGTGTTTGCCCCTTTGGGTGAGAGGTGGGGGAAAAATCATGGAACCTGTTTGGAGTCAGAGAATTTGATCTTGTGCACCTTCTTCATAGAAGGATAGACTCATTGTGTAGTTTCCATTGTCTAGAAATCAGAGGCAGCTGATGGTGCAGTAGAGAGAGCCCTGGACCTGGAGTCAGGGTTGCCTGAGGTTAAATCCTGTCTCAGATAGTTACCAGCTGGGTACCTCTGGACAAGTCACTTAACAGCTGTTTGTCTCAGTTTTCCAACTGTAAATTGGGGATAATATCACCCAACTTCGAAGGTTATTGTGAAGATAAAGTAACATAATAGTGTAAAAAAATCACTTTTCCTGGCACATGGCAAATAGCTGGTGAATATAAATGCCTATTCCCTTTGCTTCCTGTCCCACCATCTTTGTGGGAATTTTGGGGTAATAGGAAGGAAGATGAAGGACAAATGTGCTACACTGGCTACAAGTAACAGCTATGAGCTACCAATGTCTGCTTGTTAAATAGAAGACTATTCCAAATACTAGGCCCATCCCAAAGAGGAAGGGGTTGCAAGGAGAAGCTGCCTGAGCAGTTCTCAGAGATTTGGCAGACAAAATTCACGTCCAGCTAGAGGTTAGACCAAATAACTCCCTGAGATTAGTTGCACGTCTGAGATTCTTCCACACCAATTGGATCTCCGACCTGAAGCTACCTAGAATTGGTAAGAGACAGCATCAGGTGCAACAAAGGAAACTCTCTGGTTCCTATCACAGAATGCAAAGATTTCTTCTAGGAAAACTAGGCAGCATGAGGAGTCTGTCTCTTGGACACAGGAGACTAACATTTTCTGTCTCTAATAATTGATAGATCCTCCAAACCCTGCACACTAGAGAATGAAGATGTCCCCTTTGCTTGCAGACTCAGAGTTACCAGGGGAAGTGTCCTTACCCAGGGATAGTAGGTTCCAGGCATTCTCCAGCATGACCCCCTTGTACAACGCCTTCTGAGGATGGTCCAAGAGGCTCCACTCCTCCTGGGTGAAATCCACAGCCACATCCTTGAATGTCACTCTCTCCTAAATCAGCAAAAGTCATAGGCCATAGAGCTGAAAAACACTGCAGAGGTAAATAGTATGATCCTCATTGATTTATAGGAGGAAACTTGAAACCCAGAGAAGGGATTTGCCCAATAGCCATGTCCTTTGTGATTGCCAGACTGAACACCTGAAATCATTGTCATTAAGAGCCCAATGGAATTTTGAGAAAAGCATTTTATATGGTTATCAGTTGGAATAAATCTGAGAAATATCTTATTTTGCAATGTATCTTCTTGTGGAATCAGGGAGAAAATGTGTTCTATCTGTGAGGTGTGTGGATCTATGGAGAAAAAAGAGAGAGAGTGGTGTGAAATTTCTTCCCTTTCAGAAGTGTGTGGTATATTTTAAAGAAAACTCTGTGAAGTCTTTATGAGAAGCTGAGATGGGATGGGGGAGTTTTATGAGATCTTTTAAAAAAGAACAAAGTTAAACATCTAGTTTGTTTCCTGAGAGCTTGAAGAAAGTCTTATCTGGATGAAAACATGAAGAGAATTCTAAAGAGATATTCATCAGATTCTGGACTGCATTGAGTGGTATGAGATGCTTTTCAGCCAAGTGAAGAAGAGTTATGTATTATTACATTGAGGGCTTGAGGTCACTCTGGGTATGTGTCATATCCAAAACAGTTTATACTTTTGTTTTATGATTGCTTTCATTTGTCCATGGTATATATTCCTTAATTACAAAATTAATTACATAATAAAAAGAGTAACTGTGATGGAGAAGGGCAAGCTAGGTGGCATAGTGGATAGAGCACTGGGCTTGGAATCAGGAAGACTCATCTTTAATGAGTTCAAATATGGCCTTAGTAACTTAGTAGTTGTGTGACCCTGAGCAATTCACTTAACCTTGTTTATCTCAGTTTCCTCATCTGTACAATGATCTGGAGAAGGAAACAGCAAACTATTCCAGTATCTTTGCCAAGAAAAGCCCTAACGGGTTTACTAAGTGTTGAACATGAAAAATATGACCAAACAACAACCATGATGGAGGAAAGAGGGTTCCTTTATTGGTTAAAAAAAAGAAGCAATATTTAATTAGCTTGGGTTTTGTTTGAGCTAATTTATCAGAAAAGTTTAGCCAGTTTCTTTATGAGAAATAAATTATCTAAACACACTTCTAGAACTGTAGAAACTTGGGAAAACAAGAGTCAAAAGAATGAGTTTAGGGACTGACTGATGGGTCATATACAGGAGAGGCTGGCCAGATCTGAGAATATTTTGATACTTGGGAGGGGTCATCTATATTTCTAGCCTTATACATTCACAACACATGTTTGGCCAATGAACTTGGAATCTGATGGTCTTCCATTTCAGTCATATCAGAGACTCTGATGTTTGGGAACAATCTTCCATCCTGTGCATAAAATTGCTGATTCATTTTTCATCATTGTGATTTCTTCTTTAAAACATTGATTTAGGGTTTTTTTGTAATCTATATTTCACTTTTCACTTCTTTATTCCATTATTTTACTTTAGAACAATTGAGAAATGTATTGCTCTTTTACACTTCTTGAGATTCCCAAGAATTTCTGAATCTTTTCTTTTCTCTAGGGTCCCCTGAGTCACTCCTTTTTCACTTAAGAATCAGACATGGAGGATTTGGGGAAGATGGTCAGAAAATTTCAAGCTCTCAAGATTTTCCTCCACAAAAGAAATAAAACAGCACCTCAGGGTGAACATAGAGCAGTTAAAATAAATAAGAGCAGGAAGTCCTCAAGGAATAATCAGGGAAAATCTGAAGAAAAATCCCAGGATGAGGCTTCCTTCCTATGAAGAGTAAACACTTCCAGGGTAGGTCCTTGGTCAGCTTAAACAATAAGCAGCAAGTCCTGGCATTAGCTGGGTTGGGAGGCTGCCTCTGTCCCAACCCCAGGAACTTTTAACTCTAGGACAGTGAAGGGAGTTGGGTGTCTGAGCCAGGAAAAGTGGAGGGAACCTCTGCTGACAAGAAACAGTAGACTCAGCTGTGCTGTGGAGACCCCACAGGGGTTAGAAGGAACCAGGACACACCTGGTAAGTGCAGATACAGTGAGGCAGGGCTGCAGCTAACTGTGGGCATTTACAGGAGGCTGGAGGTCTTGATTTGAGTTCAAGCTCAGAGGGGAGAACTGAAGGAGGATCTAAGGCCAGAGGCACCATCCCCCATGCCCCAGGCCTAGAGATGATTATAAGAACTAAACTATTACAAAGAAATGCCCAGCCAAAGGAGAAAGAATCCAACCATATGGAGTTTCTATGAAAATACAAAAGACTGGAGTTCATCTTCAGAGGATGATACAGAAGCAAAGAAAATCTCTCCTACTCCAAAGAATACTGTCAAATGGTCACCTGCCCAAAAACAACTTATAGAACAACTTAAAAAAGACTTTAAAAATCAAAGGAGAGAGATTGAGGAAAAACTAAAAAGAAAAATAAGAAGAATCCAAGAAAAACAAGAAGATTATGAAAAGAAAGTCAACCAATTAGAAAAGGAGATCCAGAATCTTAAGGAAGAAATTGACTCCTTGAAAATCAGAATTGGGCAAGGGGAAGCCAATAAAGTTATAAGAGATCAAGAAATAATAAAACAAAATATAAAGAATTTTAAAAAATAGAAGAGAATATAAAATATCTCATAATAAAAATAACTGATCTAGAGTACATATCAAGAAGAGAAAACATAAGAATATTCAGACTACCTGAAAGTTATGATCAAAAAAAAAATCTTAAGAAATAATTAAAGAAAAATGTCCTGATGCATTAGAAGAGGGGAAAGTAGAAACAGAAAAAAATTTACCAATCACCAACCTGAAAGAGATCCTATGAGGAAAACCCACAGGAATATTACAGTCAAATTCTGAAACCCCCAGCTCAAACACCAAATATTATGAGCAACAAGAAAAAAAAACAATTTACATATGATGGTGCCACAATTAGAATCACATAAGACCTAGCAGTGGTGACACTAAAAGACTACAGGCCTTGGAACACTATATATCAAAGAGCAAAAGAACTGCTGTTCTAGCTGAAAATATCACACCCAGTAAAGCTAAGCGTAATTCTGAATGGAAAAAAAAAAAAAGACGTTTAATGAATTGTCAGACTTTAAGGATTTAAAAAAAAAACCTGAATTTAATAGAATATTTGACATATAAGAGACAAGAGAAATATAAGGTATATACCAGTGACCAATTACAAGGGACTCAATGAGGACAGACTGTTTACTTTTTATATATGTAAAATGTAAAACCCATGTCTAAGATTGTTATTAGTAATTAGATAGTTCATAAAAAAGATTGGGGTAGACCTGAGCATGATATGCCTTCAAAAAGCAAAATCATTCAGGAACAGCGAAAAAGAGTAAGTATCTTATACAAATGAGGTGCCAGAAGAACTGATACAGAGGAATTAGATGGGGGAGCAGGGCTGTTAGCTCTGGAAGCTTACTTTCATTGGGAATGGGTTCAAGAAGGAACAATACATATACATCTAGAAGAGTATAAAAGTCTTCTAAATTTAGAAAAAAATAAAATGCTAAGGGGATAAGGATGGGGGAGAGGATAAGAGAGGGATCTTCAGAGGGGAGGTTGAGGGAATAGGTTAAAGGGGGATGTAGAAGGGTGTTTAATGGTAATGGGAAGTAAGGGAGGAGTTGTTGGAGGGGGTAGGTTGTTGGAGGAGGGCAAAGTAGCAGATAGAAGCAAAGTAGAGGAGTCAGGAGGGGTAGGAAATGAGATACACTCACACATAAAAACAAAGATTAGGGTTAGAATCTGTTAAGGAATGAATATATTTATATATGTAAATATGTATGCATATATGTATGCATGTGTATTTATGTATAGGTATATATATATATACATATCTATCTATCTATCTATCTTTCTATAAATTTATCCATGCTTAATTGTAGTGTCTGGGAGGCGGAGGAATGAGAGGAGAAAAAAGAGCAAAGTAAAAAGTGCACAGCATAGAACAAAAGAAAACTTACAAGGAAGTAAAGAAAAGATGGACAGTTTTCAACGAAATGCATAGTATTGATTATACAGGCAAGCTTTCTTGAAATGGACACTTATTACTGTATATTCTGAATCCTCTCACATTCTGCTGTACACGACACACTTTTTTCTTGCCTTATTTTGTATATAAGTTTCAATATTTAAGTTCCTAATATGTTTCTTTTACTTTTTCGTATTGTGCATTTGTTTATTAAATAAAAAAAATTTTTTTTAAAGAGTCAGACAGGACTGAAGGTACTGAACAACTTCTTAAAACACTCTATAAGCCTATAATCTGTACCCTGATTTAATTTGTCTTCCATACTCCAGTGCCATGCCCCACCTCGACCTTAATATCATCACTGCTACCAATGTAACAAGTTTTTTGTTTTTTTTTCCAGGAAAAATTCTTTTCTATGCCACTGAGCTTTGGAGAAAAACTATCCCAAATATCTCCATAGAAAGAGTTAGCTGGCTGCCAAAGGACAAATCACCAGGTGTGAGGCTTTCCTTGTCTCTTCAGATCTCTGTAAATTCCTGATAGGCACCAGCTTCCTGGTCACTCAGTCAAGAACCCTAGGTCCAATCTTCCACTACTAAGTGCATCACCCCCAATCCTCATATCAAATCTGTAGTTGAACCCTGTCACATTCACCCTTTCACTATCCCTGGAAAGCACTCCCACCTTTGTGAAGGCCCTCATCACCTCACACCTGGACTGCTGCAAGAGCTGCCGGGGAGAGTCTGATTGCCTCAACTCTCTTCCCACTTCAGTCCATCCCCCAGTCAGCTGTCAAACTGATAGAAAGGGTTGGGGGGGGGGGGGGGGTCTGACCATGTTATACTCTCATTGCATAAATTACATAAATTGCTTCCTACTACCCTCCAGAATCAAAAATAAAATCCTCTGTAGCATTCAGAGCCCTTCATAACCTGGTCCCCATTCAACCTTTCCAGTCTTCCTATAGCTTATCTCCACATACTCTGGAATCCAGTGGCACTGCCCTTTCTGTGAGTTCCTCACACAAGAAACATTGTCCTGATTCTGGCTGTCTCCATGCCTGCCATGTCCTCCCTCATCTCCACCCAACTGAAAATTCCACCTTCTAGAAGAAGCCTCTCTACAAGCTGTGTAACCCTGGGCAAGTCACTTAACTCCTATTTCCTTGGGAGAAAA